>NC_090437.1:1211041792-1211354406 GCF_031143425.1 Pleurodeles waltl
AATCAGCACGCACACAAGGCAAAGCTGACAGGCCTATCACAACCATACAGGGAAACACACCCATGCACAAGATGGCACACGCAGATACAATAACACTGCATTTACATCCCCACAGGACCCCCACTCAACGTCACCAAAGAGGAGGTGCCACCAACATCCAGTCCCCCCACAGAAGAGGCCCAAAGTGATGACAGCAGCTCTGTACGCCTGGATCACGATGACCAACCTGGCCCATCAGGGACCTCTGGACAGTCAGTTACTCTGCCACAGTCCCATACCACCACAGACCCTCCCCCCTCAGGAAACACCAGCACAGCACCCACCCAGCGGGCCCATACCACTGTCCCCAGGACACGTCAATCAGCAGTGTGTCCACCACTACAGGGACCCCAGGCAACCCCACAAACCCAAGACAATCAGGGACCTGGGGTCAGTGGGCACACGTTTCAGGGTACAGAGGCACAGGACAACAGGGAAGCTGGGAGGAGTGCTGTGCGACGGGGGGGACAGGCCCAGGGAACCCACTCTCCACAAGGCACTTTCAGGGATCCTGGGAGCATACCACCATTCCCAGGAGACCTGGGGCCAATTACTGGCCAAGTTGCAGGAGAACCAACGGCTGCAGGAGGGACAGTACCTGGGGATCAGGGAGGACCTGAAACACATCCACACCATCCTGCTCACCATTGCAGGGGTGCTGTCTGACATGGCCAACACCGTGAGGGAGGGAGTGGCACACCAACGGGCCCCTGAAACTAGCCACACCAAAGAACAGCCCTCCACCTCCGCCCGAGCTAGTGGACAGGAGGCCCTGTCACTAGAACAACAGGCCACCAGCACCCCACCCCCTTCAGAAGGGGAACCACCCCGCAAACGGTCCCTGCGATCCAGGCAGAAGCCAGAGAACATTGGCAAGACCCCGCCAGGAAATAGGACTCTCCTGAATGTCACCCTTCTGTCCCACTATGTCACCCTGTCCACCTTGAACTGCCATTACTCCCCTTCCTATGCCCCCTTGGACAATGCACCTGTGATACAAAGAGACTGGACTCTAACTGGACATTCCTCCACCATCACCCTAGCCCATTGCACATCCCCCTCCACCTGGAGTCTGTCAATTGATTGAAATATGTATTAGTTCAACAATCTGTAAACATTGCAATTCATATGTACATTTATATATACATTGGTATGACCTGTAGTGGGCAGCAGTAAACACACCAGGAGCCGGAGTGGGGCACAGAGATCTGAAAATAGAGTTTGCAAAGGGTACAGTAAGTGGCCATAGAAATAGGGAAATCATGCTGCCATGTTCAATGTCCAACACAAAAATGCAATGTAAAGTGAGGTTACAGTGTCTTACCTGTGTGTCACTGGAAGTACTGGTGAATGAGAAAACGTCTTCATCCTCTGCCTCCTCTTCCTCACTGGTCACAGGCTCCACTGCTGCCACAAGACCATCTCCAGGCTTATCCTCCTGCAGAAAAGGCACCTGGCGTCTCAAGGCCAAGTTGTGCAACATGCAACGATGATCTGGCACACCTTCTTGGGTGAGTAGTACAGGGATCGACCAGTCAGATGGAGGCACCTGAACCTTGCCTTCAGGAGGCCGGAGGTTCTCCCAATTATCCTCCTTGTTCGCCCATGTGCCTCATTGTAACATTCCTCTGCCCTCGTAATGACATTCCTCACTGGGGTCAGTAACCATGAGAGGTTGGGGTAACCAGAGTCACCTGCAAATATCGAGAGATACCTGTTAGCCACACACTCAACCTTATGGACAGCCCCATACCCAACACCAACATATACTGGGTGGGGACCTTGGGCTCACCAATTAGCCACACCCGGGGCCTCTGGAGTTAAGCCATCACATATGGGATGCTGCTATTCCTCAAGACAAAGGCATCATGCACAGAGCCAGGATACTTGGCATTCACATGGAAGATGTACTGGTCCGCCAAACACACCATCTACACATTCAGAGAGTGATAGCTTTATCTATTCCTGAACACTTGTTAATTTCTCCAGGAAAGGACAAATGCTACATGGGTACCATCAATGGCACCAATGATGTTGGGGATATTTCCCAGGGCATAAAAGTCAGCCTTCACTGTGGCCAAATCCTCCACCTGGGGGAATACGATGTAGCTGCGCATGTGTTTCAGCAGGGCAGACAACACTCTGGTCAACACGTTGGAGAACATTAGCTGAGACATCCCTGATGCCATGGCCACTGTTGTTTGGAAGGAACCACTTACTAGGAAATGGAGCACTGACAGGACCTGCACTAGAGGTATAGCTGAAATAAGGTCTGGCTCCACATGGTTCTTGGATTGTTGCCCGATCAAGTCTGTAGGTAAGGATTATGTGCCTGTCCTCCATAGTCGCCAGGTCCACAAGGGGTCTGTACACGGGGGGATGTCTCCATCGCCTATTCATTCTCAGCGATTGGAAAACGGTGAGCAGAGGGTCATATTCACAAATATGTTGCAATAAAAGTGCATTTCTTCCTTTACAGAAACAGTATGTGAATTTGAAAGTGAGTTGATGTGCCAATGTCTGCTGTGATGCCGTTAGGTGCCATGTCCTGTGCCCCCCTGAAATGGCGGCTGCCTGACCTCTGAGGAGAGACAAGTGGAAATGAGGTCATTCTGCTGGGGTTGTGTGCCGTTGCGGTCGGCGGTCAATGACCGCTGCGCAACTTCGCATTGGTTATCATTGAGCCCTATTGGTTCCAGGAGCCAATGGTAATGTACGGCGGCGGCAACGGTACACACCGCCGCGGACGTGACCGCCATTTTCTATCTGTTCAATCACTTGCTACCTGACCTTCAACAGGAGAGGACCTATACTGCAAGTGCTGCTGTGACCTATGTCTGGAAGCAACAATGGCTTGAGTGTCTTGGGAAAGGGCCTCCGCGTTCACTTCGGAGGAGTTGGAGAGACTGGTGGATGGGTTCCTACCCCAGTATACTTCACTCTATGGTCCTCCAGACAAACAGGTGAGTACACTGTGAGCATGATGAGTGGACCATTAATGTATGGAGTGCTGTGTGTATAAACATTGAGTAGGGGAGTGCTGAGGGGTCCTGGGTAGAGTGCTGCATGTCTGGTGGTCAATGTCTGTGCGTAAGGGGATGGGAGGGATATTGTGGGACTTCAGTGTAACAGTCTGGACGGTATTACTAATCCCTTTTTTCTATGCATATTTCCCTGCAGGTCAGCGCCCATCAGAAAAAGGGTATTTGGTGTGCCATCGCCAAGGAGGTGCGGACCCTGGGTTTCTTTGACAGGCGGAGCACCCACTGCTGCAAACGGTGGGAGGACCTGCGCCGCTGGGCAAGGAAGACGGCCGAGGCCCAGCTGGGGCTGGCTTCCCAATGAGGAAGGGGTGCTGTCGTACCCTGACCTCCCTGATGTTCCGCATCCTGGCGGTGGCCTATCTGGAGTTGGATGGGTGCTTGAAGGCATGACAGCAGCCACAAGGGGGTGAGTACAGAATCAGATTCATTCCTTTGCGCGCGTTAAGGTTTTAGCTGGGTTGGGGAAATGAGCTGTGGGTGCCCCTAAGCCAGGGCAAACTGGCAGGGTTAGGTCCCTTGTTGGTCAGGCTCTAAAGCACTCCAACCCCAATAGTGTTAGTGGGCAACTACTACTGGGCACGGTCCTGTTGGTGTCAGGTGTGCAGCTGATGGTGTTAGGCAATGTACCCCATGGGCTGGTGACTAGCTTTGTAACTGGTAGTGCATGGCCTAGTGCATAGGGCTGATCTCTGTGTGTTGTGTACTCCAACGGTAGTATTGTTGCTGGGATTGACCAAGTGTATCCTCTGTCTCTCCCCCCCTTTTTGTTTTGTCAGCCTGTCCCTGTGTGCATTAGCATAATCTGGTGGAGGAGCAGAGGCACCAGCGACAGAGGGATCTGAATCCCACATGGGCCTGGAGGCCGAATCCACCGACGGTGAGGGCACCAGTGGGACGGAGGGCGAGGGGAGCACCACGACAGAGACAGGAGGGGACACTACAGACAGCGACTCCTCCTCCGAAGGAAGCTCACTGGCCGTGGCAGACACCTCTGTGCTCACCCCAGCAACAGGTAGAGCCGCCACCCCATACCAGCACTGCCCTCCCAGCAGCACCTCAGCATGTTTCCCATGCCTGCTCACAGGAGAGTGGGCATCTCCTTCGCCCCAGGCACATCAGGCCCTGCCCCAGTCAGCCCTGCTGCCCTCATTGAGTAGGCTATTGACCCCCTGAGATCCCTCACTGTTGGGCAGGCAACCATTCTGAATGCCATCCAGGGTGTTGAGAGGCATTTGCAACAAACAAATGCATACCTGGAGGGCATTCACTCTGGTGTGGCGGCCCAACAGAGAGCATTTCAGGCTCTGGCCTCAACACTGATGGCAGCCATTGTCCCTGTCTCCAGCCTCCAGCCTCCCCCCTCCAACTTCCTCTACCCCGTCCTAATCCCCTCAACCCCAACCTATCCCAAGCACACCTTCAGACCAGCATTCACCCAAATAAACACACAGAAGTGGCTCAGGCAAACACAAGCACCACACATCCTCCAACAGGCACTCACACAAGCACCATCCAGAAGTAGACACTCCAACATCCACTGCCTCCACTGTGTCCCCCTCCTCCTCGATGTCCACCTCCCTCCCAGTAGCATCTCCACTCACACCTGCATGCACTACATCCTCATCCACTACCTCCATCACCAGCATGCCTATAACACCACTGTGGTTTCTGCATCTCTGAGAGGCTCTAAGGAGGCACCCGCCAGCCCAGTCAGTGTGCCACCACCACCTGCCAAGGACAAGAAGGTTCTGCCCCCAGGAAAGGGCAAAAAGGGGAGAGCATCCAGCAAGGAGAAGGAGGCACAACCAGCCAGCAAGGCCAAGGCAAAGACTCCAGCTGGCAGAAGCAAGGAGGCACCAGCATCTGCCAAGGGGCAGGAAGGGGCACAGAACACCAGCCAGGGCACTTCAGCAGTCCGAGGCTGCAGGGGAAAGGCTGGAGCCTCCCCCCTCCACCTGCACCACGGCCATCACCGCCACCTGTACAGCAGCCACCACTGCCAGCTGCCCCGCGGCCAACACCACCACCTGCACTGCAGATATCAGCATCGCCAAAAGCAGCAGCAGCCCCAGTGGGCAGTTGTCATAGGCTGCAGGGGAAAGGCTGGAGCCTCCCCCCTCCACTGGTAGCACCGCCACCTGCACCACGGCCAGCACCGCCACCTGCACGCGCGGCCACCACCGCCAGCTGCCCCGCGGCCAGCAGCGCCACCTGCACCACGGATATCAGCACCGCCAGCAGCAGCAGCAGCCCCAGTGGGCAGCCGTCATAGGCTGCAGGGGAAGAGCTGGAGCCTCCCCCCTCCACCGGCAGCACTGCCACCTGCACTGCAGACACCACCGCCAGCTGTGCCGCAGCCAACACCGCCACCTGCACAGTCGCAAGCACCGCCGCAAGCAGCACCGCCACCAGCAGCCCCAGTGGGCAGCCATCCGAGGCTGCAGGGGAAGGGCTGGAGCCTCCCCCCACCACTGGCAGCACCGCCACCTGCACCAGCACTGCAACCACTGTACATCCATCCCCTTCAGCGGATGGACTGTAGTGTTGCATCCATGGTGTGTGATGCATCCAGCCCACAGAAAATCGTGTGGATCTGACACCCAGGTGAGTGACTGTGACCTTGCACATCACTGGGCACCAAGCCCTCTCCAGAACCAGTGGAAGAAGGCATCCACTCACCCTATCCTTGGCAGGATGAAGCACACTGGGCACCAAGCCCCCTCGAGAACCAGTGGAAGAAGGCATCCACTCACCCTATCCTTGGCAGGATGAAGCACACTGGGCACCAAACCCCCTCTGGAATCAGTGGAAGAAGGCATCCACTCACCCTGTCCTTGGCAGGATGAAGCACACTGTGCACCAAACCTCCTCCGGAATCAGTGGAAGAAGGCATCCACTCACCCTGTCCTTGGCAGCATGAAGCACACTGGGCACCAAGCCCCCTCCGGAACCAGTGGAAGAAGACATCCACTCACCCTATCCTTGGCAGGATGAAGCACACTGGGCACCAATCCCCCTCCAGAACCAGTGGAAGAAGGCATACACTAGAGAGACTGTGGCTTTGCACTCCCCAGGACCAAGCAGTGGGCAAACCACCCACTTGAGAGACTGTAGCTTTGCACTCCCCGGGACCAAGCAGTGGGCACCCCACCCGCTTGAGTGACTTGAGAGACTGTGGCTTTGCACTCCCCAGGACATCGCAGTGGTCATGGAGCCCCCTCCAGGAGCAGTGTGTTGTACAATCTTCCGGCTGAGGTACCCCCCCTTCCCCGTCCCCTGAGGTGCCAGTGTGTTTTCGACCTGATGCCCCTGCAGTGTTCTATCCGTATTGAGGCAGGACTCAAGTGTGGGCTTGGCCTATGTGTTTTGGCCCAGTGGGCCACGGACATTTTGAGTGGACATTGTCCCACCTTTTGTAAATATTGTATATTTTGTAAATACTGTTTTTGAATTAATAATGTATTTCTAATTATTTCTAATATAACACTCATTTGACTCAATTACTTTTGTCCTTGCTTTATTCCTGAGGGTTACGGGGTGTATATGTAATGTTGTTGCATGTGTTTGTGTGTATGGTGTTGGGGGTTAGAGTGGGGGTGGAGGTGTTGCGTGTTGCGTGTGTGTCACTCTCTTTTTCCTCCCACCCTCCCCTATGTGCTAGGTGCAGTACTCACCGTGGTCGTTGTCGCCGCCATTGGTACTCCTGGTATTTGAGCAGATACACCAGCATGGAGAAGACATGCAGCTTGGGCTCCATGGCGTCCTGGTTCTTCCTTGAGTGTCGAGAGGTGAGTGGTTTCCCTTCCAAGTACTGTTTCCGCTGTGCTTTTGATGGCGTTGGTACCACCCTAGAAAAGCTGGCAGATGGACGGGTTGTAATGGGGTGGGTGGTACATTGTCTTCCGTCTGGCTGTTGGCGGTTACCGCAGCAGTGTTTGTTGCTACCGCTGTGGCGGTCAGAGTGTTAAAGTGGCTGCATCTGTTGGCAGTTTCCACTGTGGTCATGATTCCATTTTTGTTACCGCCGGCCTGTTGGCGGTATTACCGCTGCTTTAACACCGACCGCCAGGGTTGTAATGAGGGCCTCAGTATCTAAACGTGGGGAAGAAACATTAAAAAAATTGGGATGTAAGTCAAAAAGGAAGTTTTTTCGTCTCTTTCAAAAATAAATATAGATTCTGATTGTCTGATCATCACTTGGAACTGAGTTGCAAATCATTATCTCAGCCCCGAAGAAGGCTTGTGTGGTGCTAAATATCTTGCATTTTAGAGAGTGATTCTGTAGGTTTCTCAGGTTCTTCGTGTCTCCAGATCTTTTGATGCTTGCGAGAAAGTATCTTGTAGGTAATGTAGTGTATGTCATTGAGAAGAGGGTGATGTTTTCAATTTTTTATTGCCCCAGAAAGACTAGCTACAAGTTCATATTGCTATGGTGGTGCTTAAATAACATCAGGAAAACGAGGTTCCGTAATCTATTTTGGAGAGGACTAGAGATTGGACAACAGTTCTCAAGTCAACGGGATGAAGAGAGATTTATACCTTCTTGACTGAATAAAAAGATGGGTCTGGATTTAGAGCCTGTTTCTTCTGCATGGAAGTCAATGAATGGTAGTCAATCGTTAAATGTGAATGTGTCACGTGGGGAAGAAAGAATTAATAAATAATGCCCTCCACCTCACTGTTTGTCATTTGGTTATGTATGACACTTGGCTCATACATAAGACAAGTTGGAAATCCTGCTAATTATCTGAGGGAAAGGGCCAATTAGTGTAGTGTCAGACATGCCACACTTTTACTATGTATCAGTCAGATGACTGCAAGTTGCTGTGACATACTGTAGAGTTCACACTGGTCTATTCTCAAGGTAAAAGAGCTTCGCAGGAAATAAGTAGCCAACCCAATTATAATTATATTCTATATTGCGTGGTCAACATATAAAAAGATAACAATAAGGTATGACTATACTTCGACTGAAAGTTGGAGCACTGAGTACACCGAGGCTGAGTTTGCGAGAACACAGTGGGTACATACATATTAAAAAATAAAGGTCGGGTTGCAAGACGTCATTTTTGGACCTCATTTTTTAACTTTATTTTCTCTTTTATTCTTCTAGAATTTAAGTAGGTAGGAGAACCTGGGGGGCAGAACTGCATCTCTTGATGAGTCATATGAAACCGTGTTTGTGGTGAACAACGCTTGTTGTGGAATTGACTAAAGAAAATAGTACTGAAGTGAAAACCACTATACTTAAAGTGTACCATTCTGTGGTCATAATAAAGTTATGTAAAGATCTGCATCTTTACTCATTCCAGTGTCTACAACTCCACAGTTTGTTGACCATCAGGCAGGTACCCAAGCAAGCACAAAATATGTCAAATAGCACTCACGGCATTTTACTCATCGCAGTAGAACTACACATTGGACTCACCACATTACACTTACAGCATCCCAATGACTGAATAACACTGACCTGATTTTACTAACCACATCACATTAAACATTACACTATCACATGCACACCATTACACGCACTGTAATCATACACTGCTTCTTTTGAAGTCCTGGGAGAAATGGGTTGAAGAAGAATGGTGCTGCCTGTTACTCCATGCACAAGAGGCAGCCAGTACCATTCTGCAAGTATTCCAGCCTCTGAACGGTGAATGGGAGAAGTGCACGTGCATGCTGCATGTATGCCTCTCCCACCGGTACGCTGCTGAAGACCAGAGGCAAAAAGATAACTTCCTGGTTGTGTTTTTTCCATACAAATATGAATCCAATTACTTTTGCCTCGTGATCCAGCATCTAACACATAATTTAAAGATTTCAAACAAAACCTAGGAAAAAAGAACACCCTTAGAAAACGGTACACACAGTGTGCTGTTAGAAAAGTTAACTGATCACCTTTGAGTTATTGAATGCTACAATTTCAGGAGCTGACAGTTTTGCTCAGATAGTGTAATATTCTCACTTGGTGGAATGAGGGAAGCATTTGTGCTTGCATGCAGAAACAAAAACAAACTCCTTGAATTTAATTAGAACCGGACGCAAAAAATGGTTCCTTCTACAGCATGATGTTTTATGTGAGTTTTCACAAAAATGAATATTTAAATACCAAACATTGTTCTTGAAGGAGCAGTTGCTCTAATTGGCTACACAGCCTTTGAAAGATTCCCGTGCATGTTTCCCTGGCTCGTTTAAGTAGTGGAGGAGGAGCTTTCTCAGTTACAGTACAATGCATCACTGATGCACGCTTGGGTGGGTTGTGAATTTGCTGTTTGTTCATTTCATGAATAGGAAAGGAAACAGCTTTGCTAATCTGATCGGAAGGATGCAGCGGTAAATCGAAGGTACTGTTAGGAATATTTATTCTTTCCTACTTTAAGTAGTTCCCTACTTAAGTTACATGTGTCAATCATTCAGTAATGAATATGTTTAATCATTAAAAGGTACATTTAGCTTATGTTATTGGGTTCTGTAAAACCAAGTATTGCTTGAACCTATTCACTGTATTTATTCTAATTACTGGCTGTTCTGTCTCCAGTTATTTCTTATTGATTTCTGACGAGTTTGAAAGTTGGTTGCTGTGTGGCCCATTTCTTGTTGTTCGAAAAAGCACAGTCTTGTAGAAGGGATATAAATGAAAGAGCACCAGGCCACTTCTGCTAAGTTTTCATTCTGAGACTTTCTGTAATAATGTAATAATGTTACAAAAACTAAGTATAAGAAGACAAGGACCAGAGAGGAGACCTTCACGCCAGACTACACTGGGGCCAACCCCGTAGACTCATATAACCAATTCTAATTGAGGGCTACTGGGGAGGCACATAGGATTCTCCACTGCCTAATCTTAACAGTGCAGCCGGCCTCTGCAAGAATAGTAGGCCTCGCTGTTGTACCAAACACATGTCCTATTGTTCAAACAGTTATGCGTGTTTTTGTCATCTGATCGCTTTTAATCTGCTTTCCTGGAATGTTCAGGGGCTGGGGACTTATCAACAAGTTATTGAGTATTTCATTTCTAAAGCGGCGCAGGCTGGACGTTGTGTGTCTTTAGGAAACACATCTCTCTGATGTGGAGGCTGCTTGATTAGCTAAAAAGGGAGGGTGCAAATGTATTGCGCTAATTACTCGTCCTTCTCCAGAGGCAATCTCACTTGGTTTGCGCCTGGAGTCCCTTTTGCCCTTTCCTACATGTAAACGGATGTAGAGGACTGTTGCATCTTAGTGCAGGGGAGATTTCATGAGGTGGACGTGGCAATTGTCAACTCCTATAGGAGACTCCGGGATGTTGTCTAGCCTACAGTGGATTCTCAGCTCATGTGGGTGGAAGACTTTAATTGCATGCTGGATGGGACTTAAATAGGCAACCACCCCTTGACTTCATACTAAGCCACACATGACAGCTAAGCATCTGAAGCTTAGTGACATTTGGCGGGCTCTTCATCCCACCTCAAGGGAGTATACTTCCCCGATGAACGGCACAACCGAATCCTGAAGCCTGCCTCTCTGGGCCGTAGCCTCATTGTGGTGTCCCATTTAACACGCCATCTGTCCAATCATGCTCCTGTTTATTGTGAAATGCGCTGGGGGTGTCCCTCCCAGTCCCCATTGACCTAGAGGTTTCGTCTGAAATTTTGCAGGATGACCAGGGCAGGGAGGTTTAGGTGACTGCCTTGGGGAAATTTTTCAGGTTTAACTGGACTATGACTCCCTCCCGGTCTACAGAGTGGGAAACAATGAAGGCAGTAATACAGGCTGTTGCCTGGACCTTTCCTGTGAGCTGTGGCATACCCTGTAGGAGGATGAGTTGGCACAGATTCAGGGCATACCGCAAGCAGGGATGGGGGAGTGAGGAGGAGAGGTGGAGGAACTTCAGTGGTTTGCTGAGGTAGGGGACCGCCATCAAAATTGTATGCTTAAATCCTATTATCAGCTGTTGCACCAAGAGAACGATAGGTCCGGCAGGTTTCTCGCATGGATCCTTTGCCGTGAGACACCTAGGCCTTCTATTCTTCACTTAAGGTCTCCCCAGGGCAAAGATATTCATGCTCAGGAGGGAATGGCTCCTATCTGCAACAGGTATATAGTGATCCCGGTCTCCTTGGTGCCGGATGGGTCCATACCTATTTGGCATCCTTGTCACTCCAACGATTGAATGAGGGTGCATCTGCAGACTCAAATACTACCCTCTCCCTTGAGAAGATCAGCCGACCGATAGGGCTGCTCCATGGGGTGAAGTCGCTAGGCAGTGATGGCTTTCCTGTTAAACTCTACCAGGCATTCGCCCCTCATCTTTCTTGGTATCTCCTGCAGGTTTATGAGAATGTTGGGAGCACTCAGATTCTTCTTCCCACTATGCGGGAGTGTTTTATTTTCATGATGCTGAAACCAGGCTCAGACGCGTTGGATCCCTCTGTCTACAGCCGCTCACCATGATCTACTCTGACACTAAGATTCTATGTAAAACCCATGCCTGGGTCTTGTCATTACAAACTTGATACATGATGATCAATGCGGTTTCATCCCCAGGTACAGTACTGCCCAGAATGTGGTTGTGGTGCATGAAGTGGAGGGCATCGGGGAAGAGCTGGGGGTGGTCTCTATCGATATTGCCAAGGCCTTCGACAAGGTTGATTGGAGCTTTCTCATGTATGTCCTGGAGCCGATGAGGTTTGAGTCACATTTTCACGCTTGGGTACACATCCTGTATACATGCCTCACCGCCAGGGTCAGTCTGGGCAGACTATGTTAAGCTGCCTTGGAGGTGAGCTGGGGTACGTGACAGGGATGTCCTCTGTCTCTCTTGCTTTTTGTTATAGTGCTAGAACCCCTGGCTATACAGATCAGACAGTCTATTTTAGAATGGGGAATACGTGTCTGATACGTGTCCCATCTGGTCTTCCTCTAAGCTGATGACATGTTATTTTATCTTTCTGACCCCGACATTCACACCCTATACAGTTGTCATACTTGACTGCCTTCGGGGAACTGTCAGGGCTTAAAATTAACCACAAGAAGTCATTGATGTTTCCTCTGAGTTCCACTGTAGCTCAGGGCTCAACTTCTGTCCCGCCTATACCCCTTCAGTGTGTAGTGGATCACTTTTGATATCTTGAGGTGGGTGACTGAGGGTATGATTGAGGTGGTGGCTCACTCACCACAGCAGTGTGGGCAGCATAATATCAGGAGAGTTACGGAGTGCCTGCAGTCCTCCTTGGGGTTTTGAAACACATTCCCCCTCTCGCAGATGGGCCGGGTTGCCATGGTAAAAATGCTGTTCTTGTGGAAATGCTTGTACTCCATGCAGCATACGTTTGAGGTGCTGCTCCGAGCGGTGTTTTGAAGGCTGAACTCCCTGTTATCATCAGCATGCTGCCCAATGGATGCCTGAGGGGATCAGCTTGGAGAACTCACCAGTGGCGGATGCCTCGAGAGGCTCCTCCCTCCCTTCTCTTCTGATGTCTGGGGGCTGGGATATATTACTGTTCCGTTTCTTATTCGGCACACAGCTTCCATTTGGAATGGACAGTACGTGTGGTCCTGGGGAGGGCCCCGTTTGCTCAGAAGTTTGAGTTTTTTAGGATCTCCCAGCTTTTCAGATCCTTTCAGATTCTGCTGACACTTCATCTTGGAGGACAGCAGGCTGTGACACGCTCAGGGACTCATTCCCTGATGACACCTACATTACTTTTGAGACAGCCCTAAAGACCTTTCAGTTGCGGCCAGGACAGTTTTTACAATATGCTAGAATTGAGAATATTACTAGGGATACTTAGTCCACTTTCCCAAAGGTTCCAGAGTCATTTCTTACATTTCAAGACATATTGTGATGAAGGGGTGGCATCTGGCCTCCTTCTTCTATAGGGATATGATGGCAGATCGACCTGGTTCATCATTCTCTGCTCAGGCAGCATGGGATGACGATCTTGGTCACCCCTCAGTGATGTTCAGTGGACTAGAGTGTGTGCATGGGTGAAATAGGTATCAAGTAATGCTCAATTCAAGCTTATTCATTTTAATGTTCTGCATCGTACCTTTATTATTCCACTACTGTTGCATAGAATGGACCTGTAGGAAAATGGCTCCCTGTTGCAGTTACCCCCCACTTTTTGCCTGATATTGATGCTGATTTGACTAAGAAGTGTGCTGGGACCCTGCCAACCAGGCCCAAGCACCAGTGTTCTTTCACTAAAACTGTACCATTGTTTCCACAATTGGCACACCCCTGGCCCACAGATAAGTCCCTTGTAAAAGGTACCAGTGGTATCAAGGGCCCTGTGACCAGGGAAGGTCCCTAAGGGCTGCAGCATGTGTTGTGCCACCCTAAGGGACCCCTCACCTAACACATGCACACTGCCATTGCAGATTGTATGTGCTGGTGGGGAGAAAAGGCAAAATCGGCATGGCATCCCCCTCAGGATGCCATGCACACAAAATACTGCCTGTGGCATAGGTAAGTCACCCCTGTAGCAGGCCTTAAAGCCCTAAGGCAGGGTGCACTATACCACAGATGAGGGCATAGCTGCATGAGCAATATTCTCCTACAGTGTCTAAGTCTATTCTTAGGCATTGTAAGTACAGTGAGGCCATATTAAGTATATGGTCTGGTAGTTTGTCAAAAAGTATTCCACAGTTCCATAAAGGCTGCATTGAATACTGGGAAGTTTGGTATCAAACTTCCCAGAATAATAAACCGACACTGATGGCAGTGCTTGATTTATTACAAAATGCACACAGGGGGCATCTTTGAGATGCCCCCTGTATTTTACCCAATCCTTCAGTGCAGAACTGACTGGTCTGTGCCAGCCTGCCACTGAGACGAGCTTCTGACCCCATGGGGTGAGAGCCTTTGTGCTCTCTGAGGCCAGAAACAAAGCCTGCACTGGGTGGAGGTGCTTCACACCTTCCCCCTGCACCCTGCAGGAACTGTAACACCTAGCAGGGAGCCTCAAAGGCTCAGGCTTCGTGTTACAATGCCCTGGGCACTCCAGCTAGTGGAGATGCCCGCCCCCCGGACACAGTCCCCACTTTTGGTGGCAAGTCTGGAGGAAATAATGAGAAAAACAAGGAGGAGTCACCCTTAAACCAGGACAGCCCCTCAGGTGTCCTGAGCTGAGGTGACCCCTGCCTTAGAAAATCCTCCATCTTGTTTTGTAGGATTCCCCCCAAAAGGATTAGGAATGTGCCCCCCTCCCCACAGGGAGGAGGCTCAAAGAGGGTGTAGCCACCCACAAGGACAGTACCCATTGGCTACGGCCCCCCACGCCTAATCACACCCCTAAATTGAGTATTTAGGGGCGACCCTGAACACAGGAAAGCAGATTCCTGCAACCTGAAACAAGAAGAAGGACTGCTGATCTGAAAGCCCGCAGAGACGATACAGACAACAACTGACTTGGCCCCAGCCCTACCAGCCTGTCTCCTGACTCAGAGAACCTGCACAGCAACACATCCAGCGGGACCAGCAACCTTTGAGGACTCAGAGGACTGACCTGCACCTAAAGGACCAAGAAACTCCCGAGGACAGCGGCTCCATCCAAAACTACAACAAAGAAACCATATTTAAAGAGACTCCAGCCTCAGTCCGGAAGCATGAGTCTTCACACTCTGCACCCGACGCCCCCGGCTCGTGTCCAGAAGAACCAACACTGCATAAAGGACCCCCAGACAACTCCAATGACATGGAGACCCTGATTCATCCTCCCTGCACCCCCACAGTGACGCCTGCAGAGAGGATCCAGATGCTCCCCCTGACCGCGACTGCCCGGTAACAAAGGAACCCGATTCCTGGAAGAAGCACTGTACCCGTAGCCCCCAGGACCGAGAGGAACCAACCACTGGTGCAGGAGTGACCAGCAGGCAGCCCTCATCCTAGCCCAGTCGGTGGCTGGCCCGAGAAGCCCCCCTGTGCCCTGCCTGCATCGCCAGAGTGACCCCCGGGTCTCTCCATTGATTCCGATCTACAACCCAACACCTACTTTGCACGCTGCACCCAGCCGCCCCTGGGCATCCAAGTTCTTACTCTTGGCATTGCTTTTGGTGAAGTGGCCAGTGGCGATTACATGGATGAGCCCTTTGGGCCCTAGCGAGGAGCGCTGGGGAGCTGATGTGGTAGGATGGGTAGTGTCTGAGGAAGTAAGCCTGAGGTGCTGTATGTGTGACGACAGGGCTGAAGAGGACTTTGAGACATGGGTGGGCTTATTGAACAACATTGCGCACCCAGAAACTGCCAGTACGCGCTCCTCCTGGGATGGGGAGGGAACTGATGACACTGATGGGGATTGATACAAGCTACGTGGGGACCTTATGATTATTGAGTAACATCACATGAAATGCTTTTATGCTCTTTCTTTGTACTCTGCTTTGTTGACTACTCGTGACAACTTTATGTCATGCTTTTTCCTCACTTCTGTTTCTTCCTGCCTACATTACCCTCTACATAGTTGGAGGTGGCTTTTTTATATTATGAAGATATAGCAAGGAATAAGAAAGATAATGTAAGTAACATACTGTTGTATATTGACACAGACAGAACAAATTTCCTCTCAGCCACTAATAACCTCTGTATCTCCCCCCACATCACATTGTGGGGGATACATTTGATGCAGAGTGATTATTGAACAACACATCAGGACCAGCACTAACGAGGGAAGTGCAGGGATTTCCTCTATAGTTGTTCCATTTACCCCATATTTTTGTCCATTTTGAGGGCAGGCCTGACCCTCCTATACCACTATCTCAATCAGCATTCACCAATCCATGTCCTGCTTCCCCTCTCCCAGTTGTGGTACCTGTTCCGCTCTCCAGAGACATGCAATACTTTGTTTGGTTACTGCTTTCCCTAGTGTCACTCAGATCTACTCCATACGTTGAGATTTGTTGCATCCCAGACATTTAAAAGCCACCATTTTGCAGAGGCACCCAGGTTGCTCCAGCAGAGGTTAGTCATACAGGTGACCACCGCCTCCCAAAATTGTTGTATCTCGGTGCAGCTCCATACAATGTGAAAGAATGCACCTGTTTGGCTGCACTACCTGAGACACTGCGCGTCCATTGCCCTGCCCATTTTCTCCATGTTAGTGCATGCATAATAGGATCTATGCAGTACTTTTAACTGCAAGAGGAGGAACCTTCATCTTATAGTCACCTCTTTTGGGGATGTCAAAGCCTCAGGTCATCATTGAGACCTTCCATCTCACGCTCCTATTGTTCCTGCAATATGTCATCTCAGGCGAGGACTTGAGGAGCACTGCTCCCTTCGGCAAAGCTGTCCGCAGTGCTTGGTGTATCTGCAAATAACTGTAAGTTTCAGTGGGAGCTAGTTGGTACTCGTATTGCAGTTCAGTGAAACCTATGAACCCTCCTGAACCCAAAGGTTTCCCACCTTAGATCCCATTTATCAAATCCAGGTTATGTTCCTAGTATGCCTAGCTGCACTGCATCATACAAAGGGGGCCTGTGTTATCTTGTCCCACGAGCCAAGCACATATAATTTAGTGCTGTATTTGAGTTTTACTGCAGTCAGACCTTTAAAGGGTGTGTGGCATTACCCACCATAGATGGCCCTGAGGTATCCCCCTGCTTGATTTGCCTATCCATGTGAAATGCAGGTACTTCTGTGGTAAGCTGGACTCAGTAGTTAACAGCGGTTAGTTGTGCTGCCCAGTAATATTTTGGTTTATCCGACAGGGCAATTCCACAGTTGTACCAAACTCTCATCAGTTTTGGATATGCTAAGCATGCAGGGTCACCATCCCAAAGCAGCGTATGGGTTCGCTCTCGATTGCTTTAAAGTTGGACACAGGGACTGGATAGGGTTTGTTTCGTAAAGCATAAAGAAACCTGGCTGGGGCATCATTTTGAAGAGTGCAGCCCTACCTAATAATGACAGGGGTAGGGATCACCAATGTTGAACATTGCATCTCAGACATGCGAGCGGTGGTAATAAATTATTATTGTAAAACATGTCAGGGTCAGTAGTGATGTAAATCCTTAGATATCGGAACCCATCCGTGACTATTCTTGCCTCACAATCCCAGGACAATCATGGTACGTGTCCATGGAGGTTATAGATCAGGGACTTTTTCCAGTTGATGGTATAATCAGAGTATTTGCTACACTGGGTAAGGATTTGCATGAGTCTATCAAGCATAAAGACTGGGTCAGTAAGGTAAAGCAGAATGTCATCAGCATAAAGCGATATTTTGTCTTCCCAGCGGTCAGTCCATTTCAGACGTCAGACAAGGGGAGTTCTGCCTAATCCAGGCCGCCTGCGGCTGTGAGATGAGAGTGAAGATTAATGGTGAGAGTGGGCAGCCCTGTCTGGTACCATGTTAGAGCCGGAATATCTGAGATATTGCTCCATTGACTATGACCTGTGCCAAGGAATCGATGTAGAGGAGCTATATTCACGCTTTGAAGCGCGGACCAAAACCCATTGTCGCAAATACTTTAAACATGTATGGGCACTCGACCATGTCAAAGGCCATTCTGGCATCAAGCAAGAGTACATAGGTGTCTTCCTGAATCCCGTCAGCCTGCCCCAAGATGTTATGGAGATGCCGTAATTTGAGAGTGCTACGGTGCTCCGGTATAAAGCCGTATTGGTCCAGGTGGATAAGAGTTGTGATCGCCTGGATCAAAGGCAGGCCAATACTTTTGCCAGTATTTTGTTTCAGTGTTCAACAGCGAAATTGGCCTATATGAGGCCCATTCTTCTGGCAGTTTGACCACAATATAGGCCAGCCCTTGATCTCAGGGGAACAGACCACATCGTAGCTTTCCTTGAACATTTCCAGCAGGTAGAGGGGCAAGTTTAGGGGCTGTAAGATTGTAGAGTTCAATGGGCACACCACTGGGGCTCATCGCTTTGCCAGAGTTTAAGTCACGGATGGCCCACACAATTTCTTCTTCGGTGAGTTCCACTCCCAGAAGTTCCTTGTCTGAGTGTGAGAGGCTTAAGTGTTGTATGTCTGCCAATAGGTTGCGAGATTCTCCAGCCTTGGTGGAAACAACTGGGGAGTACAAGTGGGTGGAATAGGCAGTGAAGGCATCCACTACCTATCCGTCTTTCACTCACTCACTCCTGCCAGTTTGTATCTCTAGCACCCAATGATACACCCTCTCTCATTTGTCTAGCGAAGCCAGGAGTTTTCTGGCTCTGACCCCACCTCATAGAGACAATGCTGAGCTGCTTATTAACTAAATCTGGCAGCATCAAACCCTGCGTCTCTATACTCCTTTTGCTTTAGGCCTAAGTTGTGTTGGATGTCCGCTTGCTCTTGGTCAGTGGGTTTAGATTCCAACTCATGGATCTCTTGCTCGAGTGCCTCCAACTTGGCCCTTCTGTCTCTTTTGTGCACCACAATCATAGAAAGGCCCAGTCCCTTGATTACCACTTTGTACGCTTTCCATGGGGTCTGTGCAGAGTCCACTGAGGGCTCATTTTTGGCAAAATAGTGCCCTGTGGCCTCCCGAAGACTTTCACAAATATGGGGCATCTTTATGTACTAGGAATCAAACACAATCTCTCGGAGGTCCAGTAAGTTTTGGAGACCGTGGACCACCCATAGTGAGGAGTGGTCGGTAATATCTCTGGCCAAGTGGCAGATCTCACAGAATTGGGGAAGCTGATAGGCTAAGGAGAAGATATAGTCAATTGGAGAAACACTGCCATGTGCCTCTGAGTGGAATATGTAATGTTGTGTTGATGGATTGTGGGTGTGCAATGTGTCCTTTAGGCCAAGAGCTGACAAAAAGTCAACCACTAGCCACTAGGCAGAGGAACCGGCATGTCTGGGGGTGCAACGGTCACTCTTATCACAAAGTGCAATGTTTAAATCTCTGCCCATCAGTAGTCCACCATCGGGTAAGTGGAGTAGGAGAGCACCCAGGTCTGAAAACGTGGTGTTGTGTAGTCATGGGGGGGTCATAGATGAAGATAATGTTGATTGTTTTATAGAAAGAGCCACATACCTCCCATGCATATTGGGCCAAGTGTGTTGTATGGTGTGTGGTAATGTCCTTTGCATCAGGATGCTCACTCCTGTAGATCCATTGGTATAACCCGCGTGGGCAACCATTTTGTATCCCCACCTGCCTAATGCATGGTATGTGTTGCCTTTTGAGATGTGTTTCTTGGAGCAGGACAACATCTGGGAAATGACATTTATTGTATTGCATTACTACTCCTTGTTTGATTTTGTAACCTAGGCCATTTATGTTCCAGGATAATAGTTTAAAACTTAGGACAACTGTCATAGTGGCCATAAGTGCTTGCGGGTATGGGGTGGTTTGTGGGTCCATCTCATATTGGGATGGTCAGAGATGGGAAGTGAACCCATGCGGAGTGATCTGAGTTAGTGTCAGTGGGAGTTTGTGTCAGGAATACAGTAGTAACAGCAACACAATAAGGAAATAAACTGAATCCCAAAACAAATCTCCCCTCCTTACATCCCTCCATGGTGGACTTTGAGTTGTCTGCCCCCTCAACTTTGAAGCAAACCTGTCGCCCCTGAACATTATACAAACTTTAGGTGAGCATGGCCGATGTCGAGAGACCCTCCATCCGCCCCCGCAAAGGTTAAAAAGGACATTTGTTAACAAAGTTTGCATCTTCATGTGGTTTCTTCTCACCTGTGATGGCGACGACTGCCAGGTCCAAATTCAGAGAGCAAGCGTTAGTCTATTCAAAGCGCCCATGTCACAGGGCCATATCACTGACTATCGCATGACCTTTCTGAGGTAGTCTCAACAGCAGTCTCAAAGAATTGCTGATCAAGGAATCTGATGTTGTTGTGAGTTGTGCTGTTGTTGGTCTTCTGAGTCAGGAGACCGTTCTGGGGTGCTGGTTTCATGTTGCTGCTGCCCAGGTTGTGATAGCGGCCTAGTTCCACCAACTACCCTCCAGCTGTCTAGCCAGTCCCAGGATGAGTCAGGAGTGGCAAAGTACAAGATTTTTCCATCCGCCACCACTTGCAATTGTGCTGGGAATATAATGGAGTAGTTTATCTCACGTTCCCTCAGGGGTCTTTTGACTTCAATGAAACTGCAACAAAGTTTTTGGACTCGGAGTGTAAAATCCAGGAAGGATGTGATGGTGGCATTTTCGTATTTGACTGGCGGGGCACTGCGGGCTGTTTATAATATGACGTTGTGGTCTTGATAGTTTAAGATGCAAGCTGTTATCGGGCAAGGTGGTGCACCCGGTTTTGTTTGGGTGCTGAGGACACGGTGAGCTAGTTCAACAGAGAAGAAGTTTGTGAGGCCATGGTGTTGCAGCAGTTTGAGATGAAGGGAAATCTGATTGAGGATATTGCTTCCTCTGTGTAAGTACCATCTTTGAAGTCTTCTTGGGATGGCGGGTGTCTGCATAAAACTGAGTCAAGCTTGAGGAGGATGTATTGCAGTTCACACATAAACGTATCCTTGAACAATAAAACCCCTGAGTTTTAATAACAGAAAAAAGGGTCATATATTTTTATATAGAGTGTTTGATAGTTTCTTTGGTTTCTTTTCTTTTGCTTTGTATTTGGACTATAAATTTGGAGTTGCTAAGTTTGGGAATGATATAGACTGTTGAGAATTGGTTTCCATAATTGCAGTAGATTGGCATACTCCACCAAATTAACAGATTTTTCGATGTTTGTTGAGGTTCTTCCATACAAATGCCGGCACCAACCATAACAGAAGAAGGCACTTTGGCAATGAGCACTCCAGAGGAAATTTAGCCAATGCTTTTGTCGGATGTGGAGTTTCCATTCTTAATATTGCCACTGTAAGTGGATCCCTTAACATTTTTTGCCCATGCATCCATTCTTCTTAACATGCTTAATATGTTCTCCAATCCAGGCTAAATTGTCACTGTCACTGAGGAAAAGTATGTTTCGTTCTCAAGCATGACATACAAAGAAATATACATGACCTGGTGTATCACATTTGAGTATTGGATATGCAACACTATATTTTCAAATAATAGTTGTTAGGGTTCATTAAATGTAAATGTTGATGGTGTTTCAATCCCATAACAATATAGGAGCATAATCAGGACTCAAGATAAAAGGAGCCAGAGAGCTTTCTGGATCGGTGCTCCAGTGTGAGCATAGCATGTTATGCTTTTGACTTCACGGTTGTGTGTGTGTTGATCACCTTTTACTGTACTGATGAGTCTCTTATGTTTTTATTCCCTCTATTCGATCCAGATTACACTCCAGACTTACTGTTAAATGAAAGTCCACCAATCTTTTCACTACTGTTTATGTTATTTCAAGTCCTTTTCATAGTATTCTTTCACTATGGAGGATCTGCCATTGAAGGTTGAGGGGTTGAGACACCATTATTTATAGTGGACCTACTTATGGACCCCAGAATGGAGCCAAAGTGCTCTCTGCTAGCAGAATTTCTCCCACTGAGGAAACTCAAAATAGGGCAAATATTCTGCTGGAGATGTGAATTATGTAGGTGCATTTTATGAAGATTTATCATCACTCGCCTCCTCTAAATCTACTGTGTAATGGTCACCTGTCAACGAGCAAAAGGCATTCAGGTCTGTCACAGGACAAACAGGTTTCTGAGAAAGCTCAGAAGCTGAAAAGACATTATTAGTTTATTCAGGTTTTTAGAAGTATTGGTCTGTTAGGAAACACTCACCAAAATACAGAGTACCCATAAGGATCCTTGTCAAACAATGTGATGAGAGGGGATGTTTATCTCATATGATCACTCGCTCATTTACACATTAGCTATCTTCTTCAAACAGGCACCTCAAGACAGTATCAATAAAGCATTTGCCTTCTGAAGAGGAAACCAATATCTGTAGCCAAAAGAAGTTCCCTTAGTGTATTTTCAAGACATTTTGACGTGCGACCCCAGACTTCATTCATCCTATTATGGCCTCATCAGTGAGGTGTAGCTACTTTCCTATGGCACAGTGAGTACTGGGTCCATGCATAGGCATACCCATCGAACTTACATCATTGCAATAAGAAAAAAAAAAGTTGATGTGTGGACCACCTGAACTAATCGGTAATACTGGTAATTATTTCGGGCTGCCCTCCAGTCTACCACCTGGCACTTTGGGTTGGATTATTCCTGTTGGAGCAGGATCAAGCCTGATTTTGCATAACATTAATTACAACACAATTCCAGATGTTTATTGTTACTCAATGAAACTCTTTTTCTTGACTTTGGGAAGACGAAATCTAAGTGGACCACCAGGAGCTGACCTTATGACTATCAACTCAATCACAAACTCCTGGAGTGGATGCATTAGAGCACTCAGCCACCAGACCTAGCAAGATGTTGCTGGTCTTTCTCAAGAGTGTCATAGTGGGCAAAAGCCGATGGTCTGGTATGGTCTGTTATGCGACCCAAGAAGCTCATCAGTGGTTGCCATTAATTCAAGTACTCAACCCCTCAACATTTTGTTTCCCAAAGTTCGGCATGGCTGAGGCAAAATACCAATTCTTTTACTTGTAAATGAAGGCTTAGGCCAGGACAAAGTAATAAAATAAACATGCTTGAATTCCAGCTGAATCTCAAAACATAAACCCCACTTAAGGATAAAGTACATCATAATTGCCGTCTGTCTATGCACATTGCTATGATACACCTTAGACTCTTGGGCCAATATTTAAACTTTTTTTGCACCATATTTGCTTCACTTTTTGACGCAAAAGCGGTGCAGACTTAAAAAATACAATTGTATTTTGTAAGTTAGCGCCGCTTTTGCGTAAAAAAAATATGCAAATGCGGCGCAAAAAAAGTATAAATATGGGCCTTGGTTCTTAACCTTTTGGCTTCTGCAGACCGTCACTAAATTACAGCTGGAATCTGGGTGACCACGCCTAACCAATTTCTGTGATTTGAACCTCAAAACAGTAGACAACAATACAGAAATGAATACATAAAACACATACACTAGTTCAGGCTTGGTCTGGGTAAAATACCATCTTTTTTACTTGTAAAGGAGACTTACGAAAGGAAGAAATTCGTAAAATATCCATGGTTGAATTCCACAAAGAACAAAATCCACTTAAGGATTAAGTACATGATTGTGGTCCGTGTATGGGTATTGCTATGGCATACTGTAGACTAGTGTTACCTAACCTTTTGGCTACTGTGGACCATATATGAATTACGTATAGCTGGAAGCTGAGGGCCATGCCCAAGCAATTTCTATAATTTGAACCTCAAAACAATACACAAAAATACAGAAACAAGTACATATAAACACATACAAAAATTCTGAATATGTTATTTAATTCAGAAACAAAAAGCAGGCACTAATCGAAATTTTAATTTTAATGGGAATGTTGGAGCTTCCCAAAATTTAGTTTTGTTTAAAAAAGTGGAAGTGATATGCTCGCACATCTCTTTGTCTTTTTCGCTCTTAATGCATGCTTTTTTTTTGGCGAATGCCAGTGTATCAATTCAGACCACCAGTTTTCCATACTATGGCATGCTTGCTGCTCCTACAAATTATAATAAGGAACAAAACTTATTTTCTAGCCTTCAATTTCCTTTTTACTTGAATAGAGGTTAAAAATGTTCAGTGTTGTTCTTTATACTTACATATATTTTCTTAAGCAGCTAATATTGTTTAATTTTATAAATAGTCACGAACCCCCTGAAAAGGGCCCTTAGTCCACAAGTTAAGACAGCTAGTTTTAGACCTGAATCAAAATAGCTAGCATTCGTGTGAGAGCACTGTGGGTGTGCTTGAGCAGATATAATGTAATTGAGAGGAAAACCCACACTGTTGTAACTGTCGGTATTCGTAAATATTCTAAAACACACAAGTCATAAGTTTTTCAGGAGATCTAATTTACATCTGATTTGTTTGCTGTAAGTGTTGAAGAAGTGGTGGGGAAGCACCCGAAAAAGTCCCACTTGCATAAATTGTGCGCAGTAAGTGGAAATAACATGAAAATTATTATTTCCCAGGACTCTAGAGGGAAATAAAGAAGGACAAAAAATAAAATCTATGTTTTTTGCGCTAACAGTTTTACTGTGTGCAGTGCATTGACAGTGTAGACTAAGGACCTGATTACGAGTGGGTAGGTTATTTCCAACCAATGCATAAACCCTTGTTTATATAACTGTGTTAAATAACTCAGACATCATTGAATTTCGGAAGGGCAAACCTGCGGAAATTTGACAAGGGAAAAGCACATGGACCCATATTTAAACTTTTATAGCCGCATTTGCGTCATTTTTTGATGCAAAAACGGCGCAAACTTGCAAAATATAGGCCCATATTTATACTTTTTTAGCGCTGCATTTGTGTCATTTTTTGATGCAAAATTGGCGTAAACGTTTTTTGCTGCTTTTGCGTCAAAAGATGACACAAATGCGGCGCTAAAAAAGTATAAATATGAGCCATAGTGTTTTGCAAGTTTGCTCTGCTTTTGCATCAAAAAATGACACAAATGGGGTGCTAAAAAAGTTTAATGAGGGGCCATGGTATTTACCATACGTTAAACACCAAAGCCCGCATGTTATTCCCCACAAGCTTGTAATGGGTATTCTTATAGCACCCGATGCATAACATACCCTGTGGTAACATTTGTTAATTTTTAGGTGCATTAAATAACACCGTATCTTCTAATCAGGCCCTAAGAATTACCTAGAACACACAGCCAAGCCTAAAAATATCACAACAAACTATGCATTTGAAGTACAACATTCATAAATTGTCCATTTCCCTTTTAAACAAATAATTGTGTTTATTTTTATACCATTACTACTAAATTATTACTGTTTCATATTTTTTATTATAAACCACAGTAGTTTTACTGCACACAGGACAACCACGAACCTAATTAAAAACAAATTTTATGAAGAATATTCCAATCAATCTCTAATCTAATGATGTTGACAATTAGGAAGGAAATTGAGAGAATTATGTCTACCGACAATAGATTAGAAACTGCCTCTCTCATTCATGTTGTAATTCAGTCAAAACAATCATTTGCCAGTATCTATTTTTCTTTGCTTTAGGGACTTGCCTGCACCCAGTGTAAAGGCTTTGCATCCTCCTGGCGCAGAACAATCATGGTGAAATCCAAAGAACATGAGTTTATTTCTCTCAAATTTCTGAAAATATTATGGATTCTAAAGCAACATTCATGGAGACTCCACCAAACCAGAGAAAATACTCTGGGTGTAGCTTCCGGCGGTGCCTGGGGTGTTACAACCCTATAATACATTTTCTGATGAATAGTTGGGTAAAGGTCGTTTCTGTCAGGCATGGCAAGATGTCTGTCGGATTGCACCAGGAGTTTCTACACACAGATAAAAACGCACAGTCTCTCTCTGTTTTGAAAGTCTTCAAAAATATTGGTTATTTCACAAAATATTAGGTTTTCTCTCTAAGTACTTCTACCAATCCACATTCCTTTCCCTTTCCACTGCCCCTTAAACCCCTCTCATGCACGCTGGGGCCCTCATTACGAGTTTGGTGGATTCGCACAAGACTGCCATGGAAATCACCGCCACCATCCCGCCATGGTGTTGGAGGCACAGTGCCCGCCGTTTTACGAGTTACAAACACCAAGCCGACGAAAAACAGCCAGAAATCCAACACCACCAAGTGCCACTGACGGCAAAAGAGTGACTGTCCACCCGCCGAGCCCACCACTCCGACACCATACCAGCAGTCATATTATGAGTCAGATTTCAGCACAGCAGAACATGCACGGCGGGAAATCATTGGCTGTGCACACCGCAGTGGGCTAGAAAATCACCGTCAATCGAAGGCAACACCAAATTGGACAGTTCGAATACCCCACACCTGAAACACATACACACACTACACAAACCTGTTCACTGCACCATAAAACACACCCCTTCTCAACCCCTCAAACCCTTGCGAATACTACCATGACCCAGACAGACACGAAGCACTGCACATTGACCATTGAATTGACACGGTGCACGCATCCTCACAACATGTCATGCCACAAGCACCCACACTTCACCGACAATGACTTGCGGGTCATGGTGGACGAGTTTTTCAGAGTGTAGCCACATCTGGTGGGAGCACAAGTCCAGCAAACTTTGATGGCCAGGAAAACCGAGCTAAGGCAGAGGATCTTCGACAGGGTGAACGCAGTCGGCAGCTACCCACGCACAAGGGAGGACATCAGAAAGAGGTAAAATGACCTCAGGGGGAAAGTCCGTTCCATGGCGTCAAGGCACAACATCGCCCTCAACAAGACTGGCGGTGGACCCCCACCTCCTCCCCTTGACTTAACAACCTGGGAGGAAAAGGTCTTGAACATCATGCATCCTGAGGGCCTGACTGGAATCATTGGAGGGATAGATACTGGTAAGGGACCTACCCTCTGAGAACTAATCACTCCAGTCCTGCATGCTTCCCAAGCACCTATCACTCCCCATCAAAGCACAAACTACAAGATTTCACCCCCCACTATCACCCACCTTCCTACTCTGTATAGCACACCACCCCTCTCCCACCATCCATACACCCACCCTGCACAATGCACACTAAACCTTCACTATCTCCTCAACTACCACTCCCACAATCCATCACTAGGCATATTGGATCCGAGTCACACTCATACCTCACAATGGTGCACCTGTATGGACAACCATCCCACAGCCCACCCAGACTGCTAGCCAACACCACCTCACCTATGCCAATTACAGCAATGTCAAACAGAAAACCCACAACTACAATTGATATGACAAGCACGACCCAAAGGCCATTCACCATACAGTGTCAGCATTGCAGCAAATGTCATTGCCATTCCTGTGTAAAGATTCCACCCATTGCAAGCAGCACACCATGACATTCAACAACATTTCTATGAATAACTCTCACCCTTTCCATCCACAGCTAACCCTACAACTGCCACCCAGCAGAGGATGAAGGCCCCAGTGGATGTCTGGAGGACGAAGAAATTGCCTGGGCCATCTGGAATGGCTGGCCAGTCCACCTCCAGCAGTCCCAACCTAGACACCCCGGACTCACCCTCCAGTGTGATTACAACACCACAGCTAGCCCCTCCTCCCCAAACCTGCGCCTCAGGGACCACTCAAAAAGAGGTGTGCCCCACAGTACAGTGGCCTGAGTCAAGGGCACCCGCCCCAGACAATGAAGGTCTTGGTGCTACTGGGATTGGGCACACTGTGGCAGGGGCACAGGCACAGGGGGCCAGGGCTAGTGGGAGGGGTAACTGTGGTCTAAGGGAGGGGGCAGCAACAATATCATACTGGCCAGGAGCCCCTTAACCAGGTTCTGGGTGCATACCACCAAACCCAGGACACCATGGCCCAGATCCTCACTACCCTGCAGGAGAACCATAGGCTACAGAGGGAGAACTATCAGGAGGCTATGCAGCAGTGGCAGACCCACAATACCACCATAGTCTTCATAGCAGGTGTGCTAACGGAACTTACCTCCATCCTGCATCAGTCCACCTCCCACCAGCAGGCCCCTTACATTAGCCAGATCACATCTGAGCCCTCCATGTCAGCTGCAAACAGTGGAATGGAGGCCCTGCCACAGGACACGTAGGACACCAGCCCCCCTTCCCCTGTAGCTGAGAAGCCCCCATGCAAGTGAGGACGTCCAACCAGACATCCAGCCTCCACTGATGGCAAGACCAAGACCACCGCCAAGAAGGGAGCCACTTCAGAACATACCACCTTGTGTGTCACAGCGACACCCTGTTGACTGTCCACTGTCATTGCTCCTTTTTCACATCATACTGGGCAACGACTCCCCACAGGTGTGCTAAGTACTCTGATAATCCCACTCACCATGACCCAGCTCATCAGCCCTTGCACCTGTATGATAAAATTAAAAACCTATGAGCACAGTTTCTGCCTACGTCTTTATCTACCATGAGTGCTTGGGTTATGTGGCTGTGCAAGTATGCTTCCAAATGCCTGTAGAGTATTAAGTTTGGGTCTATTGATCGTATACAGCCATGAGCCAATGGGCTGGGTCAGGCATGTGTTGAGGGTGTATGGATTTCATCCTGTACAGGTTAGATTGTGTGTCAGCATGTGTGAAACTCATGTGCATAACTGAGGTGGCATGCATGGGCTGTCATTGCAGTGGCATGTGTGTCTGAAAGCATGGCATGTAATGACATGGCATTAGAGTATTTTGTAATGACTTGTGTGTGGCTGTTGTGCTGGCATTGACCAATTGCTCCCTGTTTCTCTTTCTCCCAACCTGTCTCTCACTGTCCCACCCTCCCTCTCTCTCCTCCTCTGTCTTTGTGTGCATCAGCATCATCTGGCGAATGAGAAGGGGCACCCCCCTAGTGGGGAAGCTGCATCCCCCGGGACCCAGGAAGCTGATACCAGTGGAGCCGAGGGGACCAGTGGGACGGAGGGCGAGTGGAGCACCACGGGAGAGACAGGAACAGCTACACCATCATCTGATTCATCCTCCGATGGCAACTCCCGGGTGGTGGCAGAACCTTCAGGCCCTATGTCTTCACCATCCTTGTCCGCCACCCCCCTTACCAGCAACGCCCTCCCTGTAGCTCCCCAACCAGTTGCCCATGCCCACTCACCCAGGAGGGTGGGCATCTCCTTCGCCCCAGGCACATCTGCCCCTGCCCCAGCCAGCTCTGCTGCCCTCAATGAGGAGGCTATTGACCTCCTGAGGTCCATCTCTGTTGGGCAGACAACCATCATGAATGCCATCCAGGGACTGGCATCCCAGATGCAACAGTCAAATGCATTCCTGGAAGGCATTCACAGAGCCCTATCTGCCCTTCAGAGATTGTTTCAGGCTCTGGTCTCCTCATTGACAGCAGCCAGTGTACCTTCTTCTTCCGTCCCCACTCCAACTACCTGTTCCCACTCCACACATCCCTCTCCCATTTCCCATCCAAAGCACACTTTCATACCAGCATGCATCACCTCCAACAGACCCAGAGTGGAAGGACTATCACATGCACCACAAATGCCAACACCGCCATGCCCACACCCACCATTCATACGCACGCATAACAACATCCATTACCTTCTCTGACTCCTCCAGCTCCTCCCCCCTCACAGTCACATCACCACTCACACATGCAGACACCACATCATCAGTCCCAGGTGCAGCCACATGTGCCGTCACTGCCACCATCACCACTACAGCAGACCCACATACATGGACCCCATACACCACATCCACACGCACCACAACAGTCAACACAACCACATGCAGCATGCAGCACATCCACCCTACCTGCCCACACCACCACAATATTCACTCATACATCCCCCCTGCCATCTCTCTGTGTCTCCTCCACTCATCCTCCCAGTACACCTTTCCGCCCACACTCATCCACCCAACACACACCCAGCACACACATATCATACACCCACGCACCAGCAGCAAAACCACATCCTCGTTAACAACTGTGAATCATCCCTTCTCCCTCCACATCCAAACGCCTTACCCATGACCTACCCGCTGCCCCTAAAAAAAGACTCCTGCATGAGCTTTCCCTGTTCCTTTCCCCTGGTCCAGTCCCTGTTCCCCCAAACGCCCAGCTACCCTTCCCAGACCTCTGCCTTCCACCTCCCTGTCCTCCTCTGGGCTGAGCCATGCCCAGCAGACAGCTGTGGTGGCCTCCATCGCCATCCCACCAAAGAAGTCAGGAAAGGGGGTAAGGTTAAGGTGTCCCCACGAAAACAGGACAGTAAGGGGGGAAAGCCTAAAAAGAAGAGGAGGGACCCCCCATACAAACCAGCGTCCAGCAGTAATCCTTTCTTGTGCTAAGTCACGCTCCCTACACCCCGTGTGGCAGAGCACATTGGGCTGCGGTTGTTGGTCGGTGGTGGTTGCGTTGCAACTTTCACTGTCATGTTCCTAGCAGAAGGTGGGGGCTTATGAGAAGACTACAATTCCCAGTATCACATTGGCGGCGGCCATCTTGGGGCGTGGCTGCTCTATAAATACCAGCCACACCCTACTGGGCTCGCTCACTATTCTGCAGTCTTCCTTGGACCAAGAACGGGTTTGCATCTTTGTTCCCTGCTGTCATGTCTGAATTTAACGAGTAGGTCGTACTTGTGCAGGTGAGTCAATTCTAGGAGCTTGTCGCTCGCTCTTGGATGCTTTGTATCCGTTGGTCTCCTACAACCGGAATTCCTCGGCGGAGCCGTAAGATACTGTTGCACTCGCTCTCAGAGACAAAGATGAGAGGTTGTCGTTTCAAAGCCTCTTTCATTGCAGTCAGGGCTCATTTTGTTACTGATTCCCAAGAGACAGACCTTGAACATTGTATCTAAGTTTATTTCCATTCTTGTGTGAAAGACTTTAACCTTGTTCCAGTGTTTTTATCGGGGTGCGGTTTCTGGCGCTTTCCCTGGCTACAGTATGCTACCAATTAGAACAGAGGCCGCTTTGGTCTAGCTCAGATTGTTTTACGAGATTAGATATTGCAGCATATTTGACTATAGGCTTTGGTTGTTATTATACTCTCTGTGAGGAAAACGCTATAACCTTTCCAGCGATATTGCATGAGTCTAGTTGGTTGTGTTTTAAGTTTTCTAGCATTTCCTGAGCTACACGATTTGTTGATGATAAATGATAAAGTCATTATTTTAAATGAGTGATAATCGTTATGCCATTATAGTTGTGTTTGCATTAACCTTTTGTCTTCCAGGTCTCCCTCCTGCTGTTCCCCTTCTTGATTCCCCTTCCCCTCACCTGGCGCCACCAACACTCAGCGCTATTAAAGCATTCTGAATTGGTGTTGCCGGGAGGTGGGCCCCCTTGCTCAGCGACGCGCAGATTCCGAGGAAAGGGCGACCTTGACAGTGCCTTCATGCCCCACTGATGCCCCTGCCCTGTGGAAGTCTGCACATTGCAGTCATGAGTCAAATTGGGAAGTCCTCACATGCCCAGTGTGCCGAGGACATTTGAACAATGATGCACTGGCCCTTGTGGCATTTTGTAAATAGTTGTTATAATGACGTATTTTATATTTCTAATAATATTTCTCTACAACAGCACCATTGGTGTCGATGCTACATAGCTTGTCCTGGCTTTCCTTGTGCATGTGTGTATGGTGAATGTACGTTTGTGCGTGTGTGTGTGTACTAATGTCCTTCCCGCCAGTGTGTGCTAGGCTGGGGTATTTACGGCTGGTGTCTATGTCGGTGTCGCTGGTCCTGGATGTCAATGGCCAGCAGGAGCATTGGAAAGACTTGCAATTCCTGTGCCGTGGCGCCTATGGACGTGCCTGTGTTCCAGAAGGTGGGTGCTTCCTTTTATGTTGTTCGTTTCCGCCATGGTTTTTGCGGCAGTTAGACCGTCCCAGAAGTCCTGGCAGTGTGTAACCTTGAAATACGGTAGGTGGAAACTGTCTGATGGCCGGCCTGCAGAGGCCTTCTGCCGGCAACAGCTGTCCATCCACAATAGTGGTATGAACAGAAACTTGACTGTGTTCTGCAGGTGCCTTCCCAGTACTCGTAATATGGCGGTCTATGCTTCCAGGCCCACAGAGGTGCGATTGCCATCTCCACCGCAGTGGTCCACTGACCGCCAAACTCGTAATGAGGGCCTGGTTGTCGTATAATGTATTTAAACGTTAAATGCCAGCATGCAATGTGTGAAGTATTTGTGAACACTCACAGTAACACAGTGAAAATGCCACAAAAGGACTCCACACACCAGTTTAAGAAAATAGTCAATGTTTTTCTGAGTCAAACAAAAATCCAACATGCACAAGTCAAGTTGTGAATTTTCAAAGATTAAATCAAAATGCAGTGCTTAGCAGACTATAGCTCCAACTGGGGCTATGCTGGATCAGGTCAAATCCCGAAGTGTAGTCTGACCGCGATGGAGTGCACCGGGCATAGGAGTCACGCAGACCAACTAACAGTACCTTTGCGGTGTAAATGCATTGATCCAGAGGAAGGGATGCACTGAGCTTGCAGGTGATGCGTTGTTTCCTAATCGGGAAACGTCGTTGATGTATCTATGTCCAGAAGCGATGAGTACTGGTTCAGATGTGGCAGTGCTGCATCAGCCAAGCTGGGGCTAAATTGTAAGTTGGGGTTGTTGCATCACGCAGTCAGAAAGCGATGTCTGTGGCTTGAGTGCTGGCAGTGGCAAACCGGCGTTTTTGCAGCTGGGTGCATCAGTTCTAAGTAATACACCTGTTTCGCTCCATCAGTTCTTGTGTTTCAGCACAACACTCACCTCCAAGGGCCCAGGACTGGATTTGGCACCACTTGGCAAAGCAGGACTCACAGCAGAGGAGCCCAGGTGCTAGTGTAAGATGCAGGTGAAGTCTTTGATATCCCAGAGAATTCATAAACAGGAGGCAAGCTCAGTCAGGCCCTTGGAGAAACTTTAGATTGCAGGATGGAGAGAGTTAGATCCAGTCCTCTCACTCCCAGGCAAGAAGTAGCAGTCAGGAGGCCAACACAGAAGAGCAAACAGCAAAATGTCAGTCCCTTCTGACAGCCCAGCATTCCTTCTTCGGGGTAGAATGTCCTCAGCCCAGAAGTGTTCTGAGTATACGGTGTCAGAGGCCCAGTACTTATACCCAAAAAGGCCTTTGATGTAGGGGTAACTTCAAAAGAATTCTCTGAAGTGCACCAGATTCCCTTTCAACTCAGCACTGGCTCCAGACTATCAGTCGGGGGTAATCAGCCATTTGTGTGAGGGAAGGAAACAGCCTATTCAGATGTAAGTGTGAACTGCCTCTACCTGCCCAGGACAACTATTAGTGTGCTGATGAATGCAGATGTAGCTCCTGTTACACTCAGCCCTTCCAGTTTGGGCTGTCTAGAGAGAATTTACAAATGTAGGTGTCACCTAAACCCAGACATATATTCAGAGACAGGTAAGCCACAGTATGGTTAAAGTAAGAAAATGCTATCTTTCTAAAGGAGGCATTTTCAGACCTGCAATTTAAAAAACAACTTTATCGAAAATATGTTTTTTTTAAATTGTGAGTCCAGAGACACCAGACTCAATTTTTCCCTCTTTTCCCAAATGAAAATTACACTTAAATGATATTTCAAAGTAACCCCAATGTTAGCCCATGGGAGCGATTGTCCTTGCAAAACAAGTTTGAGTGCAATAAAAAAGGAAGGTCTGGGCCTGGCAAATAGGTACACTTGCAAAGTGACAGTGACAGTTAACACTGCACACACAGGCTCTGAAATGGCAGGCCTGAGACATCTTTGAAAGGCTACTGTAGTGGGTGGCAAAACCAGTGCTGCAGGCTCTCTAGTAGCATTTGGTTTACATGCCCTGGGCACACATAGTGCACTTTATGAGGGACTTACTGGTAAATCAAATATGCCAATCATGCAGAAGGCAATGTTGCCATGTTTTAGAAAAAGAACGCGTGCGCTTTAGCACTGATCAGCAGTGAAAAAGCACACAGAGTCCTAAAGCCATCAAAACTGAAGTTCCGAAAACAAGGAGGAGTAAGGCAAAAAGTATGGGGATGACCCTAAAGAAAGGGCCATTTCAAACAGTATATATATGATATTTCTATAGTGTGAGGACAGATAAGAGGCAGTGGGGTGCTGTGCCAAGTCAGAGACAAGCGTAGAGTCAATTAGTGATAGGAGAGGTAGCTGGGTTGTGGAAGGTTATTGTACTGTGATGTATTGTTTCTTAAAGAGACGAGTCTTAAACTCTGTCCAAAAGCCACTTCCATAGATCATCTCCTCAGTGCAAAAGTATTTCAGTGGGCTTGATGGGAAGCTCAGTCCTCCACATCCAGCTACATGGTGAATTAATATGTCTAATTCTGTAACACATGACTTCAATCATAAAATAGATGACAGCGCTGAATTTTAATTAAATGTTTGGAAAAGAAACAATCATTCAATTAACCCTTCTTTCTGTGCAGACATCTGACATTTTAGATATAATTCTGTATTATGAGTAGGAGAAGGTTAGTGCATGTATTGCCATCCTTAAGTCACCAAATGAGATAGCAATACACAAGTATGAAAAAGTATTTTCAGAACTGTACGCAACACTAACAGTCTTTTTTTTTATTAACAATTTATTTTCCACTCTTTGATTTTAATAGCACTTCAATGTTAATATATTTCAGTAAATGCCGCACACAGTATTATTTAACAAGCTTTCATTGTTTTCAGACTGTTTTGAGTTACTGAATCAAAAACTTTAGAAATTGATTCTTGGATTTGCATTCTCTGCTACAAGCCAGGCTACCTGCCTTTGACAACACTGTTTTCACAGTGACAGAGAGGGAAGATTTTCCCGGTGACCACAGTTTAATCAACCTGGACTGCTTGTGATTGCTCTGCAGCCCCTTGCCCCTCTACCTGTTCCTCCTTTTCTCCACAGGTAACCACCAGTCTGGGGTGCCATGGAGAGAAAGGAACAGAGAGTGTGTTAAAAACAACAGGATAGGACATGGTTCTTAGAGAGAGAATAAAAATGAATGCTATTTGCTAATTCCTCCCTGTACACATGGAATTATTGGCTGTGCAAACCAGTAGAATGCAATCGAGGGGCATTTAATGAGGAACATCATTCAAAGATAATAAAAAACAAAGCTGTGGTCTCTAACGCATCTTTGCCCATACAAAACCTCTCTCATGTGCCCCCACCATGTCCTCAAATGGCTGGTCTGGAAACGCCAATGTTGCCACATTGTTTGAATTGTATGTGCTTCCCAGGACAAGACGGCCAATCATAGTGCATAGTGTGATTTAAATGCTATTTGTTATTGTTAAATGTATAATAGTTTCCCTTATTGTTGGTCTTCCTGTATTGACATCTTCTAAATAGTTATCTCCCGATAGCCTTGTGTTACTTCCAGCTGAACCATTTGCCCCATTCCACTTGATGCCATGCATGTTAGAATGTGGTTTCTCAAAGGTCTATAGATGCTGAACTGTGGCTGTAGAACAAAGACTCATTAAAACAGTTGGTCCGTATTGGAGGCTTGCATAGCTTCTTTAACAGTGGTGACAAAGCACCGTATGATATTGCCGGGTTTCTACAGCAAGGAACTCCTTGTGAGGGAGGCAGAGTGCCATTCTGCATTGGGCCAGGTGTGCAAAAATTGAATTCAAATAATTGGTTGTAAATTGCACCTGAAATTGTGTGAATTCAATGACATTTTGTGTACCTATCTATGTACTAATAATTTGCAACATCACCAGAGTGGGTTGCATTCTGTCCAACCTCACTGGTATGCATGAGGAAGGTTGCAAATTGTGACTCAGTCTATTTGGTGGCCATCAAAGGGGAGGTGGCCTACTAGGATCAGCAGCACACCATGTCTGTGATCACTTTTTTTTCATTTTTTTTAACTGCAGCCTGTTCAGCCTAAACGAAACTGGGCTGCATTAATAGACTTGGCAGTGGTCCCAAGGCCACTGCCCACTTACAAACAAACCTTTTTGTTATGTTCACAAAGTGAAAGGAGTCCCAAGGGACCCTTTGCTGTTTGTGAATGGGTTATTACCTCCTTTGAGGAGTCACTAAGTTATCAATGGCTTGTGGCCAAAACTGTGGCCACAAATCATTAATAGATAACATTGCAAATCACAATTTGAAAGGTGCGCCTTAAATAAACAGGGATGGATCTGCACCTGGTAAAACCGTTGGCTGAAGCGAGGCAGGGGCTAAAACTGGGGCCACGTTTTAGCCCCTACCTATCCCCTCCAGGACCACAGGGTAGCAGACAACACTCCTCCTCAACCATGTTGCACACTTCCCTCACACTAGACACCTCCCTATCACCCAACCTTACTCTGCACCAGCCCCCCACTGACATTTAGCATCTGCCTAAAGCAGGTAGTAATTGCTAGTAGATTTCTTTCCAGAACCAGAAACATCCAGAAAAGAGCATTTAATTTCAGGATGCATGGTTATTCACTAATCCAGGGACAAAGATTCATAATGACTAAATATAAGTGTTGGTACAATGGCTGGAATTGGTGATTAAGCCCCTCATTATGACCTGGTGGTCTTCAGACCACCGGGGCTGTGGCACTCAAGGGGTGGTCTGACCGCTTTGGCAGCAGTCAGACTGCCAGATTATGAAAGTGGCGTTTGGGCCACGGTCGGACCGCCAGCACCAAGAGTTTCCCTCTGCTGGAGGGACTGGCGGTGCTAGCGGTCCTAATCCACCAGTGCCACCCTGGGGATTAGGACCTGCATCTCCACCAGCTTTTACATGGCGGTTGCAATGTCATGAAAAAGCTAGAGGAGACGAGGTGCAGGGGGCCCCATGAGAGACCCTGCACTGTCCATGCACTTGGCATCGGCAGTGCAGGGGCCCCCATGAACAGCCCTGTCGCACTTAGCGAAACGAACAACTGGTGCTGTTGCACTCAACGCACGGCAACATTGTCACCTGCTCAATTATGAGCTGGCGTCAATGTTGTGGGCTGTTCCCCACCGGGTCAGCGGGTGGAAACACCGTTTCTTCCCGCTGACCCAGTGGGGAACTTGTAATGGGGCCCAGGGGAAGCCGGCCGTACTGGCGGCAACCTGACCCCAGGAGTTTGGCGGGAGGCCTTTTCCACCTGCCAAACTCGTAATGACCCCCTAGGTGTGTGGCGTCACTAGCATTGCAGCATCTCAATCTGGCCTCTCACAACAAGTGCCACAAAGCAGCAAAATTCAGGAAAGGCTCTGGGTTAATGTTGATTCCTTCTTCAGGAAGTTATACAGTTAAAGTGTTTGAATTTACTGTAATCTGGGTAAAACAAGTAAATGAATAAAGAACGACAAAGCTAAACATGTTCAATATCTCCTGTTGTAATGCCACATGCCTTGTGTGGATCTCATTAGGTTTTTCTTTTACCCAGATGCCCTTGCAAAGCTCAATCTTGACCAAAAAACAAACATTTCCTCACATTTTCTGCTGTCCAGTTTGCTGCAGCTAGAAGTCCTGCCTCTCCTGGCAGAGATGTTTTAAGGCATGGGCAAAGTGGGCTCTGTCTAAGGGCTCCAGCCTTCCAGGGGGGTCCCAGGATAAAGTCAGCTCTGTTCTGCAGAGAGTCTGGTGTTAATGACCTTGAATAACTCTTAAACAGATTTCTTTGAATATCAATTTCATTTAATTTATTTTAGATGTGGGTGATGGGAGAGAGTCTGTTATAGACATTTTGCAGGGAAATGTGTTTCATGCAACATCCACAAAAAAGTTTCTATTAAATCAAAACAAGAACTCGCATATGAGAAATGGGAGGTTCTCACATACATTATTTGCAGTAATATTAGTGAGCTGCTTCTGTGTTACAATATTGAAAACACACATTGAAAGTCAGCTTTCCATGTGTTCACATGCATAACCTGTTACATGTGCATAATTGTGCATGGTGAACAACTATACATTGATAAATGTTTAGCAAGAGTATTTGCATACACCTGGTTCATTTTCCAGTCTATTTTCCTCCATGAAGATACCCCTTCCTCTACATCTCAAATTCCGTGGTTGGAATGAGCTTGGAGATATTTGTGAATAGCCACAAACTCATGAATCTGTTGTTCGCTGAATTTCAATGCCATTGCCACTATAGAATACCCGCTTCTTGATCAAGAGACCAGATTTATTCTGACACAATATTACACAAATTACAGATGTAAATCCATATTTTGTGAAATGGAAAAGTGAATCTGCATTTGCATATTCATTTGTGCACCCAGTGCGAGCTCATGTGTGCAAATGGCTGTGAGAATCAGACGCATTGTGTAATCTGTAGTCATAATGATATTTTTTTACACAAAACACGTTATCGTAAGTATTTGATCTACAGTCACCAACAAAGGCCAGGGGCCATCAAATGACAGGCCTGAGTCACATAGGTAAACTGAGGGCCTAATGATGAGTTTGGCAATCCCACCACGGGACCGCCAAACTTGCAGGGAGGATGCCACTGTTATGGTGGTGCCATACCCCTTTAGTGTATTACAATGTTCCCTCCAGGCTGACCGGCGGGAATAGTGGTACGATATTGGCCTTGGCTCCTTCAAGGGAGCCAAGGCCAATATCGTAGCACACAGTACCCTTGGAATGCGCATTGCCTGCAAAGTAGACAGTGCACATTTCAAGGGTGCTGGACAAGGGGGCATCGGTAGCGCAGGGGCCCCACTGTGGCCCCCTGCACACCGTTACTACCACCCTTTCCATGCCGGTGGACCGCTATGAAAAGGCTGGTAGCCAGGCGGCACTGAGTTCAGTGTCACCCTGGCTGAGTACAACTCAGACCGCTGTCACCCCTTTTGGAATAATGTTGCAATGTTGCAGTCGGCCCACCACAGTTGTGGCGGTCCAAGCATCTCGTAATGAGGGCTTTAGGCCAAAAGTCTAAGTTTAGACCTAAAGTCTAACTTTACTGGTAGTAAAGCTACACTTTTGGTCTAGGTTTAGACTTTTGGTTCAAGTTTAGACAAAAAGTCTAATCTTAGACCAAAAGTCTAATTTTACTGGTATTAAAGTTAGACTTTTGGTCTAAACTTACACTTTTGGTCTAAGTTTACCTTTTTGAATCGGACCCGACATGCGCAAGTGCGCCCTGATGAGATTAAGAGGTGTGGCGCCTTTTCAACAAAAGTTCATGTGAACTTTCGCACACACTTCGTGAGCCAGCACATGTACTGCAGACAGCACAGCATGGAAACCCGGAGTAGAAACACTGCTCCAAGTTTCTGTGCTGTACTGTGCTGTCTATAATAGATGTAATACCTTGTGTTCTGTCACAGCACGGAGACTGCACACCTCCCGCCATCATGATGACAATGGAGCCCCATAATAGTTTATTTATTTGGAGGTTGTTAAAAGTGGTGCATGTCACCTAGCTAGCCTCAGAGCAAGGGTGTGTGAACTAGATGCATCTTACTGCCTTTACAGTATTTGCTTCTGCTTTAGTCTGAAACCTTTGCAATTGCTACTAAGGTGGAATAGAAGATTAAAGGCATTAATGGTGATTAAAGAGCTTACCTATTTCTGATCTACACTGAAAAAGTCCATTTGATCTATAATGAAACCTAATTGTCAATTCAGAAAATTGCATATTTTCAGAATACTCTAGAATATATTTAAAGACAGGTCAGTCTCTGATGGCAAACAGAAGGTTTGAAATACGGATCATTCACTCGGAAATCACATCAGTTAAATACTTGCAAGTCAGTGTTCAGTGAACAGAAAACTATATTTAGGACTTATTTCCTGGTACAGTGATATTACTGGGTGGTAATACAGCCTGTGAAAACAGTGACACCGTAGGTTGCTGTTTTGCTTCAGTGCAGTTTTATCACCCCAAGGCCCAGTTGTGCAAGTCAAAGCTGGCAATAACCCATCACTGCCACATGTTCTGACCGAATCTGGGAAACATAGAAAACTGCTTTGCCCCCCTATACAGATTTTGCCAGGTTTGTCCTGGCCTAAACCATGGGGTTTGTGTTAAAATTTGCACAAATTGTAATTGCAGTTTGGATGAAAAAACCCATTTTACACCTCACGTGAGATTATTGCGGCTGTGTAATTAGGATCTTCATCCTTACGTTCATCCTTTGTTTACTTACAACATAGAAGAAAGTACAATTATTTATCCCTCAATCTCGTCCTATGTGGTAAAGCTATTTGGTGCAATCAGGTATGGATTCAGCATCACCAAAAACCATTAAGAAGTCACTCTCTGAGACATAGACCTTCATTATAACCCTGGCAGTTCAAAGACCGACGGGCAGGCGGTGAATACCTCCAAATTAGCCGAGCCTCCACCCTTCCCACCACATTACTGCGTTCCGCCGGGCTGCAGGTAAGCACCTCCAGCACGGTGGAAGGCGTGATACCGCTAGTAGTATCACAAGGCTGGAGACCACCAGCATGATCTTCCGGTCGCAACGTCAGAAAAGCTGGTGGTCTTGCACCCTGGCGACATAAATAAGCATTCCTGTCACCAGGATACACTCACACACATGTCCACATACCCGCACACATGCAGTCGCATACGCCTACACACAAACAAACTCACCCCGTCCCCCATGCATTTGCATCATACACCCCCATTGACAATAACATACATACACAAACACCGCACTCATGCACGCATTCACTCCCCTTCCCCCTCCCCAGTGCATAGATACATTCACACCCCCTTTCCCTTCACCGCATATATACATTCATACCCCCCTGCACCGCATACAAACATTCACACCCCTGCACCGCATACATACATTCACACCCCCTCCCCTGCACTGCATACATACATTCACTCCTCCCTCCCCCAGCGCATACATACATTCACACCCCCTACCCCTGCACCACATACATACATTAACACCCCCTGCCCCCAGCGCATACATACATTCACACCCCCTTCCCTCTGCACTGCATACATACATTCACTCCTCCCTCCCCCAGCGCATACATACATTCACACCCCCTACCCCTGCACCACATACATACATTAACACCCCCTGCCCCCAGCGCATACATACATTCACACCCCCTTCCCCCTGCACTGCATACATACATTCACACACCCCTCCCCCAGTGCATAAATACATTCACACCCCCTCCCCCTCCCCCTGCACCACATACATTCACACCCCCTTCCCCTATACTGCATACATACATTCACACTCCCCTCCCCAGCACATATATACATTCACACCCCCTTCTCCCTGCACAGCATACATACATTTACAATCCCCTCCTCCTAAACCGCATACACACACTCACCCGCTCTCCCCATTCACTCACACACTCACTCCCTCCATGTCCACTTACACAAGCACTCATCCCCCTCCCATCCACTTACATGCACACACATACATGCACTCACCCCTTCCATCCGCTCAATCACACTCATGCACTCAATCGCTCACACCCGTACACACTCTCACCCCATCCACACTGACTCACCTTACACCCCATCCACAAACACTTACTCACCCCCACCCCACCCCATCCACAAACACTCACTCATCCCATCCACAATCACTCACACATGCAGACACGCACCCACAAACACCTTCTCCACATTCACACAGGCACTCACACACGCAGACACATACACACACACCCCCCCTGTCGGACGATCCCGTTACCTCGCCCGCTTCCACCGCCAGCAGCGCATCGCCATCTGGACACCGCCACACCGTATTATGGGTTGTGATATGGTGTGCGGTCTATTTTTGGCGTGGCGGTACCGCCTCTGCACCCCTGACTGCCAGCAAGACTGGTGTTGGAATTCCACCTGATTTCGGGTGGAATTCCGAGATCAGTCGTGTGAGGGTGGTATTTCCGCTCCTGCGGCTTCTTCCGAAGTCGTGATGAGGGCCATAATCTACAAAACTCACCTTCGCTAATTCATCGTGGCTGGTTGTGACCCAGGAAATGAGCAGCTACGTTTAATAAGGCATTTGAATGACTATGGACATTTGTTCGGGTGACCACAGCATATTAGTAGAGAAAAAACACACATCTCACATCCTGTACTAACAGAACTGAATGCTTACTCACAGATTGCGGAGAGGCAAAACTTAAATCATGTGAAAAGAATGTTTATTGCACTATCCACCTAGAAGCAAACAATCAGTAAACAAAGCCAAGACAGATACAAGTGCAAAGTAAAGCGTTTATTAATTGCAGCTCAATAATGCAGCCATACACTTGCATGCCTCTGAACACAGACACATGCAAAACGTGTTTTTATATAGCTTTTATATCGCAAACACTATGGGGGTCCGAGACCGCCAGGGCTAAAATGACGGAAGCACCGCCAACAGGCTGGCGGTGCTTCCTGGGGTATTACGACTGCCGCGGTGGCACCGCCGGGGTGGGCGGAATTCCGCCACATTTGCCCCGACGGTCATAATCCGCCTGGGCAGCGCTGCCCAGGGGATTACGAGTCCCCGACCGCCAGCCTTTTTCTGGCGGTTTGAACCGCCAGCAAAAGGCTGGCGGTACGGGTAGTTGTGGGGCCCCTGGGGCCCCTGCACTGCCCATGCCTCTGGCATGGGCAGTGCAGGGGCCCGCTGACAGGGCCCCATGCAGCTTTTCACTCTATGCTATGCAACTGCACCCGTCGCACGGCCGCAACACCACCGGCTCCATTTGGAGCCGGCTCCCATGTTGCGGCCCACATCCCCGCCGGCCCAGTGGGGATGTCAAAATGGGCAAAGCGGGAGTGCGGCCGCATTGGCGGCCGCCCGGAGGTTACAGCTTGGCGGGCGTAAGTTGTAATGACCCCCTATACGATGGCTGCAGACTATTAGATACAAATTTCTAACTAAGAGTCTGATATGGGCTACAGCAAAGCTGGAACCTAGAAGACGTGCTGTGTCGCATAAAAAAACAACCCAGGCACACATACGTGAGAAATCAGGAGGAGATGGAGAGCCACAGAAGGAGATTACAGCAAAACAAAACACCCCACTAACTCATGAACCAGCAATGTCTACAGAAATTCTGCATGAATATCTCTAGAAATTTTGTTTGACCATGGATCCAATCAATACCCTGCAAGCAAAACCTTCACTCACAGCTAAATATTTTATTTCTGGACTGGAGGTAGCTCCGTTTGTGCCACTGTGTTTGTTTCTTGCGGCTTCTATTTTTGCACATTTGCGTAGTTCATTATCTCCAGGGCAATTTATGTGTCAAATCAGTCATACATTTGGTACATTGTTCACAGCGCCTGTACGAACAGTGGGAAATGACGTGTGTTGCATTAGGTGATTTACTGTAGGTGTGAGATCCGGTCCCATATACTGGCTGGTATACACTGCAGAATCATATTTTCCCTAGAGTCTGTGTGGGTCTTTGCCACTGTAGCTATCTATCAGCTTCATTAGACATTTAATTATTTTTACTACTAAGCTTGTGTATATGTGTGTGTGGTGTGCAGGGGTATTAGTGAAGAACAGACCTAGATACAAAGAAACAAATCCAATAGAGCCTTAAACAGAAGTGGTGGGGTACAAGCAATTGTCAATTAGGTAGCTCCAACAGCAGCAAAGAAACCTTTGCAGTCATCAAAGACTTCACTGCGCCCACGGCTGCTACCAGAAGCTTGTATTCAAAATGACCCTGAGGGCCAGAAGTGTCAAAGAGTTTTACCTATTTTATGTCTATGGCAAAATGTGTTCATACATAGAGCCCCAAATGCTGTTTACATCACTTTCCGCAGTGTACAAACACCTTTTAAGGCCATAATGTTACCAACTTGGCCATTTTCATTAAATTTTACAAAATCTCAAAACTGTGCATTTCGTTCCTTTGAGAGCATGAAATCGGCTCTAAGTCTGATTCTTTAAGCTCCAAAAGTGATGTTCCACTTCAGCAAGCCATAAAGAGTTAAAAGATGCAACAATTGAAAAGAGTTAATTTTTGACCTTCTGAGGTATTTTATAAGTTTGCACGCCAATCGTTAATCAAAAATCTAATCTTTTTGCTTGAATTCAAAACGACTCCAAAAGATGATTAAATCTCTTCCTGCAATGAATAAACCCTGTTTAAGGACTCAATGCTACCAAAAGGGCCAATCTCCTCCACTTTTGCAAAATCGCAAAACTATGCATTTTGGCCACTTGAAAGCATGTAAATGGCTCTAAATATGCTCATTTAAGCCCCAAAAGAGATGATTCACTTCAACAAGTCATTAAGAGTTAAAAGGATGCAACAATTGAAAACAGTACATTTTTTACCTTAATGAGGTATCTCGTAAGCCCACGTCAATGATTTTAATGAAAAATCAGAATTTTTAGCTTGAATTCATAATGACTCCAGGTGCTGTTTAAATCACTTCCTCCAGTGTGTATACACACTGTTTAAAGCCTTAGTGTTACCAAATGGGCTATTTTCATTCACTTTTAAAATATCTAAATTCTATTCATTTTGCCCCCTTGAGAGCATGTATGTGGCACTAAATATGCTTATTTAAGGTCAGAAGGTGATGATTCACTACAACAAGTCATAAAGAGATAAAATTTGAAGCGACTGAAAACAGTAACTTTTTTACCTCGCTGAGGTGCTTCGTAAGTCTGTGGGTCAATGATTTTCATCAAAATCTGACTTTTTTGCTTGAATTCAAAATTACTCCAAATGCTGTTTAAATCCCTAACACAAACACTGTTTTTGTACTCAGTGTTACCAAATCAGCCAATTTCATTCACTTTACAACATCTAAAAACTATGCATTTTGACCACTTGAGAGCATTAAAATGGTGCTAAACCTGGTTATTTAAGCTCCAAAAGTGATGATCCACTTCAACAAGTCATAAGGAGTTTGAAGATGCAACAATTGAAACAGCCCATTCCCTGGGGTATTTTGTAAGTCCGTGGGTCAATGGTTTTCTCAAATATCTGACTTTTTTAAATAATTCAAAATGACTCCAAACACTGTTTAAATCAATTCCCACAGTGCATAATAACGTTTTAAGGCCTCAGTGTTACCAAACGGGCCATTTTCATTCACTTTTACAAAATTTCAAAAGTTAGGAATGTGGCCCATTAAACACATGGAAACAACCTTAAACATGCTTATTTAAGCCCCAAAAGTGATCATTCAATTCAACAACTCATAAAGAGTTAAATGATGGAACAATTGAAAAAGGTCAATTTTGGACCTCCGTGAGGCATTTTGGTAAGTCGGTGGGTCATCGGTTTTAATAACAAATCTGACTCTTTTGCTTGAATTCAAAATGACTCCAAATGCCATTTAAATCACTGCTCACAATGTATAAATACTTCTTAAATCCTCAATGTTTAGTTTATTTTAGTTTCTAATTATATTTATATTTTTAACATGTTTATATATATGATATTTATATCTAAATTTATTTTGTTATTATATTTACTTTGTATATAAATTATGTTTGGATATATATTTGTTTTATCTTTTATATTTATATTTTTTATTTTATATTTATATTTTAATTTTTCATTTTATATATTTATATTTTTGTATTTTATATTTATATTGTTATCATATCTATATATTATTTTTACATTTTATATTTTATTTTATAGTTTATATTTTATATTCAATATCTTATTATGTTATTTTTATTTTTATTATATATTATATACTACTATTTAATATTTATATATACAATTCATGCTCTCAAGGGGCTCTCAAGGGGCAGAAAGTGTATCATTACTTGTAATGCTTAACAGATGATAATAGTAATAATATTATGATAAATATATTATATAAGACAATAACATATATGTATGTATATACTATTATATATAATTTGCAACCAGATCCCTTAGTACTCTCCAGAAGTCTCTTAATAATGAAGGAAGTCAACAGAATCACTACATCGGACACCATTAGCAATAAGGAAACCTCAACACTAAAGATCAATCACTTCAGTACCCCAGAGGACCCCTTCCCCACCACACCTTCCACAAAGAAGCAATCCCTATCAGCAAAGCCCACACCCCTAGCCTCAACACCTCCATCAATATAGCCACCTTCCCAGAAATATAGAAAAACACATTCCTCAACAAGCTCCTAAAGAAACCCACAGCTGATCCAACCAAACTCGCTAATTACTGACCGATATCCCTCCTTCCCTACACACCCAAAGTCCTGGAAAGAGTCATCAGCAAGCGCCTCTCTGACCACTTTTCCAAACACTAGTTTTTAGATAGCATATAATCAGGATACAGGCCCAACCACAGCACAAAACCTGACCATATAGCAGCAACGGATGACATCCTGATGATCCTCGACAGGGGGGAAACGCTGCCCTCATCTTTCTACACCTATTAGCAGCCTTCAACACCGTCTCCCACCACATCTTACCCCTTCACTTCATGAAGCACGCATTCAGGGACTCACCTGCAAAAGGATCTGTTCCTTCCTCACCAGAAGAACCCAAACCACCAACATGCTCCCCCACTGCCTCTTGAGCACAAGGTCTTATTTGCATAGTCCCACAGGGCTCTTCACTGAGCTCAACAATTACATGATCCAGCTGGCCAAAATCATATGAGTTCATAACATAAACATCCTCATTTACTCAGACAACATGAAACTGATACTATTCCTCTAGGTCAAAACACCCAACACCGGGAACAAGTTCACCACAGGCATAACAGATTTAGCCAAATGGATGAAATCCAAGGGCCTCAAAACTGAACTTGAACAAGACTGAGCTGGTAGTCTTCGGGAAGAACGCCTCACCAATGCACATCACCTGGTATCCGACAGACCTTGGACCCACCTGAATGCTCGGTTTGCAAGTGAGAAACCTCAGAATCATACTAGACAACAAACTGGGCAATTCAATGGAGTGGTCTCAGCCTGCTTTAATACACTAAGGATGCTGAAGAAAATCTACTGCTGAAATAGCTACCAGACATATCCAGGCAAGCAATCACCCAAGCCCACATCACCGGCAGACTAGACTAAGACCCTTATGCAGAGAATACTATCCGGCACACAAGAAAACTCCAGACTGTCCAAAATGCAGCAGCTAGACTAGTCATCAACCTCCTATGATGAGCCCACATCACACCACACCTTAGGGAACTCAAGTGGCTCCTAATACACAAGTGCACACAATTTAAACTCCTCACCCACACCTACAAAGCTCTCCACAACACTGGCCCTGCCTAATTGAACAACTCCATTGACTTCCACCAACCTTCCGAACACCTCTGCTCTGCCGGTCTCTCACTAGCACCAGCCTCATACATACCACAAATGCAGAGCCCCTAAAGCCTGGAACAACATACCACAAGACATCAGAACATCCTGCCCTCTTCTTGACCTTTGCAAGAAGCTGAAGACCTGATTTCTTGAGTAAGCCCCCAGGGTTGGCCTCACACATGCTACACAGTGCCTCAATACCCTCACTGGTGATTAGCATGTCTATAAAAAGCACAGAACATAAAATAACATAACAAAACAACATACACATAAAGGGGACAGAGAGAAAAGCAGGATATAAAAAAAGAAGTGATCTGTAGGTATGGACAAGATTTATTTAAAAGCTGTATTACATTAGGGAAGATTATGTAGGGATACAGGAATAAGGATGTGCACAACTGCATGGATTTTGAATTTCCTTTGGTGGTAGACCAGGAATGAGGTCACAAAATAAGGATAGGAATGACATTCCAGATGTAGCACTGTAAAGACTGTTATAGCTTACTTCTTCCTGCACTATTATTCTAAAGCATTGCACTGTTGCTGCTGTATGTGTTGCATGTCTCACCAGAGCTCTTGATAATGTTTGCCAGGCCTGGTGGGGAGTTACATTTACCATCTTGAATGCAGACATTGAAGATGGTGTGGGCAGTTAAAGTCAGACCATGGAATTCTCGGAGACTGAGTGGATTCTGCACATCGAGGACTCTTTTGAAGGGGGAGATGGGATTTTAGAATATTGACAAGGAGGGAGTTGTGTCTGTGAAAATTTGACAAGACCACAGCTTAGGGAGCAGTTCTGATGTCTGATTCATGATGAAAAGCCTTTGCTTTCTGGAGCAGGGGCAGTTGATTTCAGTTTTTGTGTTTTTTTCACACAGTGTGGCCTTAGGCTGAAGTAGTCATTTTGGATCCCAGGCATTTGGCATACACCCAGCCATGGGAATTTGTGGTTGCAAGCCAGTTCTGTATTTGTTCATGTTGACTTTTGCCAGCAATGAACATAAGTACGTCACTTGAGGTAGCCCCTTGACATTCAAGATTGCAGAAGACCATCTGTCAACAAATCTATACTTCTTCTAGTTGACACTTTCAGGTCAAGCTTAATATCATCTACATTCTGATGGCTGATGACATTTCTGGTTCAAAGGGATTTCAGGTAAAGGTTAACAATCACTAGCAAGAGGACAGAGGCTTGCAGAAGACTTCAAATTATGGTGGAACTCAATTGAATATGAAGGGATCTTGTGTTCATGTAAGATGAGAATCACTGCATGACCTACCTGTTTACTCACGTTCTTATGAAAATGATGCTAAACAGGGTTTGATAACCAAGGGCATCAAAGGCTGTAGGCAGCTTGACCAGGATCGGGAAGTATGTTCTCTGAGTCACCTGGAATGCTTTGTCAGTCACTGTGCTGCACTGTGGTCTGATGTCACCCTAGTATTCTTGTAGCAGTGTGTTGACCTTGACCTTTTCAAGACATTGGGTGAGGACGGCATTTTCAGTAAGGGTGGGCGAAGGTCTCATAGTTCTACTCTGCAAAATTCCGCAGAGTTATTGTAAAAACTCGGTGAAATTCAGTGGAATTCCGTGTGCGACGGAATGCTGCCTGTCCTAACCAGGCCTGACCCTTCTTAGCGCTTCTGAAATCGGGAGCATTCAGGCCAGGTTGGTATGCCGTTTCAGGCCTCTTATGCTGACACAGCCCACTGGCATGGAGCCTGCTGCTCTCAACCTCACCTGCACGTTTCCCTTCACCAACTGTCCTCCTTCATGAACTTGCTACAGAGGGCCAAACACACCCCGTCTTGCACCAGCTTTGCAATCGCTTCCTCTGCACTTACACACAGCCTCAGAGACCACCCTTTCTTTAGAACCCAGCACTATCAGCAGCAAACCAGCTCACTACCAGCAGCCTGGTATTTCAAAGTGCCTAGCCTTGCTTGCCACTGGGCTCTAAGGCCCTCTCTCAGGCCACACACATCTCTATCTGATGGGGGCTGCTGGTCTTCCTACCACTCAGCATCTGATGCTCCCCCGTTCTCCAGCTCTCCCTGCTGGTCTCAGCACCGTACCCCATAACATCACTTCCTTTCCCAGGAACTCTGGGGAGACAGGTTATTTCAAGTGGAGCTCTGACTATAAGTTTCCTTTTTTCCAAGCATAGACCCCCTCATATGGAAATCTTGTCCATGCCCAGTGCACATACAAGAGAAATCAAAACAAGGACCTGACCTGAATGCTGGTGTCTGGGTCCAGGATCCCCGTTGCCAGTGACCTGGCTCTCTGCCTCCCTCTGCCCCATGCTCACGGGCTGCTGAGGACAGTGAAAGGAGGGAGGCCTGGATCCTGAGCTGGTGCCAGTGCAGCTCCTCAGCAGCAGCTTTCAGCAGCTCTACGGTGACCGGTAAAAAGCAAAGCCTTAGCTAGGGGTCCCCTTGCCTGTCGTAGGGCAAATGTTGTTTTCATTTTGGGCCGAGTGTAAAGTGCAGTCCAGTTATGGGCCACACAGAGCAAGCACAGTGTGCACAACAATGTGCTCCGCTACGCTGCCCGGCTAGTGGAGTTTTTGGCCGAACTTCATGCTCCAAGCTGAGCGCAGAGTGCCAAAAACTTTGTTAACTCCATCAGCAAAGTTGAGCACACCACCCACCCCTAATTTAGTGATCCTGTGTAATCTTGCTTTCAAATGGCAGGTGACCGATGGACGTTAAGAGTCAGAAAGTGTCAGGGGTCCATGTTGGTATGACAGTGGTGCAAATGGGTTCTGACTATTTAGTTCATCAGGATTTTTCACTTTTGATCACCATGCATTCGGACCTTTAATGTGGGTGAGTCTCACTCCTCGGTTTCATTTAAAGTAATTTCACAATAATTTAACTGAGCAAGTTTACCGGCAGTGTCACCTTTTAAGAAAAGACCACAGCAGCTAGGGTAAGGGGTACTGCTCTGATTAGATGTGAAAATGTGTGCACATGCATGTGAAAATGTGCATGGGATGTATGCGTGAGAAGCATGTGCAGCCCATTTATTTTACGCAGGTATCCTGGCGCTGAAGGGACTCTGCATGAATAGGTGCTGACCTGAGGTAGGCCTTATAATAATACTGCAAAAACAACATGATGCATGATGACTCCACTTAGGCCTGCATAGTACAATTATGTGCCAAACTGGGGTAAAACATGCACACCAGGTTTTATTCTGAAGGTTTGAATAACATAAACATATATATACGGGACATCACAAATTGTCATATTTCTGAGGCTCAGCTCATAATCAGATTCCAGGCCTTTATCCCAGCTGCTGGGCCAGGTTAATTATTCTACACCCCAGTAGAGTAAACAAAGCTCCCACCTACACAAAAGGAGCATTTATCAGCTTGACCTAATTCCTGGTAGAGGTAAGGGGTGTGGGGAAAATCTGCATCTGATAATTATCTGTTATACTACACCTCTGTTGACTCAGCCCTGACCCATTGAACAAAGGAGGAGGCCCAAACATCTGAACTGAACAAGGGAAGGGGTCTCCTTTGAAAGTTTTGCTGAGAAGCTGAGATCTGTACAGGAGCTCTTCATAGAGAAAACATGACAGTGCCATATTGGGTTGTCCCAGAATGCTGTGAAGGAGGGCTGGCACAAGGGTGGAGGGATGATGTCGCATCCTAGGATTAGCCAAGACTGCCTGAAAGCGTTCCCCCAAGTCTCCCGATAAAAATGGTACCTCACTCGTGTGGGTGGGCCTAGTGCCTGTGACAGGAAATGCCCCAAAACACAACGCGAACACTTGACATGTTCCCAAAGAAACCAGAGCTGTTTTTTGCAAAGTGAATAGCTGTGGATTTTGGCCTCTAGCTCAGCCGGCACCTAGGGAAACCTACCAAACCTGCACATTTTTTAAAACTAGACACTTAAAGGGAATCCAAGATGGGGTGACTTGTGGGGCTCTCACCAGGTTCTGTTACCCAGAATGCTTTGCAAACCGCAAAATATGACTAAAAAACACTTTTTACTCACATTTTGCTGACAGAACGTTCTGGAATCTGAGAGGAGCCACAAATTTCCTTTCACCCAGCATTCCCCCAAGTCTCGCGATACAAATGGTACCACACTTGTGTGGGTAGGTCTAGGGAAAGGAAATGCCCCAAAACACTATCTCAAAACGTCAAAATTATCAAATACAAAACTACCTGTTTTTGCGGGGGAGGGCACCTGCGTTTTTGGTCCTGGGTTCAGCAGCCATACAGGGAAACCTACCAAAGCCAGAAATTTTTAAGCTGACAAGTGGGGCCGAAGTTTTATCGTTATAGATGAGACAATGCTGGGTGGTAGGAATTTTGTGGATTCCTGCAAATTCCGGAAGGTTCCTTCACAAAAATGTGGGAAAAATGTGTGATTTCCAGAAAAGTTGGAGGTTTGCAGGGCATTGTGGGTAAGACAATGGTGCAGGGTGCATGTGAAGCACACCACCCTGGAATCACCCATATGTTTAGTTTTCAGATGTGTCTAGGTCTTGTGGATTTTTCTACATGGCAGCGTCCCAAAGTCCAAAAAGTGCAGCTCTCACCATTCTAAGTGGGACGATTTTGAGAGTTAGCCAAGCTCTCATGACCCAAATGTGAAACCGAAACCCAAAATAATCAAATGTTCTCTTGCTTGCCATGGGATAAGATGTTTTAGTGTGTGGGGGAGAGCTGAAAGACTGTTACACTCCCTCAGTTGGGGTGGGGGCATAACCATGCCCATACTGGTTGGTAGCCACCACCCCACTTTTTTTATTCCCTGGCATCTAGTAGGCTTTCTGCCCCCCCTCCCCAGGTTGTGAATCAGGGGTAACTGCCCCATCTGCCCACTGGTGGGCAGAACAACTTTGGACCCATTTATTTGGGGTTGGGGTATAGCCATACCCCCACCCTCCTATTTTGAAAAAAATCTTTCCTGGTCTCTGGTAGGCTTTCTACACCCCTTGAGGGCAGGCAGATGGGCCTTCCAAAAATAGGCAGATATGGCCAACAGCAATGTGCCCCTGTTGTATAGCCATTTTAGTTATAACTTTGTGCACGTTATTTTAACATACTAGGCCTGCTGCTGTGCACTTTAACCTAGATATATTTTATTCGGCTTTGCTTTGTTATTGTTACAGGAGCCACTTTTACGGTCTTGTTTTATTTTCTCTCTATCTGACTATTTTTGCCTAGGCCAGCACTCTGTTCTCAAATAAGACATTCTTGCTCACTCTGTGCTTCTTCCAAGTCGTCAGTAAGATAGGTTGCCGGTGAACGTGGTATAAGTTTAGTCTCTGACATTCATAGAAATACACATCCTTACGTAGGGACATTTTCTTAGAACACCAGCTGTTTTATTATAAAAACACTTCCCTGTCCCTTACACGTTAGAGGGAGATTCCAGCCAGAGAACCACGACTGTATGCTGATTGCCGAATGCTTCACTACAGCTGTTTTGCAGACTTCAGGCCTTTGCTCAGGTATGGAGGATGATGTCTTCCCAGGGGAACCTGAAGGGCAGAATTAAAGCTTAACACACTGTGCTCTATCATAGCTTAGGTAGGAATTAGTCTGTTGACTCTCGTGACAATATGGTAGCATTATTTTTATGTTTTACTCTCCTTGTCACAATTTTAATCTTGTCATGCTGTATCGTCCTGGTTATTGCAGTCCACGCTTTACTATCTAGGATGCAGTTGCTTTATTAAAGCATTATTGAAATATATACTGGCTCTGTTTGTCATTGTGTATGTGAGACTAATGTAACTGAGAGAAACGGATAAGGCCTGAGTGACCACGGCTTCCCTGAGAAACCAGTTATGTCATGCGCTCGGCTGCCCAATCATCCCTGCCCTGGTAAAGAGATGAAGCACTGCTAGTTAGCTGGAGCAGAACCTGGATTGGATTAAAATAAATTTGCACCCAAGGGGAGCAACCCTTGCCTAAGTGGTCGCTCCCCTTGAGTGAAACTGGCACAAAAACAAAATCCCCAGGGCCTAGTGGTTTCTGCCCCCTTGCGGGCAGATCACCCTAATAATATTAGGCCGATCTGCCCTAAAATAAATGTGCGCCCAATGGGAACAACCCTTGCCTAAAGGGTTGCTCCCCTTGTGTGAAATTGATGCAAATAATTTAAATCCCTGGTGTCTAGTGGTTTCTGCCCCACATGGGGGCAGATTGGCATAATAAAAATAGGTTGATCTGCCACCAAGGCGGCCAGAAATGGCTAAAGACAACTTCCACCCCAGGGGAGCGACCCTTGCCTAAGGAGTTGCTCCCCACACATAAAAATATAAAATAAACAACAACAAAAATCCCTGGTGTCTAGGGGTTTCTTCCACACCTGGGGGCAGATTGGCCTAATTACAATAGGCTGATCTGCCCCCAAGGGGGGCAGAAATGGCCTAAAATAAATTTGCCCCCGCCAGGGGAGTGACCCTTGCTTAAGGGGTCGCTCCCCACATGGAAATCCTAAAATCAACCCCCAAAAAAACCCTGGTGTCTAGGGGTTTCTGCTCCCCTGGGGGCAGATATGCCTAATTATAATAGGCCGATCTGCCTCCAGGAGGACAGAAAAGGCCTAAAAATAATTTGCCCCCCTGGGGAGTAGCCCTTGCCCACCTCCATTTTACTTGGGCAGTAAGTCAATCTGCAGTATATTTTCTTGATCTAGATATTAAGATTATGTCAGGTCAGATGACATTTTCACCAGAAATCTACAGACAAGAACCTGCTGCTGCACTAAAACTCTCCTTATCCCAGATCATTACGAGACAAGAGACAATTGACCAGTAGGGCAATTCATTAGATATAGGAGGAACTGTAGTTCTACAGAAAAATTTGAGGCTCAAGCGTCTGCCCTAGGGCAAAAATTAGAGCAAAGGGCATGCCCCAAAGGATAATTCACCACAAGTATAAACGAGCATTACACACTCCAAAAAATACAACATAAACAAACATTTGAAGTTATAATATTCCTACTCACTACCCCGATATGACAAATTATCAAAAAACATTGGTACACACATGAATCAAGACAAAAATCAATACACAAACTAAAGTTCACGTTTAGAAGATCTAGCAATCTCTGAAACAGGCTAGTGTGTACACGTTCCAGAAGGGTCAATACTAGCAGCAACATTCTTTGACAGTATCCCTCTCCAAAAGGACATCATCCCTGCGAGTACTGCAAAGTACGCATATTGATATTAATTGAGGAGCACAAGATCACATTGCACAATAACAGAATATGACACAAGCAGTCTTTATTAATTGCAATACCCATTCAATTATATTGAATAATATGTCCATATGATCTGCATTTTATTGGATTCAATAGCCGTAAAATCAAAATATGTACAATGGAACATATCAATATGCTGCAATTGAAGAACCTCTCTTCTAAATTTGTCGCACATTTCACAGTGAATATTCCCCAACTAAACCATTACGGATTATTTTAGAACACATTCTCTTAACTTATTTTCATGCTGAGCAGATTCTACACTATAAGGAAGCCGGATGGATCTTCTCTAAAGCGACAAGCAAAGATGGTCTCAATGAGTCAATTAAAGAAACCTTGTCACTCCTCTAAGCCCCTTCTTGAGGCGCTCATTGGTTAGCTATTGGCCAAATTCACAAAACTCCTAATTGATATTTGGAACTATTCAAACCCAAGAATGGGGTCTTCAATCACTGTGTCTTTATACTCATTCCCCCAATTACTCCCAAGTAAAGTTTCACGTTGTTGCTTTAGTTTTAGCTTTTCGAAGAAGGTGGCCACCATTTTGAATGTATCTATTTTAATGCAAAATGAACTGAGACTTATTAAGACATTGGTGGTCATTCCAACCCTGGCGGTCGGCGGTAAAGCGGCGGTAAGACCGCCAACAGGCTGGCGGTCTTTTTTCATGTATTCTGACCATGGTGGTTACCGCCATGGCCAGCCGCCGCTTCACCGTTCCGCCCGCCACGGCGGTAACGACCGCCGGGCTGGAGACCTGTGTCTCCAGCCCTGCGGTCGTCACATACCGCCGGCAGTATACCAACCCGCCTGACCCCGGCTTACCGCCATGGATTTCATGCGGTTTGGGACCGCCATGAAATACATGGCGGTAAGCACTATCAGTGCCAGGGAATCCCTTCCCTGCCACTGATAGGGGTCTCCCCCACCCCCAACCCCCACCCCAACTGCCTCCCCTACCCCCCACCACCCCTCCCACACCCAAAAGGTTGCAGGACCCCCCTCCCGCACCCCGATCCCCAACATATACACACATACACGCACGCATTCATGCACGAACACATGCACATACACACACCCCCCGCATTCATGCACGCACTCACACACCCCCATACACGCACACAACTCACAACACCCCCCAACCCCCCTTCCCTAGCGGACGATCACCTTACCTGTTCCGGGACGGAACGGGACCCATGGGGGCAGCTCCGCCGACACCGCCACGCCAACAGAACACCGCCACAGCGAATCACAGGTCGTGATTCGCTGGGCGGTGTTCTGTTGGCGTGGCGGTGGAGGTGGAGCTACCTCCACTTCCCCGCCTGCCGCCAGTTTGGCTGTTGGCGGCTCTTCGTCCGGAAACGGGCGGAGCGCTGCCGCAGTCAGAATGGCCCGTGCGGAAGACCGCCAGCACTGGCGGTCTTCCGTACGGCGGTCCCTCGGCGGTCTGTTGAAAAGACCGCCGAGGTTGGAATGACCCCCATTGTCTTTTAGACTCATTCCTTATAATTCAGTGTCTCTGACCATATGCATAGAAATATCATACACCACATGCATAAACTCTTTAGCTATCTCAATTTGCTCCAAAACCTACTGATTTCCTCACCTACGATGCCGAGTAATGTATTTATTCAGTGTGTTTCCAGGCCAATCCTTACAAGGACCTGGGCACTGTACAGTATTCTCCCTGGCCTGACACCTCCTGAGTCTCACCCATGGTTACATCAAAACCACATGTAACAGCTAAACAGCATTTCTGTTGGATATTTGCCAGGCTCTGCATCCTCATGAGGTTAAACTCCACCCCTGCTAACCTAATAGCTTTTAATGGCTCTGAAAAAGTATGCTTGACTTTGCAGCTGTCTAATTTTGTATTTTATATTTTAGGGTGTTACTTCTTTAAAAGTCTTTTTTTCACAAGAACAACACACTTAGTCCTCAATTTTGATATGTGTGGGACTCTAAACCTTTTGGAAGGATGTTTTTTGGGCTAATTATGGTGAGGGACAAAGATTAACATGAGTACCCAGTTTCCTTATCTCTCACACACATTCTGAGTATTCTGTTTTCTCTTATGTAGGATCACTGAAAATAATGTGCACCCATTGACCTAGTATGCCTGCTGTCAAGGTATGCATTATAGGATACATTCCACTCCTTTCTATTCTCCTGGCCTGAGAAAAATGTCCTTGTGATTCTTTAACTTATACAGCCAGTCAGTCTATTGAAATTCTATACTCACTTGAATTTTAAATGCACACATTTGTTTGAGGACAGTCAGCATCCTCAGTGAATAGTTCTCCCAACCGCTTTTTCTATAATTATTTTCTGGTGAGATGCAAAGGACCCTCTTTTGCCCACCGTCCCAGTGATAAAGAGATTGTGAATGCTATAAAAACAATTTTCCAGTTTACCCTACATCTCTGTTGAATTCTGCACACACCAGAGAGTTTGACGCCAATGATGAGAAGCCCTGACACAATATATTTTATACTGGTGTTTCCATTGCCTGCTATTGTGAGATTACTCCTCCAATTTTTTTGATTAGCACCAGTTTTGGGTTTATGTGACTATGAGCAGCTCCAAATACAAATGTTATGTGACATCATTTCATGAACAGGAATGGCATTTGATCACTTGTGTTGCCATTTAAACTGTGTGTCTCTTAATAAACCTCTGTAGTTTCCTAATTCAGTTCAGTTTGACTGAAAATATTTAGTTGGAGGGTTCCAAATCAGTAGCAATTCCTCTTCACTGCTCTTTTGCATTACTCTTCTTCACCCTCTTGATCATCTTGCTCTCATTTTTTGAAATTAGCTGTCACTTCTCAATACACTTTACAATGTGGGACAGACCATAAACCCCTAAACACACAAAATGGATTAACACCAGAAGTACTGGTCATGGATTTCATTAGGACCACAGCAGGGACTTTATTGCACCCAACAACTGCTTACTTGATTACGCTGCTGCTCTCCACCACTCACTAAACAGCTTGTTGGTCCTCTCTACCCTCGCAGTAGTTTGTTGATGATACCAACTACATCTTCTATGCTTGATACCCAAAATGGACAGGAAGGTATGCATGTTATTAGATGTAAATTTCACACCGTTGTCAGAGAGAAACTACATCAGACACAGCTCTTGCAGAATAATACCAACCAAGAACTCAATAACATGCCTCGTGTTGGGGTCTCACAAAAATGTTGCTGCCAACCACTTTGATTTATGAATCACCAGCATAAGAGGAGTACTAATTGCTGGAGGCAAAATATGAAACAAACCTTGAAAATCTTTACCCAACCTTTTCCAACATTATCTTGCACATTTGCTTCCACCATGGGTAACACTCTGGGTTTTAGGGCTTTGCCAGGCTGACTACATGTCCCACTCAACACATCTTGATTTATTGGTGGCCACCAGAACCTTCCACACACCTATTTCTTATACATAATGCCAAAATAGGCAACAAACTGCCCTCTCCCTATTAGCCTCTAGCGAACCTGTCTTCGCACCAAAAGTGCCTGTTTGAAGTTTTGTGCCTGACTGAGGATGTGTGCCAATAGCCGACATACCTTAGCTGAACAACAAGCCTGATAAGGCCAGGCTGGATCCAAGAAGTTAATGCCTTCATTGAGGATGTTTGCACCTGGGTCCCACAAACCAAGTCTCCCAAGAAGTTGAAGATTTCTCTTTCTCTAATGCATGTCTGTATCAAGCATAAATATATTTTTCTTATTATTTTGAAAATGTCAGGCCTCTTGCTAAATGGTGTACAAATACAAGAACTAACATATTAATCTTGTTCCACCTTTGCAGAATTCTATCAGAGATAAATCACATAAACGTATGAATATATGATGCACAATCAAACTATTATAAAGCAAATATTATATGTTGTACATGTGAAATCAATACTAGATGCACCACGCAATTATGAATGAAATATGTGCAGACAGATACACAAATAAGTAAACTGCTATGGGGTTTGACCAACAGAAAATCCAAAGATTACATCATGTGGATCCTCACTTATTACTGTTAGAAGCCAGGCACCTGGCATAAGAATTTTTTCAGGATGTGAACTTCAAAACAATACAAGAAAACTCCAGCACCAGGGATGCATACACACATCATGAAATAGTTTGTTCACTAAGCAAACAAAAAAGTATAACAATCACATTTTAATTGCAATGGCAAGGTTGGAACATTTCAAAATTTCAAAAAGATAAAGGAATATGCCACACCATAGCCTATCACTTTGCTTTTTTGCTCCTAAAGCATACTATCTTTTCATCAGAGCATACCAGTACTTCAGTTGAGGCCAAGCTAGGGACACCTCTTAGTGTAATCTATTAATCTGCTAATATTACTTAATTTCCTAAATAGTCACAGACCCAAGGACAAGAACCATTGCTTTGCTTCTCTGTTCCCCAAAACACATTTCTCATTCCTAAGATGCAGTCCTCTTGCCTTCATTCTGTTTAACACCTCTTTTCACAGTATAGTCCAACCCATCCCCCCCAGAATCTAACACATCATCTTGGAATGCCATAACTCCACTCACATCCTTCAACAATTACCGGTTGGGTGCCATGGACATAATGGTTACGTCCTGGGCAGCACCGCTCGGGTGCCGAGGACGTAACTGTTACGTCAGCTAGTGCTGGCGCCTGCCCAGGAGCCTCGCACCCACCTCCCCTGGGCAGGGATGGAAGGGGAATCGCAACCCCTTCCACCCCCACCCCCTGGCCCCCCTGTGGCATCTGATGATGTCAGCGCGTGATTGCGTGCTGAGCGCGATCCATTATAATTAGGCTGATCTGCCCCCGGGGGGGGGGTGCAGAAACCGCTAGACACCAGGGATAATGTTTTTTGTGTTTCATTAATTTTTTTTATATGTGGGGAGCGACATCTTAGGCAAGGGTCGCTCCCCTGGGGCAAAATTTATTTTAGGAGATCGGCCTATTTTTATTAGGCCAATCTGCCCCCAAGGGGGGCAGAAACCACTACACACCAGGGAATTTTTTTTATTTATATTTATACATAAGGAGAGCGGCCCCTTGGGCAAGTGACACTCCTCAGGTGGCCAAAATATTTTTAGTCCATCAGCCTATTACAATTAGGCCGATCTGTCCACAGGGGGGACAGAAACCCCTAGACACTAGGGATATATTTTTTTTGTTTACTTTATTTTTTTATATGTGGGGAGCGATCCCTTAGGCAAGGGTCGCTCCCCTGGGGGGGAAATTGTATTTAGGCAATTTCTGCCCCCCTTGGGGGCAGATCGGTCTATTTTCATTTGGTCGGGCAAAAACCACTAGATGCCAGGGATTTTTATTATTTTGCGTCAATTTCATGCAAGTGGAGTGACCCCTTAGGCAAGGGTCGTTCCCCTGGGGGGGGGGATTTATTTTAGGTCATTTCTGCAGATCGGCCTATTTTTAATAGGCCGATCTGCCCCCTTTGGGGGCAGAAACCACCAGGCCCCAGGTATTTTTTTGTTGTGCTAATTTCACGCAAGAGGAGTGACCCCATAGGCAAAAGTCACTCCCCTGGTGGGGCAAATTTATTTTAGGCCATTTCTGCTCCCCTTGGGGGCAGATTGGCCTATTTCTTTCTGTTTTGTTTGGGGGGCAGCCCCTTGTGTTTCTCTACTTTTGTTCCTTCCAAATCTAAGACAGTGTGTAAAAAAGACGCCTATTTGAGAAATGCCCTGTAATTCACATGCTAGTGTGGGGACCCCAGAATTCAAAGATGTTTAAATAACCACTGCTTCTCAACACCTTATCTTGTGCCCATTTTGGAAATACAAAGGTTTTCTTGATAGCTATTTTTCACTCTTTATATTTCACCAAATGAATTGCTGTATATCGGGTATAGAATGAAAACCCATTTTTTCCCAAGGGTTTACCTCTTCATTAAATGGGATTGGTGTGAAATTACAGTACAGTAAAAAGTCATTGAAAGTCATTTTGGGCACTCTGGCACCTCTACATGAAATGTATTTCTCTACAGATATGTCTTCCAATTGTGGTTTTGAATCCTAAAGGAATTTCAATCCTCAAGCTCCTCATGATGTTACAAGCTACTTTCATGTGGGTCTTCTCAATGAATTAAAATCTTTTATGAAGTGGAGGGGGCAGCGTGGCTCTCCTCTCCAAGCCTTATTAGGCACTATGGACCCCACCTCCCAGGGCCTTTTTTTTTAAACGTAAGGGGCTGCTTAACCTCCCCCCATGAAGCCTTTAAAAGGCCCTAATTAAGTTAAAGGGGAGGGAAGGCAGTGTATCCTCCTTCCCCAAGCCTTTAAAAGGCCCTGAGGACCTCCTCCCCCATGGCTGTGTTTTGTTTTTCAGGGAGGGGACCGTATGGTCCCATTACTCAAGCTTATTCTGGCCCCTATCCTCCGAGGCCTATGTTTAATATGGGTGGGTGGCCCCTGGGGAGCTACTTATGCTACTCCCTCTGGGCTGGAGCAATCTCTGGATCTATTTTCCTGTTTCCCTGCCTGCATCAGTGCAGACAGGGAAACAGAATACATTCTGCTCTAGCTTTGAAAATGCTCCAGCCCCTGGGAATAGACCTTGTGTTTGCTCCCATGCAACAGGAGATTAAAAAATGCTCCCAACAAGTTGGAGCAAAAACAAGTTTTCCAGCCCGTGCTGGTGCAACAAAGAAGTGTCCCGGGGATTGTAAGAATAGTACATTTAAATTGCCAAAACTGTGGTAGGAGTACAAAATATCCATTTGATCGCTGATGAAAAAGAATCTTGAAATTGTTTGCCATTGATGACTAGGTCAGTCCAATATCTTATTTACTTAGACAAGGGTATGTCTAAGTTCTATACTGATTTTGTTTTGTTTTGAACTCCATGCAAATTCTGTGCTGCCTGAAGAAAACGTGCACAGCTATACAGAGTAAAGTAGATGTTATCACAGCTAGACACAGTGAAGTAAATAAAAACATTACAGAATATAATTACATTTTGACACGGTTTACTTCTTTAATCGAGGTCAATGGTAAAAGTCGCAAACACCTATAAGGACAGGAAACATTAGAAGTAGGGGCTCAAACATTATTCAGAAGATCTAGGGCAACATGAGTGTTCACAACCAGATATTTTGCTTTCAATCACAAATTTCGGGAATTAAAAGTAAAAATATTAACAGTCAAAATTCAAGCTCTAACCAGAGAGGCAATTTCCCTAATGTATAAATCTACACCAGTTGATGTAAACCTGCCTTTGGAGCAGATGTGCACAGGCTTTGACTTTCTCAAATAATTTGAGGAGAGCTGAGAAGCTGGTACTCACACAGCAAGAGGGTATATAAGCATATATGTGCATTTGTAAATGCTTAGCAAAAGTCAGCTTTTGTGCAGAACAATATTATTATTATATATATATATATATATATATATATATATATATATATATAGGGACCCCTTGGAGCTACTCTAGACAAACTCCAGGTAGGAATGTGTCTGGATTAGGTATGTGAATACCCAAAAACACATGTTTGTGGATGGTCACCAGATTTCCATGGTATTCTCTGGCATGCCCACTTGCTACCCGTGGGAGCATATGTACTCCAATTATATTATGAAAGACACAGGGTTTATATAATAAGTTTCTGGCTCAGAAGGTTGCAGGATGATGACCAACTGGACAAATAGGAGACCCAAACAAGAGAACCTCAGAGGATCATAGACCAACCCAAGCAAAAAAGACTAATACGTAAAGAAAAATCACAGTATGTTAAGGGTCTCATTGGCAGTTCAATGTTAACTCTACAGAGATATGAGGACTGAATTTAAGGACTGTGGCCAGCACCTCTATTCGACTTAATGAGGATCATAAGTCAGACTCCCCAATATGGTAATAATAGGCCAGATCTGGAATTACTTAATCATTTTACACTGGTTTTCACCAACTCTGGAACATCTCAGGCTCCTACTTATCACCTGCTCTGAGCAGGTGTTCAATTGATGAGGAGTAACAGAAAGATATATGTGTGGGAGCAGTAGGGTGGAGTGAATGAAAGGTTGACAGAGCAGGATACTGCACTGTTTGGAATGCATTACAAGCTTCCCCACAGATCATAGTAGAGGTGAGATGGGGATCCGCCTAAGCTTCTGCATACCACTGGCCAAAGACCCCAGCAGCTTCACTAGGTGCACTTTTGTGCATGCTAAAAGTGCGTTCCCACACCGGGTGGCATGGGGTGTAGGAATACTTGGCTACTTGGACTTGGCCAGAGCGGTATCTGTCTTGGGATATAGCTCCATTACTTGCAGTCCTGGCAATCCCACTCTGGCAAACTTTAAATGAGGGACCAGGAGTGAGTAGAATGAGGAGAGATAATGTTAGCATCCTTCAGTTTCTTAAAATTAGGATTTCCTCCCCACGACAGTGGAATTTCACATTTTATTTCTAACCACATGGGCTACCGCCAATTAGCAGAAGCTAACGTACTTATAGGTCCCTAGTATACGGTATTAGGTTTAGGTTACCCAGGATGGGCATTTAAGTTAGCACTGATTGGGCACCAATCCAGGTACAACATGGCTCCTAACCTGCCACTGCAGCCTTGAAGGGCAGTTTTTAACTGCTAGTTCGACTTTGCAATTTAAACTAATGTTAAAGCTCCCACTTCCCTGAACAATATATATATATATATATATATATATATATATATACATCTCCCCTAAGGAAGGCCTATCATGCCCTAAGGCAAGGAGTTTTATATTCTGAACCAGGACATGTATTTTTAATATGTCCTAACAGTAAAACCTCCACATTGTCATTTTTACTGTAGAAAGGCTATTAGCCTCATTGGTAAGTACAGACTTACAGCTGACCCCACATCCGCGGGGTGGGTGCAGTGAGAGGGAGGAGGCATTTAATAAAAAAATTAAAAACGCATCTAATCCGCGCCGTCGCACCGCTTCTCTTTCTCCAGTCGCTGCAGGCAGGCACAGGCTCCCAGCCTGCGGCCAATTCTGGCACTTCTCAAAACAGCCTTAGGATTGGTTGGCAGTCTGTGTTTGCTCTCTCCAGCCCGCCAACACAGTGCCGGGCGGGAGAGAGCCCTGTGAGCATGTGTGTTTAGCCAGCCCGAGACAGCTGGCCAAACATACACGAACACTGAGGAAAGTGCACAGTGCAGGGTGGCAGCAGGACCAAAGAGGGGAAACCATTTGCCAAACCTGATTTTTTTGTGGGAGAAGGTGCACAAGTAGCCACACCTCTATGGTGGGCTACCATGGTATACACACCGAGGGAAGGATTCAGACATCTTTGGAGTGGGCAGACTAGTGTACTCTGGGATAGCTGGATGCCACACATGACAGTGTGGCGTAGGCTCTCATTATTCTAATGAGACTACTGGATTTTGAGCAGCAAGATCGTCCACAGTGTGGGAGACTGAGTCTGTGCAGGATCGGCCACATGGTGTAATTTGACACTGTCAATTGAAACAAAACTATTTTCTTTGGCACCTGCCAACGGGGGTAGAATAACAGTTTTGGTACCATGTATCCCTAGTCCAGGGACTGCTACTCGATAAGAAGGGCCAAATTCCTTTTTCACTGCAACTTTTTCACGTACAAGATCCCCAACTCTGGGAATCCAGCCGTTAGATGTTACTGGCACATCCTTAATTCCTGTGGAGGCGGCACTTTTGGAAGGATGATCATCACGGAACTGTTGTAATTCCTGTAAGACAGTGACACGTTAATTTATGTCAAAAGGTGTTTCTGCTGCCTCCACAGCAGGACCATCAAGATCCGGAAAAAACATTTGAGTTCCGAACAGGCACTCATATGAAGTACGACCCCCCAGGGACCTTCTACGCAGGTTATTTAGTGCTCTCTGGACTCCATACAGGTGATTAAGCCAACCACAACCCGTACCTAAGACTCTGGCTGTTAAGGATTGCTTTAAATCGCGGTTTAATCGATCCACAACACTATTTCCCTAGGGATGAAATAGAGACGAGTACTGCAGTTGGACCCCCAATGAAGCCATGGTGTCCCTGAAAGCCCTTGAGGCAAAAGCAGGGCCCTGGTCCGAATGGAACGCCGCAACTGCATATGTACCGATAAAGACTCGCAAATCTTTAATAACAGTCGGAGCGTCAGCCGGGCGTTGTGGCCACATCCATACAAATCTGGAGCATGAATCAACAGCGACTAATATGTACTTGTATGCACTGTCAGGTGTCAGTGGACCGCAGTGGTCCAAGTACACGCACTGTAACGGTTTGTTTGAAATTAAGAGGGGTGTCTGCGGCGGGCGCTTGGCCGTGGAAACTTTTATTTGTTAACAGATTTCACAACAAATGACATACTGCTTAGTCTCTTTGTAGAGACCTGGCCACCAATAACAGGCCTGTAGGATTTAAATTGTAGCCGCCACAACAGCATGTGCAGATGCCACCCCCTCATGCGCTGCTTTAATCAATTGTGGCCTTATATCTTTGTTAGGGATGTCTCGTACGCCTACGCCAGGTATCTTAACTTCAGCGTTTAGCATACTTCCCATATGATAACGATATTTGTTAGTAAAACCTTTAGGATGGGGCGTACCATCAGCCGTAGCTTTCACGGCAGCCCAAATGTCTGCGTCTGGTTTGGAACTCGAGCGAGTCACTGCAGCTACAGTGGCTATTGCCACTGCTGATTTTGCGGCTTCATCAGCCAATGTATTTCCAGCAACGTTTATTCCAACGCGCTGGTGTCCAAGTGTATGTACAACATGGACGCTCGGTAGAGTCTCTTTCAGGTCAGCTACTTTTCCCCACAATAGTCTGTGTTTAATGGTGTTGCCTTTGGAATCTCTGAACCATTCTGGCGCCAATAATACAGGTATTCATTAAAGGACTGGACACAATAATATGAATCACAAACAATCAGCGTAAGCTGTGCCGGATCCATGTGTTCCAGTGCCATCAGCAGAGCTTTCAGCTCAGCCAATTGTGCTGTACAATCCCCTAGGGTCTACGTAAAGGTATGTAGAGGACAAAATGTATCCCCTTCCATATCGCTACTTACGACTGCGCAAGCAGGAGAATATCGATGTTTAGTTCCAATTGCAGGTTGTGCAGAGTCATCGGTGTACATGACTCTATGATACTGATCAATAGGCAAGGTATTTGCTGGAACTGGATATTCTACTTCATATTGTAGGAATTCCTGCGTTTGTAAGTTTGGGTCAAAAATGTAGTCTACATCAGTGGCTGGTAAAGACATAGCCCATTGTATCCAACGTGGATGTAGTGCTTTTGCGTTCGGAACTCTAGCTTCTGTAACAGCCTCTAGGGCTGGGATTGGAGAAACAACAATAATGCGTTTTCCTTGGGCAAGAGGTCTTTCTTTAATAACAGCCATTTCTACAGCAGTGAGAATTTTCTCTGTGGGAGCAAAGCGTTGTTCAGCTGCTGAATACAAATGTGATTTGTATGCAATCAGGACTGTCTCAGCTTCATTAAATGTCACATAGGTAAAACCGATGGCCCCAGCTATTACCCTGATGACCAAATGTGTTTTGTTGTCCCTTGTGTGTAAATGTTGTGCTGCAAGCATGTCTGTCTGCAATTCTCTAAGAATGCGTGTATGTTCAGTTGTCCAGTATTTACTTGAAAAATCGGGACATATTAAGTCATATAAAGGTTTTGTGCGTGTAGCATAATCTGGAATGTAGGTTCTGCCAAAGTTTAAGAAACCCAATAATGATTGGAGTTTTTTAATCGTATTCGGTGGTTGTAACTGTGCGCATTTTTCTAGAAATTGACAGCTCATATCCTAGAAACAGGACGCTGAGGAAGGCAATTTTTGTTTTTTTTAAAGTTAAATTTGTAGCCAAATTCGGCAAACCCTACAACAATGCGGGCTACCGGTCTTAAATGTTGTAGTAACTCATCATCCGTGAGATATATATCATCTACATAGGACAATGCTTCAGGGTCGATCTCGTGTAAAAAGCAGTGACACGAGCCGCGGACAGTCCTGGGCTGTTCTTATACCCCTGAGGTAAATGACAGATTTTTTTCCGAGAGCCTAGTGTGCTAAAGCTTGTTAAGTCTCTGCTTTCATGTGCTATATTCTGGCAGAAAAACCCATTAGAAATGTCTAATGTTGTTTTGTATTTTTTATGCACTATGTTGTTCATTAGTGCAGTGCTCTGTGAATTTTGTATAGCATATGTGCGTGTATGGCTGTTTAGATGTCTGTAGTCTAAGACTATTCTGTATGAATGGTCCGGTTTAGCTACGGGGAATAAAGGGTTATTTATCGGCGAGACACAGGGTTCAATCACACCCTGGTACTCTAATTGTGTGAGTAATTCTCTCACTGATGCTTTTGCTTCATGTTTTATAGGATACTGCAGTTGTAGCTGAGGTTCACTTTTAATGGGATTTACATGGTAGGGGGATTCTTTATCCCACCCTATGTGATTTCTGTATAATGCAGGTGCTTCGGCTAGAGCCCATTCAATGGAATAGGATTCAGTTAGTTCCTCTGGGACAAGGGGCGGGAAGGAAGGCTTAATGACATCTTCTCCATCTGGGCAGGTACGGACAAAGTCAGGCGGCCAATCTTGTTCGGCCAACAAGACATCATACACTTTTACTATGCGATACGAAAAGATTGCCTTTATTGTGCGTTCAATGTCTCCTTCTAATTGCAGCGTTACTTTGTACACCCTATCAGGCTTGGAGACACGCATGTCCGCTGTTTCTACTTGTATAAAGTCATCAGTTGCTTTCACCTCCAGATGCTCTAGAAGATTCAGGTGAACTATTGTGACCTCTGCCGCGTTGTCTAGCAATGCTAGAGTCCAATTCTTGTTCCTCAAGAGGACCCTCTTCCTGTGTGGCATGTCGAACTGCGACTGCTGCCACTTTTTTCTTTTTAAGTTGTTGTTTTTGTTGGGCAGGTTTCTCTTACTTTTTAACAGAAACCTCTGAAGAGTGTTGTGATTCCTGTCTCAGTTTCACGTACTCTGTTCTTTGCTCTGATCACCCACCTCTCTCATTTCTCTTTTCCGATGAGTCCTGAATGGAACGAGATTGGCGTGTATCAGTATATTGATATCTATCAGGCGTTTTGATATTATCTCTATTTCTAAGATTATACCTATTCTGTGGGGTCTCCGTACGTGGAGGTTCTCCCCTTTCTTTTTTAGGCGTTTGTTGCTTTTTATCCCAGCGTTTCTTATTACCCTCAGGTGGTTGTTTGGAGTTATCTTTATTTGATTTACCCTGGAATTGAGGTTTTTGTGGTCTGGCCCCTAGGCTATCTCGACCAATACTTGAATATGTTTCCGCTATTATTTTAGGCAGCTCTTGTTCTTGGTCTTGTTGCAGAACATCACGAAGTTGCATGCGCACTGCAAGTGCGACTGCTTCCCCTTCAAGGTTACTTAAAATGATTGAGGACACTGTGGCAAAATTGCCCATCAATTACATCCCCAAATCTACGGCCGGGGCAGCCCCATATTCATCTTGAATTTGTTTCAGCACTTCCGGTAAATTGGCAAGTGTCGGTGTACCGTGTGCGGTTGTGTAGAGCGCGGCAAATACCGTACCCCAGGTATTACAGTTTTCTACTGTAGGGACCATCCCAAAGGGCAAGCACATCGTTAATATTCTATGTTTATCCTGAGGTCCCATATGGGGAAATACTGACTCCAGTGTATTCATTTTTTGTGCTAACCAAAACGGAGTTTCCTTTTGTTTGACGGGTACTTTACCCATAATCGAATGTACAGTCATAGGATTTATACCTGGTGTTACTGCATGTGGGTGTGCTGGGGCAGCACGTGCTGGGTTTGTATTTAATGTTTGCATCACGAATTGTACTAATCCTCTATATATTGCTATTAACTCAATGTATAAGCGACGAACCTCAGCTACCGCTAAATTTCGAACTGCAGGTTGTGGTGTATAGGTGGCCAATAAAGGCCAGGTAGGACCGTCATTACTTAGTGGACCTAATCTTACTGGTAATATTGTATGGGGTAGGGAGCCATCAAGCCAATTATTATGTTCTTGATAAAATAGAGGAATCTCTAAATATGCGTACGCTCTTTATTGTCCAGGCGCATTCGCAGGTGTATATTGGTGAAATGTATTTGTGTTCCCATCACCTGCTGGAAATGTGACCCAAGAGTAAAAAGGTTCTGTTATATAAGCTGCGTGGGTGTCCACCACAAATGTGACTGGACCTCCTTGGGCCGTTAGGCCATTTGCTAGTAAGTGTGCTGTGAGAGGTTGTCTCATACTAACAGCTATTTGTACATGTTGGGGATTTGCCATGATAGTAACACTATGAGTTCAGAGAAGGCACTCCAAAATGGGGTTTCCTTTTAAGGTTCAAGCTTGAACAACTGCCAGCTGTAATAGGATTACCTACACAGCTGTGGTGGAAATCCTCAATACCACGGACGTCTCCGCATACGGTATTGAGGTGCCATTATATATAATGAGACTGATATACTGCAGAGGACCCGAAAATTAGAGCCTGACCAAACGTTGGTGGCGCCATGTCGCGTAGGCTCTCTTTATTCTACTGAGACTACTGGATTTTGAGCAGCAAGATTGCCCACAGTGTGGGAGACTGAGTCCGACCCACGGAGAGTGACACCTGTCGCTCCGAATCCGGGTTTTGCTCCGGCTAACTAGAAGTGCCTCATCTCTCCCGAAAGGTAGAGATGATTGGGCAGCCGAGCGCAGGACATATCACACTTCTCAGGGAAGTCGTGGTCACTCAGGTCGTACCCGGTTCTCTCATTCACAATTCGGTCTCATATATAAATGACAATAGAAGCAGTATAAGTTTTAAAGATTGGGTTAATAAAACAACTGCATTCTAGATAGCAAAGCGTGAGCTGCAATAACCAGAACGACACAACAATATTAAAATGGTGATGATGAGAGTGAAGCATAAGAATAATGCTATCATATTGCCACTAGAATCGGTGGACTATTTTCTATCTAAATCATATTTTGAGCACGGCATGTTAAGCTCTAACCTGCCTTTCAGGTTCCCCCGGGAGGACATCAACCCTCATACCTGAGCAAAGGCCTGTAGTCTGCATTAGCATCTGCAGCGAAGCATTCAGCGTACAGTTGTGGTTCCCTGGCTGGAATCACCCTTTTGACGTGTAATGGGACTAGGAAGTGTTTTTATAATAACACAGCTGATGTTCTAAGAAAATGTCCCTACGTAAGGATGTGTATTTTCTACGAATGTTGGAGACTAAACTTCTACCACGTTCACAGGCAATGTACCAAACTGTAGCCTTGACTGAAGCACAGAGTGATCAAGAATGTGTTGTTTGAGAACACAGTGCTGGGCTAAGCAAAACAGTTAGATAGAAGAAATTAAAACAAGACCGTAAAACTGGTTATTGTAAAAATAACAATGCAAAGCTGAATAAAATATATCTAGGTCAAGGTGCACAGTGGCCTAATGTATTAAACTAACGTGCATGTAGCTATGACTAAAATGGCTACACAACAACAGGAAGTTGTCACAGTGCGGAAGGGATCTGGTAGCCCATTGGCAAGTGATCTCATCATGCCCCAGGGCACTTTCTGGGCATAAATATGGAACTCCTGGCACCCTGAACCTCATATTACAAGTGGACTGGAGAAGGGAGGGAAAAAGGACCACCCTGCTGACTCCTGGACCTGGCAAATGAGGCTGCACCAACCGCTGGACTGCGCTTGCTGCTTCTTGGTCTAGAAAAGAGAGGCCTGTGTCTGTGGTGCCTGACTCCTGGAAAAGTCACTCCAGAGCTCCAGACATCAAAAGTGAGCTCCAAGAGTCAGTCGGCTGACTTCCTGTTCCAGCATTGGGGCCATAAAAGATGAAGCAGGCCATTCTGGCTAGTAAGTAGCACCTCTAAGAAATTGCCACTGACAGCCAACGTGCAGCCAAGAAGACTACCCCATCATGCTAAAAGGTTGCACCCGTTTCTGCCGGACTCAGGAGCGTGATCACAGTTTGAGTTGGTCACCAAAGAAGGACACTAGTCTGCACCAAAGGAAACCATTAGACCTGATGTTACAGGAGATCGGTAGCCCAGTTGCTGCTGTAATTCTACTATTTGATTGAGTACTTCGAGGGACCCGACTTCTGTGGCCAAAGTTGCCCCACCTCAACTGATAAGCAACCCCAGAAAGAACTGGTCAACCGCACAGCACTCAGAGCTTCTTTCAGCATTCTCAGCATCCTGTATCCTCAACATTAAGACAACTCCATTGAAGTCTATGGCAGTCCATGCCTAACTTGTGGGACTGAACGTGAGACTGCTTTGGTGACCAGATAGCTGTCCAAATACTTCTTATTGGCCCCCTTGACCTTCTCTCTGTTAGAATTTGAAGCCCAGTCTTGGCTGGAGCAGTCAAACACAACTCTTGAAAACATTTCAAAAGGTTTTAAACATTACTGTTAGCAGTGCTTGTTTTCAGTGGGGACTAAAAAGCTGAGATTTACATTTTATTTATTTAAAAATCTATACCTCCGGAAACCTCTGATGGATTTTTCTCATCTTGGTGTCTAAAAATTAATTAAAAGATAATCTATAAATTAGTGTCAGATTACTTTCCGTGAGTGTAGCTATCTTGTTTCATTTTTTTGGTGCATCTAAATGCATTACACTAGTCCCTTTATTTCAGCCATGCTGCTCGAAGCCACAGCTACCTAGGGTTGAGCTAGAGTTTTTAAAAATGAGCCTGACTGGACCCAAGATGGTTTCATGAATGTATTACTTGATCCTGTCATACCACCACACCATATAATACATTATAAGCCTCACACATCACATTTACAGCAGTACTATGTATAGATAGAAAACTGAAAAGTCATGATGGTAGAGGTGAAGGACCAATCTGCTGCTTTACATCTATCTTGTAAGTTGCTGCCTAAGATTAAGGCTTTCAAAGCTTCAGTGCAATGGAAGGAGTCACTTCAAACTTTCCTAAGGACACACTGACTAAAAGAGGTGTTTGAAACTAAATTTAAACATACAAATGGGGTGAAATTTGTCCATTGCACTACTCTGCCCCCAAATCTGTTTAAAATGGTTTGTGTGTTTTCTGACTGCTTAATGGGGTTTTTATTCTCCATGGCCAGCAAACCTGGGCCTTAGAGAAAAGCACAAAACACCTGAACTGCCTATGAACTCAGAAATTAGTGGCATGTTCTATATTCTATTCATCCTGTAGCAGGTGTATGTAGACCTATGAACGTTTTTTATGTTTGAAAGTCTTGACTTGAGCTGAGACAACCAGAAATTGTCTGCACTGCCAAACGCAGATGGCCCTAGAGAACCAGGTCATGGGTTTCTCCTTGTGTACTAGGCAGAGGGGAATGGAGATAACTATACTGTTTGCAAAAACATTGTTGGAAACCATGCTTGCATCTTCCAAAAAGGGAATACCATTGCAATTATATGGTGAATCATTGAATGATGTTTTTACAAATGCCTCTTACATTCATGTAGGTTAGAGTAGTAGTTCCCAAACTTTTGACTTCTTCCCTCCCCCCCCAGTTAATCATTACTGGAACCCAGGAACCCCCACTGAATCATTATTGGAATTCGGAGACCTACCACCAAGTTATAACTGGAAGTTGGGAACCACTGGGTTAGGGTATCTAAAGAAAATATATTTATGGTGTTTTTTTAATAAAGTTGGTGCAATTTGAAGAAGCTAAAAAAAGTTCATTCAATTTGGGTATGGCATTGCTAGGTTGGTGAAGATCCAACAAGAACAAAAGGGAAAAAAACAGCTCAACAAAGTTACCTTTCCCATTGTAAACCTGACAAGAAAATTTGCTTTCTGGTACAGAAAAAAACGCTGTACAAAATTACACCAAACTTGGTATGTAAGTAGAACCTTGTTCAAGGGCATGTCATTGCTTAGTTTGGTGTCAATGTGTTCACTAGTTATTGGGATATTAACATTTAAAAAGTGTTTTGGTGGGTTGAAAAGATAGTGATTATTTGGCATCAACAGAGAAATATCTGTTTTTTGGTGTCATTTCAGAACACATGACTCGGTCACGGCAAACTGAAAAATAAATTTAATGAGCCATAAGAGGACAGGAGAGCATCCCTGTGCCCCTGGCTTAGCTGAGGGCTGCAAATTGATGCCTTCTTAATTCCTTAAGGTAAAAATAGTCAAATTCATTTTTTGCTGGTTTCAGGCAAGTTGGAACTATACCAGAGTGCGCAAACCACAAGCAAGATCTTGTGGACACTTGTTCTCTGCTCTGCTAACCATGGGTCAGTGTCCACATACCCACACAGGCTTGTGTGCCTTTTTGCACATCCCACAGGGTTGGTGGACCTGGTACTGGGTTTCATGGACTCTACAAGAGGAGGAGCACAAAGGAAGCATAAGTCTCTGTGGGCTCCCAAACCCAAACTGGAGCCTGTGTAACATCAAAATAAAATAGGCTAGACTCTGCTTGGCTGCCCAAAGGCCATATGTAGAAGGGATAGCCCATGAATTGAGTACAAGGCCTGGCTAAAGACTAGGAATAGTGGCCAGCCTGCTCTGTCCACAGCCAAAGGCATTGGGGGATGGCTATCCACAAAGCACTTGCAGCACATTGGGCGAAGGCCTGGCCATAGTCCAGGCCCCGCGGCCAACCCCCTCTCCCCCCACTGCGCATAGCCAAAGGGAAGACAGAGCAGAATTGGCCACTTGTAACAGGTTGGGCAATAATATTGAAATGACTAAATGACTAAAAAGTCCTGCGCTGCCCTTTTATTTGTCCACCACCTGCCTTGCATGTGCCCTCTTGACTCTCTGCAGCCCATATTGCTTCCCCTGCTCCTCCTGAACCACCGTACCCCTCACCTGAAGGTCATCTGTGTACTCCTTCATCCCCTCTGCAGGTCCTATCTGTGTCTCTCACCTACCCTGTGTCCCTTACGTGTGCCCATGCGCCCTTGCAGCCGCTGGCGGCCTCTCAGCCCTAGCCTTGTTGGATCTCAGTGGGCCTTGGGCCCTAGTGTGCTCCTTTCCACTTTCCTTGCAGCTCTCTGCATGCCCCACCCCCATCTAGTCCCTTTGTGTGCCACTCTGAGTTGCCTCTGCTCCTTTATGTGCCCATCCTCCTGCAGCCCCTCTGTTTGCCCCTATCATTGTGTGCCACCCTGCCTTGTCCCGCTCCAGCTGCCTCCTTTTGTGCTCTTTAGACCCCACCCCCTGCAGCTCCTCTGGGTGTCACCCACCCCCGCTTTCCCTGCGAGCCGATGAGTGCAAAATGTGTGTTTCCTACAGAGCGAAGTGTAAACCTTTACTTCAAAGGTGCGGTGGCTGCTCGCCTCCTTTATATAAACAGAGAGGGGATGGATGGGAGTGGGAGACAGGGAGACTCGACAAGTAAACACACACAGACCTATAGACAGAGACTTGAGGATACACACAAATGACTTCAAAACTCCCCAGATGTCACATTACAACTGGAAAACAATAGCACAATAAAAGGACAACTCTGCTATGAGAGACATTATGACGTCTCTTTATAATAAAGAAATGAAAGGCAGTCTTTCAAACACAATAAGTATCATTGGGCATTTCCTTCCTCCATGGAAAGCAAATTACTATGTTCTAAGAGAAGGGCTGAGACAATTATGTTTAAGATGAAGACTAAGAGGCCCTGTTTCATTCTATGCTACGTAAATAAAAAGAATGGAAAGCAGGGACATTGAACGAACCAATTTCCCGTGGATTTAAAGTAATACAATTATATTGTCCAGTTTCTAGCAAATTGTTTAGGCCTACACAGTTAACAAATGAACGCGAGAGAGAGAGAGAAAATGTAATCTGTATCAATGCTCATTTTGCAAAATTATAAATACTCATATAGAATACAAGTCAGGCGATCTTAGGGGGGCGTTAGATTCTAGACACACTCTTATTTGCTGCAGGAACTATAGAGCAGAGGCAGTGGCTACAATTGGTAATAAATGCATATCCAGCTTCAGTCGTGCCGCTTACCACCAATTCACACCAGAGCCCTTGAAAACTTTTATCATCCTTCAGAAATTATCTTGAAATCAAAATACTATGTTAGGTTAAGAATATTTATAAATAACAAAAATATGCGTTTCTGGTTTTAGATGATGATTTCAAACGCACACACACACACGTATGTATATATAGATATGTGTGTGTATATATATATATTTTATGTATATATATATATATATATATATATATATATATATATACCATTACACTTTAAAAGACGTAACACTTCTACCCGCTTCGGACGTTATATCAGTACCATTTATTATTTAACACTTAAATAATTATGAACATGCAAGAAATATAAAATTGCTTACCAATAACATTTCTCTATTTATTCGCACCTACCCTAACAGTTCACATTCAAAATAAACAGCTAAGAATTGTGACTTATGTTACTATCCAGATCATAAACAAAACATATGGTGATCATTGGAGGTGCGTGTAAGACTGTTATAGAGACATGAGAACCATAAAGATGGGAAGCATTGACAAAGCTGATAGGCTTTAACTTTGGTAAAGCAACTGCACCAATAAAGCCTGTCTAATATTACTGAAAAAACTGTTGCATTTGGATCAAAACGAGGAATCACCTTTCAGACTGTCAAGCATATGGTGCTCTGGGCTTTGATCTACCACTGAGTAAACTCAACCAATGAACTTGTGCTGTTTAGCAAAGTTTCGGGAACAGTAGGAGATTAACATCACAGTGAATACAGTGAATGCAGATGATGCTTAAATCCTCCATTAATGGGGAAACAGGTAAAAAACCAAGCCAATATCATCACATCACTGGACCGCATGTTTCATTTGAGTAAAGACTGCTTCCTATGTATGAGTGGAGCCAAACCTAAGAATCTAGTGTTGAGAGGAGAATAATCTTACCTAACACCCTTTGCAAGGCCTTCCAACCTAGATGAACCATCACTCACTGGGCGTGCTGTAAGTACCCTTATTATATTCCCATTTGTAATGGTGATGACAAGGAACATCTACTTGCAGAGCTGCAAAGTTCCCCAGTGATCCCCAGATTATATTATTGCATTATACTTTACAGCAGGCTACCATATACATTTATCAACAAGTAGATAGTCATCAAATGCTATCTGGAAAATAGTGAAGAAATGGAGCTTAGGCTTTTGCTTTCATTCTAGGAGCTACCTGAAGAACATACACTGGTCAATTTAGCGATATTGAGTCAAAAGCATATGCGGAGCAAGAAAGTGAAAAGCAATTTTTTTTAATTTCAAATACATTTGTGTTTTTGACAATGATATCAGATCTCATTTAGTCCATCAGTACATATTGTAAATAGTGTAGAGTGTAATCAGTGAACTGTAGATCGCGTCATTATGACTGAGTGAGCATAAGTGGCACATCTGTGAATATGTTGATAATGGTGGCCTTGTAGAAGAACTCAAGGCCCGGATGGGTGAACAACTCAACAACATTTGACTAGTGAATCATCATTCTTTAGTAATCAAGGAACACACTTTAACACGAGGGGGTGAATTCCTTTTGATTGATCGGATTGTTGTATCATATGGCGATTAAATGGATATCGTCTGCTGACGTCCCTTTCTAAAATATTACTGTGTACCATCTTTGAGTTCCTCAAAAAAATGCATGCATTATTTTGAGCATGAAACAATGCCAAAACAGTTCTGCTAGGATTGTCTGTTGCAGTAGACTTGATGCGCCCCTGGATCTTGCAAAGTGGTCCTCGTGGCCATGACTGTCACTCAGTGTTCCTCACAGCCAACTAGAAAACTAATAGTATTACCATCTTCTGCACTTGATGGAAAACAGTGAAGATATGGAGCTTAGGATATTGCTTTCATTCTGGGAAATGTTTGTCATCAGGTTCTCCATTTTACTGGTAATTAGTTTAGAATGAAATTTACAATCCGGATGTTTGGTGTAATGAAGTGTTAAAACAGCAACAAGAGATGAGAAATAAACTATAAGTTATCTTAAATGAGGGACTCTTTGATTCATATCACATGCTGTAATGTGCAACAGTTGGGCTGCCTAGTCTCCTGTTTGGGGCTCTTGGCGTATGGTGCTAATAGACTCATGTAAATGTATCATCCCTTCCTGAAATCTTTATGCAGTAGCCTTATTAGTTAGTACTAAAGATCATCATGTATACAGATAAGCCGAAAAGGTTTCTAGTAAAAGAGGTACATTTTAAATAATTAGGGGATAGTGGATAGCATTTGTATGAAAAATAGGTGCAGCTAGTGAGGAAAAGTATAAGACCTCAGTATGAGTAACCGTGATGACACTCAATGTCTGTTTACAGTGATGCAGCTTATGATTTGCTACTACAGTTGGGGAAGAAAAGGAGGAAAAGATTTTGAGGCCTTGTCGATAAAGGCGATAAGACAACCCAAATGAGGAGGGTATTGTTCGCGACAGGTGTCCCGGCCTCAAAAATCCAGCAACCATCCCCCATTGAGAACATTTTCTGAATCATTATATTTTACTATCTTTCTTTAATTTTACATGTGAATATATCCATTTACAACTGCAAATTCACATTTGGAGAACCACATGGTCGATATTACGCCCATTAATGATAACATTTGCCCACTCAGTTTTCACTTGGTTGAGTAAATAACTGTGACAATTTGGCCCAGTTTCATTGACTGCACAGAGAACATTAAATTGTTAAAAATACAAATATGGTTATTTCACAGTCAATGTTTTGTAGCAGATGCATCCTGATAGGAATTATGGAACTGCTGCAAAGAGCATCAGGCAACTGGTGGCAGGGTCGGTGAAAGTATATAGAGCCGGGCGGCCATTCTGCACATCTTCCCTTCGAAGCTTTGGATTGCGTGGCAACCGGGAACATTTGAAAGAACATTCTAATTTTCTGATGCTTATTTCAGTGCCCATCCTGCAGATCCCAAGGTCAACCTGTCCTCAAAATGAAACCATTGACTGCAATACTGTACTTCAATCAGAGCTGAATGTCTGAGCACACACAGCATGGGCTGCATGCTACTATCATGTTTATTCATCATAAAGATTGTTTTGCAGTCCCCAGTTTACAATCAGGCTTTATTTTCCACAAACTCCCCACAGTACTTATTTAAAATGACTTATCTGAAGGCTGAAATGATTTAATAAATTATATAGTCTCAGAAAATTTGGGCACAGGACACCCAAGCTTCTCCATATTGTCTAAAGTATGTCATACTTAATGTTTCTAAATAAAATAAAAAAACTAATTGATTTTAGCGCCCATAGACATCAATTCACCAAAATGCCAGAAGTATCGATAGGGACATCATGAGCCCTTTGACCTCCACTTTCACTCATACACGCACAGCAACACATACACACAAATTTACACTTACGCACACTCTCTCACATAAACACATTCTCACCCGTAAGCATGCACACAACATACATTTAAAAGTATTTTTACTTACCTGAGCTGCCATGGTAGGGCATATTCCAGATAATTGCACTCTATTTTAATACACCAATAGTAAATAATTTATATTCACTATTAGTGCTATAAAAATTGACAGAAAATAAAGAGAATGGAGCTCCAACTAACGTCCATAAGAACGAGCTGCCACTGTGTTCCTGTCACTGAATTTGCCATCTCTCAGGCCAGTGGTAAAAAAGGGCAATACAGGGTTTGCAGCTGCTGGGTTCCCCAGGTGATCCCTAAATGACGTCCATGTTAATGCCTTTACTGGCTGAATGTTGGAATAAACGAGTCTCTGTGTGATAATGGTAGCTTATACCTGTTTTGTGCTCTCACACGGAGGCCTAAAACGGAATATGCTTATTTTGCCCTGTGGTACAATAAAATTCTCAAGTGCTCTCAAACCTTTTTTTGATTCTCTGCATTTAAATTATGTACTAAAAAAACAATTGTGGTATGGAATATTGAAGCAGGAATATCAAGTGGAGACAATTTCATGACCAAAATATTGAACCCCAAAATATTGAGGGGGTAAGTACACAGAGGGAAGTATAGTGTACTACTGTTCACTCTCCGTCTACATACTTTGAAGACATATATGTTTTCAAGGTACAAATGCTTGGAGTTAGGTATATAAAACCTATACACATTTACCTGTCGATATTCTGGGTTTCAATATTCTGGTCATGATCTTGTGACCATTTGATATTGCTGCTTTGATATTCAGAAATTTGCAACAAAAAATACACATATTTGGGGAAGTTTCCTTAGAAATCCAGGTTTCTCTGTATCTGAGGTTTACAGTTATGGGGCACAAAAAAGTGAGTGCTGGAAGGATAAAGTGGCTGTCATGCAAAATGTGTTTTCTTGTGTTTACTCACAAATATTTTAGTAGGCTGTACTCACTCTGAATGCAACAGGTAATCTGCTTTAAAACATTAAAGTTGACATAAATGTATTTACAGGGTGGATATGGAAAATACACAGGCAAGTAACACCCATAAAATTCATGGGGTGCTCCTAGGAAGCAAGTATTCTTTATGGAGACAAAAAAGTTAGAACTTTATGTATGACTTTGGATATCTGTTGTGCTAAAATCTGCCATACATGCTGGAATTTTGTGAGTGTGTATCACACCTGAATTTCAGCAGTAAATTTGATTTTTATCTAGAGTAGTGTTTCCCCTGTGGATCCCACCCACTGGTGGGGCCTGAGTCGACCTTTGGTGGTTCCTGAAAGTTCAAGCAATAAATAAAGATGCCTTTAAATTCTCTATTTATCTTGTCACATTTGCTGAGCTTCAAAGACAGAAGTCAAATGTCAGGTTATTTCTTATGACAAATTGCTGCTTTTTTAACCTGGGAAATGGTGTGTACACTTTGCAGTTAGAGAAAGAAAAGTGTAGTGAATTATATGACAATATTCCTGGACTACAGGTATTTGTAAGGAAAAGCTGTAGGATGTCATTTTTTGTAACACAACTAAATGTAAATACCTACAAGTGAATTGTACATATTCAGCTATTAGGAAAGCAATAATGAAGCCCATTTTTTGGGGAACAAAAATATTAACAAGATGAATACAAATAAAGTCACTTTACTCGGTGGTGCAGAAATGATAAATATTCACTAAAATACGATTTCCAAACATTATCTATTTGTGTGCAGTATAGTTTTATCAGTAAAACCACGTCTTTGCAAATTCAGTGGACATTTCAATGGAAAATATGCTGTCTCTAAAAGACAGTGTGCTGCCACATGTGTTTCCATTAAAGATAGGTGGGTCGCGAAAGTTTGTTGTTCTAAGAAAGTGGGTCATGGTTCTAAAAGTTTGGGAATCACTCATCTAGAGTAAAACCCAACTATTCACAGAAAAATGGTTTGTCGGTCAGGAGAACCATGATGGTAGGATTGCTGACTTCTAAGATACAATTTTACTAGGTGTATCAATGAGAGAGCTTCTGGAGGGAATGCATCAATCTACGCTCACAATTTATTAAAAAAAAAACCTGCGCCATTGAGCTACAAATACCCTTTCATAAGTACACACACAAATCGTGAAGCAAGGGAGGGACTGTGTTTCTTTCATGAACCGGAGGTCTGTTAGTGGGTCTCAGATACAAGGGCACTGTACTTGGCTTCAGAGAAAGCCGGGGCTGTGCTCTGTGACAGTACATTAGTACACTGAGGTTATTGCCTTTAGAAGCCCCTGTGTGGCTCCGGCTGCCATGACGCGCGCACAATGCTCTTCTGTGGCCGGTCGCAGAGTTAATGCAAAATACGCACACTGTGACGTGTTACGTTTTCAGAAACATCCAGTCACCTTTCAGTCCTAAACTTTTATTTCTCCCTTGATGTGGGCCGCCCGTGCACAAAACGTGCCCACCACATGCCCAAAGGCACGCGGTTAAGAAAATAAACACCTCGTTTCTTCACCACGCCATATCGCAGGATATCTCAGTAAATAACGTGGCCTTTAAGAGCACTTAAATGCGCCATTGAGAAGTCTTTCCTGAGGAAGCGCCCCAAGTTAGTGCCGGGTTCAGGGAAGGCTTTTTGATCCTTAAAAAAGTCTCAGTGGGATTGCATGTCCTTCCCTCATCCGCGTACCGAAAAAGTTCCAGATCAGTGCAACAGTGAAGGTCTTGTAAAAATTATTATTCAAGCGAATGCCCTACTTACGAGCTGTGTGGTGTAGTTTGAGCACAGTCGGGAATATTAGTAGCTACGAGGTGTGGTAAATAGCTTCTATTCTGAGTTTTGATTTTAGGAATGGGGCATAACATGCATAATTAGAATTTAACTCACTGAATTCTGCATGTTTATTTTTTCGAGTTTTTTCCTCAGAAAAGTTTCAGTAGGTTTGACTGGCCAAAATATGTCAAGGGGAAACCTTGGCGATGCGCTAATTCACATACTCCAAATTCCAACCCCAGGCAGTAGAATTCAACCCACAGTGTGTACAATCAGGGCCTATATATCCTTTATTAGTATATGGTACGATTTTGCTTAGTGAGTCCCATAATAAGATACACAGGGCCACAGATTGTTCAATTTTGTCATTCCTTTCTTGTATTTTTGTGATATATTAGTGCAAGGTGAGGGAGTGTTCCTCCATTTCTGTAAATACCAAATATTCTGTCTGACCATTACCTCCAACACATGTATTATATCAACCTCGATAAGGCCATAGCTCCAAATTTTTTATGTCTGCAATTCAGTGATTAATTTACACAAAAATAAATAAGTACCAGGGCCCTTTTAAGAAAGCTACTGCAGCTTGCACCATACATTGCCCGGTATAAAGTATATTGAATTAATAAAGGACTGTTGTTGTGCTAATGTCTAAATTGGACAGACAGTGCCACCATGTGGCAGACTGTCATAAGTGCCGGTGTTGACAATTAAGTGCGAGTGCCAAGAACTGAAACCATGGCTCAAATTAAGCACTGCTTCAATTAGACTTCTCTTCTCTGCAGCATCTGTAATGGCAGATCAACATAATGGCCATCATCAACGGAGGGCCTTAGATGATTTAACGATAATTCTAAGTTATAATGGTCGAAGAGAGGACTTACATCCCAATAGGGACATTACAGGTGCTTCAGTAACACATATTGCTCCATTACAGTCGATATTCATGATGGGGATAGTTCTGTTGTTTGAACGGGGATGCCAATGACGGCCACGTTGAAATGACTGAGTCCACTTCAGCACATGGAATGCAAGGGGTTTTGGTACACCCTGTTGAATATTTCCCAAAAGAGCAATGAAAGGCTTGTTTCCCCTGGAGAAAGTTCCAGTCACTAATGTACTATTTGGATCAAAGAGGTACAATGCTAATATATACACATCCCTAGACCTCCTAAAACCTGTATAGTTAGTTGGCTGTCTAAATTACTAATAATCTGGTTTCAAGTCAAGCTGACAGGTCATTACGGGGATTCTGAGGCTACTGTTTCCCTGCTTCTCATTGAAGACATAAGGCCCCTTCCACAGCCCCACTTTGCAGACCTTTAGCAATAGACCACAAATATGGGACTGACACTACGAAGCCTGGTATATTTAAAGAATTACAAATAGGAAGTGATGTGAGCCTTGCTTGACACTGAGTAAAACTCAAGTTGGCAGTGGTGTCACTTGCAATCACCAGATTAAAATACTTCTTTAGTAATAATTTCTCATCTACAATTTTATTTTGCATTTGACCACCACAAATAATACCCCTCCCTCTCAATGAACCACCTCTGTAGAGGCTAAGGTTTTCCTTAGACCCTCATTTACCTCATGACTATTTTCATATATTCATAAAATATACTTGGTCGCCAGTCTACTTCTCTCAGCTCTGTATTAACTTCAATCCTTCCTTTCATAAAAAATAAGATCTCTAGTATCCTAATGCCTTCCTCCAAAATAGTCGTACCCCGTTCCCATATACTAAAATGTTGCAATATATGGCAGCTTGCAATCCATGTATAAACGCCTAGCTCAAATTTCCTTATTGCAGGTGATTTGTGGGGTCTCTAGTCAACTGTAATAAACAAATGATGCAGCAGTTCAACTGTAATTAATTGTTGCAGTTGAGTTCAGCCATCGCAATGTCTGCTGCCAGAGCCAGCAGTCAGGGTGAAAAGAAGGTTACGGAGAAAAGTTACTAACTTCCGTTGATATGTTTTCATTTTGGGCTACATATTATTTTATTTTCTTTGTCTGCAATAACCATGAAATAGCAAGACACGTTAGATTTATATGGTTTATGGGAAAGGTGTTAGTGTGACCATGTATGATAAAGAATAAAATATCCGGGAGTGTGGGTGGCTGGGTGCGCACAAGATGGCTACCAATTAACTGAGCTCCAGCTCCTCGGTCCAGACCTTTTTAAATTCCTCCATCCGGAGCTGCTCGCAGTCCACTTATGAAGGCGGGGGAACTCAGGAAGTGAGTGTATTTTCTGGCATAAGAGAGCCTGTTATCCTGTAGTCAGCTGTTTTTCCCCTCTCCATGGCCAAGCGATTTCAGAGCTTTTTGTCACCAAAACTATGCTGACAGGATTGTAAGTGCCTCTTCGCTCCCAGTCTGCTCCTTCCTCATTTTCTCCTCAGACTTCCCACAGACTTCGGATCTTCATTAATTAATAGATTAATTTCACTTCATAAGTCATCCCTTTGAGAATTTGACTGCCAAATTTCCTGTTACCAGGCATTTCCTCATTTCCACTGTTTGCATAATTTGAATGGATCTGCTTTCATCTATTGGATGCCATACTCATTGCATTACTTACCCTCAGAACTAACTGGGGATGTGCGCAGCATACCAGACTTATCTCTTTGATAGCAAACAGGAGTTGCTATGTAGTAAGTGCAATTTGCCCTTTTTGTGAGAGGAAAGTGTAATTTATATATGTATCTATCTATAGATATATACTTTATAATTCTCTTGGTGTTATTCTATCAATTTCTTCATGGGAGGGCTTATTTTTTCAATTTTTCAGTACTGTTTTTTCTTTTCCTTCCCTTGTTCGGTGGCAACACTTTCACAAAAACTGGTTCTCTTAATAGCACTTCTTCTGCCAACTGCAAGGAGAACGCTGGTGGCAGTAGCAAGAGATCAAAAAAGGATCCTGCTTCTCCTACAAAATCGTCCCTCCCAATCAGCATGGAGGACTTGATGATTGAACTCAAAATGCTGAAGCTTTTTATGCTAGATACCACTACCACACTTTAATGTCTTGATGATAAATGGTCATCCCTTGAGGCTAGGGTCTCTGACCTTTACCTTCACTCTGCGGAATTTCGAGGTATTACTTCTAAAATAACTAATATGGCCAAGGAATTTGAGGTCCTCAAACAGCACACTGAAGATCTAGAAAATTGTAACTGGAGAAATAATCTTCAAATTTACAGAATACCGAAGGAGGCAGAAGAAGGTGACATGATTGTTTTTCTTCACACAAATGTTCCCAAGATAGTGGGTCTGACTAGCAGTTCTCCTCTTAACATTCAAAGAGCCCATCGTCTTGGACCAAAAACATTCAGTGCCAGCTCTGGTTCCAAGCCCAGAGGAAAGATAAATCCTATTTCTTCAGTACATAGACCTCATGCAAGTTCTTTCTGCTTGTAAACGACAAAACAAATGTTCTGCTCTGGCCACAGGATTATTCTTTCTCAGGGTGTCTCGCCTGTCACTGCTGCTCACTGCAAAGAATTCATAGGTCTATGTCGATCCTTGCAAGATATGGGTGCTAGGTATGGTCTTCTTCACCCATGCACCTTGTAGGTCACATATAAGAACAGGACCTCCTCCTTCCATTGTCCTGCACAACTTAAAGAATTAATCCAACATCACAAAATAGAAGCTATGGACACTGGCGGATCTTGATGTTTTATTCTCAATTCCATTGTCTCTTACTTTCTACTCTTTCTAGAAGGTTATTATTTTCTTGATGTTGTCGTCTCCCTTTTTACCATTGTCTTCTCCCTTTTTTTTCCTTCCCAGGTATGGCTAGGTTGGCATCTTCCTCTTGTTAACTGGTTAGATGTTGTTTAGTTACTCTTTACTGGACCATTCTCCCCAAGTGTCTCGTTTCTTGGGTAAGTCAGGAACGTAGTTTGTTATATTGGTCTTATATGTCTTTCATTTTTGCGCTTCACTCCTGTATCCTTCATACCTTTCTTCCTTTTCTTTATACTCTGGTCATTTACTTTTTATCTTATCTTTGTTTTCCTGGACTAGGTACTTTGGCTGGTTCATCTCTCATGGCATTCCTCAGTGCTTCTCTTCAATTTATCAGCTCTTTTTATGAGCTTTTCTTTATGGCTCGGGTCCTTTGGAACCTCGGGCATGCTATTCTGGTTTCTGTTTTTTCAGGTCTTTACCAGATCCATCACCCTTTTCCTCTTTCTTTCCTATTTCTTCCTCCTTCTTTCATTTTTTTGGGGGTCTTGGATAGTTTTCTCATCTTATTTTTTTATATTTCTTTTGTGTCTTCCCTGTCTTTTTTACTTTTTACTCATTTTTCTATTTTTATAATGTATTTAATTTTTTTTTACCTCAAGAATTCATGTTGGCATAGTGGTTTGCATGCGGTTTCTTTCCTCTTCTGTATTTCTAGCTTATACATGAGACTGTTGTCATGTACCAAGTTTTACAATTTTCTCCATGACTAAACTTGGAATTATTTCATGGAATTTCAAAAGTCTCTATAGCCCTGTTAAATGACCGAGGGTTCCCACACACCTTTCTAAAACCTCTTGTCATGTAGTATTGTTGCAAGAGAACCCTTTTCTTGAAAAAGACATTAACATGCTCAAAAATGTTAGCGTTGGCTCTGTGTAGTGCTCTGGAGCTGTTTCTCACAAAAATGGTGTGATTAAATTATTTTATAAAAGTCTACCAGTTAATGTTTTACAACAGCAAATTGATTTAGATGGTAGATATTTACACTTAGATGTTACCATTAATGATTGCCTCTATACTTTTATTAATGTCTATGGACCTAACAGTGTGAATGCTCAATTTTGGGATTCACTCTCTGCTAAGTTGTTCTCTCTCAACAATGCCAATCTCATTTTAGGAGGAGATTGTAATTAGTTGCCAGATCTGTTTTAAGACAGAAAATCAACTGTTACATATATTCCAAGTAATATGCAAAAGTCTTTTACATAACAATTTCTGCTAGAGGTCTTGTTGATGCTTGCCATCTTCATAACCCAGATCTTTTAGAATACTCTTCCTTTCCCCCACTTATCATTCCTCTTCTAGAATAGATTATATTTTCCTTGACAAGGATCTCACACAACATCTAATACATGCTGAATTAGGACCCATTCTTATTTCTGATCATGCCCCAGTGTTAATAGACCTAGAGCCATCTCATTCCACCACACGTTCCTGTAGATGGCATTTTAACAACTGGTTATTGCACGATGAACAATTTGTCTTGGATTCTTTCAAGGCCTCTGCACGTGGATGTTTTACTAATTTTGTTTCCCATAAGAAAAGAGCTGCTGCCAAGGAATCATCTCATCTTTTGCAACACATAAAAAAATTAGAACATCAATAGTATTCTTCATCTAATAAAAACGTCCTAGACCAACTTATTCAAGCTAAGCTTAGTTTTAATAAAGCTTCCATAAATAATACTTGTAATGCTCTTCTAAAAATTAATGTAAAATATTATGGTGGTTCTAATAAGGCGGGCAAAATGTTAGCCTACAGCCTCAAGGTTAATAAACAAAAAAGTTATTTGAGATGCCTCTGGTAAGCAATTATTTAAAGATCAGGACATTCTCACTCACTTTGCTGAGTTCTACTCTAATCTCTATAATGAAGATACCCTTTCTACTCATGATTCACTTGGTTAATTTTTCAGTACTATTTCTAAAATTCAAACTCCACAAATTGTTTTTCCCCACTAGAGGTGGACATCTCTTTAGCAGCGATACGCTCAGCCATCTCCAAATTACCAAAGGATAAGGCTCCAGGGCCTGATGGTTTTACAATTGAATTCTACTCCAAATTCTCTCATCTTCTAATTCCCAAGCTTCATACCTTTATACCGCATTTTTTAACTTCTGATACCTTTTTCGGCTCTTTTTCCGAAGCCATGCTTTGTTTAATTCCAAAGAAAGATAAGGACTTGGCAGACTACAAACATTTTATGCCATTATCCTTAAATAATAAGGATTGTAAAATACTTGTTAAGATTTTGGCATTGTGTGCCACAGATCTTATCCCTTCGCTTGTTGGTATTGAACAATCCAGCATTGTAAAAGGCCGTAACATTTCCAATAATTATCGCACCTTTTTAGAAATTGATCACAGTGCCCCTTGGTGCAAAACCCCTTCTGCTGCAGTAACTTTGGATGCCGAAAAGGCATTTTATTGAGTTAACTGGGATGTTATGTTCAAAGCCCTTAAATGGCACAGGTTTGGACCTACATTTCTTTTATATGTTAAGAGTCTGAACACCTCACCTTCCATATCGGTTTTCACTAATGGTTTAGAGTTCCTATATTTTCCCCTTACTAAGGGAACAAGGGGAACAAGACAGGGCTGCTCCCTCTCACCATAACGTTTTATTCCTGTTTTGGAACCTTTTTTAGAATCTATTATAAGATCTCAGAATTTCACTGGATACACTATCAATCTTCTCAGTATTAAATTCACTGCATATGCAGACTATATTTTACTTTATATTTCCAATCCTCATGCTTCTGTTCCTGAATTTCTTATTTCTTTTATCTAGAGATTCTGCTGTTTCTGGGTATCGCCTTAACATTGATAAATCTGAAGTAATGGCAATTAACACATTTTGTCTTAAAGATATGTCTAAGAATACAGCCTTTCTCTGGAACTCTTCTAAAATTAAATGTTTGGGAATTCTATACTCTCCCTCCATCAAAGACACTATACAAGTTAACATGGACACTTTAAAAAATAAGCTGTCTTCCTTTTCTGCCTAATGATCATCTTTGTACCTTTCCTGGTGGGGAAGATTGGATACAATTAAAATGATGTTTCTGCCCATTATCAATTTTTACTTACAAATGCTTCCTCTTCGATTACCATCTACTTTTTTCAGATCCATTGATGGTCTACTTTCTAAATTCCTTTGAAACAAACGACCAGCACAGATCTCTCTATCCAAACATAAAAACTCCAAAACATTGGTGGAGTCAATTTCCCTAAATTCACTCAGTATCATTCTGCTTTCAATCTTAGACAGATTTGGTCTTCATTAAGTGATTCACCTTCCACATCCCATCCGCTTTGGAGATCTCTTCAACGTTCGCTGATTTCTCCTTTTTCTCTTCTCCAGTTCTCTTATTGTGCAGAAACCTAGATCAATGTCTTCGCCTATTTTGAAATGCTCTAGCAACATTATTAATAAATTTGTTTCCCGGATATATACTCCTCAACTGTTGCTATTAACTCCTATCTGGTATAATCCTATTACTATAGCTCTCAAGGTTCTTAAATGACCTCTCTGTCTGTCTAATGGTCTTATATCATTATCTCAGATTATTCTTGACAATCAGTTTCTCCCTTTTGAGGAAATACAATCTCGATTACACATCCCGTCCTCTTATCGGCCCAAATATGACACCCTCTTACATATCATAAGACAGCGAGTCATAAATCCTTCCTCAGTCCCTTCTCAACCTTATAGCACATCTGCTCCCCAAAATGATGTTTCTACTGTGGTCAAGGCTTCTTTTATATATAAGAAGTTGTGTTCTGCAGATTCAGACAGGAATAAGACCAGAATTGAGGAGCAATGGGAGCAAGATTTGCAATCTTCCTTGGCTATGCCCTTCTGGAATATAATATGGCACAAAATCCATCATACTTCTCATTCTACCAGTTTCACTCAGACTATGTAATTCTCTTAAAACATATTGTTTCTAACTCCCTGTTCCCTTTATAAAATGTAAATGTTGCCTAATGGTAATTCTTGGAGTTGTCAGGCCTCTCATGCAGATGTCATCCATATGTTCTTTTTATGTCCTAAGGTTCTCTCCTTTTGGAAACAGGTCTGGTACAAAGTTACTCAATTGTTTTCTATTACTATTCCCTATTCCATTCTTAATGTTTTTTTAGGCGGTTATTCAGATATATGGTCAGGCGACAAATTTAAGAGAATGTTGGTTGATCTTGTCTTGGCAGTCGCTTTTCAAATCATCACCTCCAGTTGGAAAACTTCTAAGGGCATTTTGTTTCTGACTTTGGAGAACCTGATTTGCCATAGCCACAGATTGGACAGTGCTAATTCACCCACAGTACAGATTGCCATGACATGAGGCAAGCTGTGGACTCCTTTGACTTCTTTTTTACCAAATCATAACATAATACAGATTAGAACTGTTGAGGCTCATAAACCTCCATGAAACCTAGATATTTCCCTATTCCATATTTTCTCTTTTCTTTTACTCCGCTTTATCACATTTCTTTCAATATGCCTCTTTCTTCATATTTTGGCTATTCTCCCTTCTCCCATGTCTATTTTCCTCTTTCATAGGTATTTTAGTTTCCTTCCCCTCCTCTCCCATTTCTTCTTTTTTTCCTTTTTCTATCCCCCTATATCAGGCTCTATTTAAAATGTTAAAAAAAGGGATTTGTTATATATGCAAGGACTTTTCTTTTTTTTCTCTGTATATATCTTGATTTTTTCTGTGATATCTTTCACTTAATTTATTTGAATTTATGGAATTGTATTTTGTAATGATTTTTACTTATATCTATTTGGACTACTGCTTGAATATAGTTCATTGTTATGCTAATACTGTATTCTTCACACTTGTTCTTTAACTTCGATAAAGCTTTTTTAAACTCAAAAAAGAATAAAGTATCACATCCTGCACATTTAAAAAATATTGCTAATCACCTCAGCTAATGTTGCACGTTCCTATCTACTCGTCTTCATTGCTCTCTGCCCTTCTCCTTCCACCCTAAGAGCTGTAATTTACTTGAGAAAGCAAAGAGAAGGCTGTGCTGCAGCAACCCTGTCAGCACTTGTACAGAGGAGAGCTAAGAGCCACCTCTTCTCTTTAAAACAGGGGACATGGACAAGGCAGGACAAGACTGTTGAAAGTGGGTTGCTTACTTTCATTGGCAACACAGCTGCAATGATACTATTCACTGCTGTGATGTCAATGTAGTGAATGGCAGAGATTCAAATTTCTCATTCACAGCAATGAATTCCTAAACACAAGAAAGAGATTATACCTAGATCTTATGTGTGTCCACAGATTCCCAAAGTGTAATTGAACCCTTGACGTCAGTTTGGAGCAGCACAATTGGTGTAGCACCATATATACACACATATATTGATATTCACTGAAAGAGACAAAGGTTACAGGGACGTTATAGTTAGGAAATAGAGTTTAAAAAAACATAGAAATTCACTTAAAAAATTAAAGGTTTCTGGGGTGTAATAATTAGGATCACATTTTAAACATACCAAACCATAGAAAGACATCAGTTATAGTTATCTCAAGTAGCTATAACTCATGCCCTATGGTAACTATAACTCATGCCACCTCCATGCACAGTTTTCTGCTAAATAATTTTACTGCAAATGCTGCATTGATATTATCAATGATGTTGTCAAAGATGTCAGGAGTGTTGTATTATGTGGGGTAATTCGCAGTGCATGGTGAAGGGGCGAGTTTTAGTTACCTTAGGGCACAAGTTATAGTTACTTGAAATTACTCTAATTCTAACTGATGAATTTCTATGGTTTGGTATGTTTGAAATGTGAGCCTAACATGCCTGTAATGTTTGGGTTTTTAAAAGTGAATTTCTATGTTTTTTTAAATTCTATTTCCTAACTATAACGTCTCTGTAGCCTTTGATTTTTTTCAGTGAATTTCTACGTTTTTTTTAACATAAAGTAATTGTCATTACCATACGTTAATCCAAGCACCACCGAGCACGGCCTTAGGCTGTGCGGGGCTGCGGTTGGCCACAGAGCCTGTGGCCAACCCCTATAAAAACCCAACCCCACACTGCACACGGCCTTTGGTGCCATACAAAAAATGCTTTTTCTATAGAAACTAGGTCCTAACTATAACTACCTAGAGGCAACCACTATTAGGTATTATTGACAAACAAGATACATGCTCTCAATCAAAAGAATGGAAAGATCCATATGTACCTAGAATACACCAGTAATGTCAATAAAAGTAAAATTTTAGTTACATTTCATGTGTTTCTGTGCCCAATGACCTCAGCATGAATGGTACTGAGTGTACACAAAGGCTTCATACCTTTCTGAATTCGGGAAGATAGGAAATCACCTATGCCTAACTGCAGTCATACATACCAGGGATTAATACAATATGGAACACACAGACCGAACCAACAGCCATTTCACTGCCCTGTTCTCCATGTGCGCGGTGTCACAGTAAGTAAAAAATAAGGAAAAATGAAAGAGCGTGAGCCCCTGTGTTTAAGGAGACAGAGTCTACCCGATTAGGTAACATGTTTGGAAACCCATAGCAAAAATGCAGGGAGCACTGATAAGCATTCTTGAAACATACACAAGGACCCACTTAAAAATGATACATGCTACATGGTATGTCTGCTGTTATTTTTTGGTCTCACAACCACCTAATTATCGCTGCATAATATAAATGTTGGAAATGGCCCTTTTTGCAGGGTTATCCCCAAACCTTCTGCCTTCTTCCTATTTCTTCAGGTCTGTTTTTGCTGGTTTATTGTCTCTGCACACTTTACCAATGCTAATCAGTGCTAATGTGCAAGTGCTCCTATAGAAATTGTACTGTTGATTGGTTTATTAGACTCCTATTATGGGAGTTCAAAGCATATTAATTACATTCAGTGAAACGTTATCCACAGGTTTACAATAAAAAACTTTACCTACATTATCATTAGATCAGTCTGCAGATTTAAGAACATCCTCTAGACGGGAATCTGCCCAGACGTTTTGGAAGCCATAGCTCCTTTAGAAGAATGAGCCCCAAACATGGAGGTGTCAATACCCACCAAGGACATAATCCATTTGACCCAACGAGCCAAATTGGTGGCAGAAACAGGATTATAGGGTTTTCTAAAGGAAATAAGAAGTTGGGATACAGAGGGTGTTCTCAAATCTGCAGTCTTTTGTTCGTATATTTTTAAGCATTGTCCAACACATAACTTAGGGTGATCTGGAAAATGAGGATAGAAAACCGAAATTAAATTGGGCGAAACACTGTAAATAATACTCCAGATGGAGTAAACTGGCGATTAGAAATGGCTTCAAAAGACAGCAAACAAGAGGATTTTCTCCCACTGGTGTTCCATTCACATAGGCATGGTTGTAAGATATAGCTGATCTATATAGGTTAATGGTGCAAAAAGCTTTGCCTTTCCTGGCTTCTGCAGCAAGGAAATTGACAACAAAAATCACATCTGTTGAAAAGGAATGGATGTGTTTTCCCAAACGCCAGCTGTGCCATAAAGACCAGGCTGATTTGTAAGCCTTCTTGCTCCCTGGGGCCCAGGATTGTGTAAAGTATTGTGAAGCTTCTGACAAAATGAGAGGGAGAGACTGAGATTTTCCATGCTGATAAAGTCAGGAGATTGTCTAAAATGAGGGTGTGGGGACGGTGAAGCGGATCTAACAAGCAATTCGGAAAAGAAGGAAGAAGGGAAGGAAAATCCACTGAAAGTTCCAAAAGGGTTGGAAACCATATTTGGGATTGCCAGTATGGGCTATGAGAACCAAGGCGGCTTGCAGATGTCTGAGTTGTTCAAGCACCCTGCTGATCATGAGAAAAGAAGGAAAAGCGTAATTCAGGATGATAGACCAATCCTGTAAAAAGGCCAACGGATCTGGCTGCCAACTGTAAAATTGAGGAAGATGAGTGTTGAGGCGGGATGCAAACAGGTAGATTACGAAAGGGCCCCATTTGTTCTGAATTTTTTGGAAAATTGAGGAATGAAGCTTCCAATCGCTAGAATCTCGGAGATGGCGCGAATGCCAATCTGCTACTAAGTTGAGAGTACCTGGAAGATACTCTGCACGAACCAAAATATGGTTTGAAAGGCAAAATTCCCAATATTGTCCATCCTGAGAAGGATAGCACAGTGAACTTTGTTCTTTGCGAGGCTTCTGATTGCAAAGGAGCCGGCAAGCATCTCTAAACAATTGATATGCAATTTGGACTCCTCTGAAGACCATGTACCTCCAGTCAAGACTGGCCCACATCGGGCCCCCTAGCCTGAGCGGCTTGCATCTGATTCTAACACTAGATCTGGGGCTGATGCAAAGATACTTCTTCCGTTCCAGACATAAAAATGGTCTATCCACCATTGAAGCTCTGTACGCGAATCGAGATCTAGCGGGATAGTGCCTCTCCTCAAATGTTGAATCTTTCGTCTTTGGAGAGGCCAATAATGGAGGGGGCCTGGGAATATTGCTTGAATGGAGGAGGAAAGAAGGCCCACTATTCGAGCGAGAGATTTGAGGGAGGTAAGTGAGCTGCGTAAGATCTGAAGAAACTCTGATTTTATGGATTTTATTTTTGCAGCCGGGAGAAAGCGGGTGGCCGAAACTGAATTTATTTGCAAACCTAAGAATTCCATAAGTTTGGTCCGAATCAGAATGGATTTTTCTTTGTTGATGATAAAGTCTAAGTCGGCTAAGAGAGAACAAGTCAGTTAAGTGAGATAGAAGAGAATGGGGAGACTGGCTCAATGTGAGAATGTTGTCTAAATAAATGATGAGTCTCACATCTTGAGCTCTTAGAAAAGCTACCACTGGTTTCATGAGCTTGGTGAAACACCATAGAGCTGATGATAGACCAAAGGGTAGAAAGGTAAAATGAAATAGTTGGTCTAGCCACTGGAATTGGAGAAATGTCGTGAAGTCTGGATGAATTGAAACAACTAGGTATGCATCTTGAAGGTCTAGACGAACCATCCAATCGTTTTGGAGGAGCGTATCTCTGAAGTGAAGGATGTTTTCCATTTTGAAGTGTTGATAAACCACAAACTGATTGAAATGTTTGAGATTGATTACTGGCCTCATCTTCTTGTTGTTCTTTTGAACTAAGAAAATGGGGCTGGTAAAACTTGAAGGATGTGGTTGGGTAAGAGAAATGGCTTGTTTTTCCATGAGAGAATGGACTTCTAGAGAAATGAGGTCTGACATTTCTGTGGAAAAACGAGGAAGGGGAGGTAACTCTTTTTTAATAGGATTTGAATAAAGATTGATCATATAACCTTGAACCGTGTTCAGAGTCCAAGGATCTGAAGTAATTGATTACCATTTTGGAAGAAAATAACGAAGACGACCCCCTATCGGAAAAGATCAGAAAGGTGGGCTTACTTGATTGATTAGAGGATCTGGGATTCCTGTAGCCCCTGGAACGAATACCTCTGCCTCTCTGAAGATAGAATTGGGGCCTGTATTCCTGGTAGGATGCATTGTAGTATCCACGGGAACCTTGGTTAGAGTAACAGCGGCCGGCAAAGCAGTTCCTGCCTCTGCCAGCCCTGGCAAAAAACACGTTGAGTGAACATTTTCTTTAAGGATTGCTGAGCCTTATCTAAAGAAGTGAAAGTGGCCACATATTTGCTCAGTTCTTTAATGAACGATTAACCAAAGAGTAAGCCTTCGGTTTTGATGTGAGAATGTACAGTCGCTAAATTGACCAATTTTGGGTCAAGTTTCAATAAAAGGCCTTTCACCTTTCGTGGGTAAGGACTGAATTAGCATTTCCGAGAAGGCAAAAAGAGCGCTGAACCCACAGAGAGAGTTCCTCAGGATCGATGAAGGTACCATCAATTCTGGCCGTCTCAGCCAAATCAAAAATGCGTGTGAGGGGACCGAGCACATCTAAAAGTTTATCCTGGAAAGATGACCATGCCTTATCAACTCCTTTTCGAGGATCTTTGCCAAGTTTTTTAAATGTGAGCAAAGGTTGATCAATTGAAGGGGTAATAGTAGATTTGTGAGAAAGGGAAGGATGAAGGCATTTGGATTTCAACTTGGCATTGGTCTGCTTATCCAAAGGGCAAAACAATTTGGCAGAAACATATTCCCCCACATGGTCCGCAGGAGGCCACTCAGTAGAATTGGGATGAAGAATGTGACAAAGGTCAAACATTGGTAAACCTTCAGAATCCAAGAGAGTCATGGGCTTGGAAGAGTCAAAGGAGGATATCTTGGGTTTCTTTGAAGGGGCGGAAGGTAAAAAACTTTCGTCATCCTTATCAGATAAAAAAATATCTGAATCAATGTCAGGCATGTCATCATCCGTATCAGGGATGGAAGAAATTAGAATAGGAGGTATAATATTTTTTTATTTTGATTTACGTTTCAAAGACGTTTTAACATTATACACATTTTTATTCTCTTTGGAAGGAGCCTTGTGAGGAACCGCATCCTCTGCCATATGTGAGGAAACCTCACTCACCTTTTGCGCCATTTTTTAAAAATGTTTGGGTTGTTTAGAGGGTGAAAGGCGCGGACTGCATTCCCCCGCAGCTTGGGCCGAAATTGTTTTAGAAATCATATTAGAAATTGAAGACTCCAAATGTTTTTGGGTGGAACAAGAAACAGCCTGTTGAACAGAGCTTTTAATAAAGGAGTTAAGCTCTTGTCTAATTTCATTAAGATCATGAGGGACATCCTGCCCCAAAGGAAAACGATCTGTCTCCATGCTGTGTAGAAAAAATGAAGCTGCAGTGAAGCTTCCAGGACACCAGCAAAAAAGGGGTTAATTCAGTGAAGAGAATTATAGGAGGCTGGCCTGGCTTGTAGTGGGTACCAAGGGGTACTTACACTCTGTACCAGGTCCAGTTATCCCTTATTAGTGTAGAAGAGGTGTTTCTAGCAGCTTAGGCTGATAGAAGGTAGCTATAGCAGAGCAGCTTAGGCTGAACTAGGAGACATGCAAAGCTCCTACTATACCACTGGTGTCATATGCACAATAGCATAAGAAAACACAAAACACAGATATGCTAAAAATAAAGGTACTTTACTTTTATGACAATGGGGGTCATTCTGACCTCGGCGGTAAAAGGCGCTTACCGCCGGTCAGAAGACCGCCATAACACCGCCGTGGCCGCGGTAAACCGCCACAGTCATTCTGACCCGAAACTGGCAAACCGCCAAAAACCCGACATCCACAAAAGTCCGCCACACCAAAGGTCAGCGAAAAACTGGCGATGACCAAACCTCCACCGTCACAGCAACAGAAAAACGCTCCTGCCATTACGACCCACGAATCCACGCGGCGGTCTTTCAACCGCGGTATTCCATTGGCGGTACACACCGCCGCGGTCAAAATACACACACCCTTACAAAACACAACCACATTGGACAATTTGAAATACACACACCTGATACACATACAAACAACACTCCCACACACCCAATACAATATAAAACACACACCCACATCACCCACAAACCCCTTCGAAAAAAAATTCGACAGAAAGCCAGAGATAGACAGCACTGCTTAGACAACACCATCACAGAGAGGCAAACCACACCATCACCCACACAATATCCACGCATAAAACACCACACATCACCACACTCACCACACTCTACAACACATACACCACCCCACACCTCATCCACATAACCCTATGGCACCCCAAAGACACCCCCGGTTCTCAGACGCCGAACTCCGGGTCATGGTGGAGGAAATAGTTCGGGTAGAGCCCCAGCTCTTCGGGACACAGGTGCAGCACACCACCATTGCCAGGAAGACGGAACTGTGGCAAAGGATAGTCGACAGGGTCAACGCTGTGGGACAGCATCCACGAAATCGGGATGACATCAGGAAGCGGTGGAACGACCTACGGGGGAAGGTGCGTTCCATGGTATCAAGGCACAACATCGCAGTGCAGAAGACTGGCGGCGGACCCCCACCTACACCCCCAGAATTTACAGCATGGGAGGAGGAAGTCTTGCACATCCTGCATCCTGAGGGCCTCGCAGGAGTATCTGGAGGAATGGACTCTGGTAAGTCAAATCTTAACTAATTCTTCCCACCTCCACCCCACCTGCATGCCAGCACATACCCCCACCCTCACCCCCACCCCCATCACACCTACTCCCTGCAAATGGCTCACCATCACAACCCACCCATCCCAACACCAAGACCTGCATGCGTCCACAAAGCATGGACACCCATCACCAAAGCATGCCCACTGCACATACACATCTCCCCCACAAGCCACCCTCACAAACGCCCACACACAGGAATGCCAGCCCTGGGGTACACGGGCACCCACCCATTGACCGATATGGCACACACTGAAGCAATAACCATACCTCTATACCCCTGCAGGACCCGAACGCCACCACACCGCCCAGGAGGGTCCAGAAATGTCCTTCCCTCCTCCAGAAGAAGCCACCAGTGATGACAGCAGCTCTGTCTCCCTGGACCCAGATGACCAGCCCGGACCATCGGGGACCTCGGGACAGTCGGTTCCCCTCACACAGCCACAGGCCACAGCAGACCCAACCCCCTCTGGGAACACCAGCACAGCTCCCACCCAGCGGGCCCATGCCTCTGTCTCCAGGACACGTCAATCAGCAGTGTGTCCACCACTACAGGGCACCCAGGTTAACCCACCACCCCAACAACAACAGGGACCTGGGGGCAGTGGTAGTGGGCACACGGTCACGGGGACAGAGGCCCAGGGAAACAGGGGAACTGGGAGGGCTGTTGTGCGACACGGGGGGGACAGGCCCAGGGAACCCACTCTCCACGAGGCCCTCTCCTCCATCATGGGAGCATACCACCACTCCCAGGAGACGATGGCGACGGTACTGGCCAGGTTCCAGGAGATCCAGGTCATGCAGGAGCAACAGTACATGGGGTTCAGGGAAGAACTTAGAAGCATCAGTTCCGCAATGGGCACCATCGTAGGGGCACTCAACCTGATTGTCACCACATTGCGGGACCATGTGGCACCACAAAGGGCCCCTGTCACTAGCATGGACCAAGAACAGGCAACCACCTCCGCCGGCGCTAGTGGACAGGAGGCTCCCACACAACAACAGGCCACCAGAACCCCACCTCCTGCAGAAGAAGAACCACCCCGCAAGCGGGGCCTGAGATCTCGTAAGAAGACAGAGTAGGATGTCAAGACCCCCGCCAGCAAAGGATACCCCCTGATGTCATCCCACTGTCCCACATTGTCACCCTGTCCAACCTTTAACTGCCCCTGCTCCACCTTCCACAGGCATATGGACAATGCACCTGTGAGACTGAAAAGCTGGACTCTGCCATGGACATTCCTCCACCATCACCCATCACCGATTTCCCACCATGTCCCTAAATTCAGCATTTTAATAAAAACAGTTATTGCACAAAAACAAACTGGAGTCTGCCTGTATTGTGTACAAATGTATTGAACATAATGCTGTCAAAATGTCCAGTTACACAGTGATGAAAACATACCAATGTCATACAGCTGTAGTCCATGGGGAAACAAAGCAGAGGTCACGCAGTGGGGGCCACATCGCTGAAATTGGAAGGGAAAGTCACAACTCAGTTAACATACATTGGGGGAATAGGCCAGACAGTAGAGAGGCAGGAGACTGTAAGTAATTGTAAAATGCCGGTGTTGAATCTTACCTGTGTGTTATTGAAAATACTGTAGTATCACTCTGTCCCTGTTGTCTGTGTCGTCCCCGTCGTCTTCCTCCTCTTCACTCTCCAGAGGTTCCACCGCTGCCACAACACCACCATCTGGACAAATCCTCCTGCAGGAAAGGCACCTGGCGTCGCAAAGCCAGGTTGTGAAGCATACAGCAGGCCACGATGATATGACACACCTTCTTTGGTGAGTACATTAGGGATCCACCTGTCATATGCAGGCACCTAAACCTGGCCTTCAGGAGGCCGAAGGTCCGCTCAATCACCCTCCTAGTACGCCCATGGGCCTCATTGTACCGTTCCTCTGCCCTGCTCCTGGGATTCCTCACTGGGGTCAGTAACCAGGACAGGTTGGGGTAACCAGAGTCACCTATTAGCCACACATGGTGTCTTTGTAGCTGTTCCATCACATAAGGGATGCTGCTATTTCGCATGATGTAGGCGTCATGCACTGACCCAGGGAACTTGGCATTTACATGGGAGATGTACTGGTCAGCCAAACAGACCACCTGGACATTCATCGAATGATAACTTTTTCTGTTCCTGTACACCTGTTCACTTCCTCTGGGGGGTACCAAAGCCACATGGGTCCCATCAATGGCACCAATGACGTTGGGAATATGTCCAAGGGTATAGAAATCACCCTTCACTGTAGCCAAATCCTCCACCTCAGGGAAAACAATGTAGCTCCGCATGTATTTCATCAGGGCAGACAACACTCTGGATAAAACCTTAGAAAACATAGCCTGAGACATCCCAGATGAAATGGCCACTGTTGTTTGAAATGATCCACTAGCCAAAAAATGGAGTACTGACAGAACCTGCACTAGAGGGGGGATCCCTGTGGGTTGGCGGATGGGTGACAACAGGTCTGGCTCCAGCTGGGCACACAGTTCCTGTATAGTGGCACGGTCAAGTCTGTAGGTGAGTATGACATGTTGTTCTTCCATTGTCGACAGGTCCACCAGCGGTCTGTACACGTGAACAGCCCTCCATCTCCTCACAAGTCCCTGTGGACGGTGCCTAGGAAGGACAACATGGAGCACAGAGTCAATCAACCCACAGGTACGTTCACACAGCTTGCACTGTACACGATTCTCTATGCATTGAATGGCTTGTATGAGTGGCAATGCAAGGCCTAGGCCTGTGTGACGCAGTAGAAATTAAGCCATGTGGGCCTTTGAAATGGCGGCTGCCTGACCTGTGAAGTGTGACAATGTGATGTGAGGTCATTGCGCTGGCGTGGCACACCGTGGCGGTAGGCGGTCGAAGACCGCGGTGCAAAGCCGCATTGGTTAACATTGAACCCTATGGGTTTCATGAGCCAATGAGGATGTGCGCCGGCGGTCGCGGTACGCACCGCCGCGTGCGTAACCGCCATTTTCTATCTGCTTAATCACTCGAGACCTGATCATCCACAGGAGAGGACCTATACTGCAAGTGCTGCTGTGACCTCGGTCTGGAAGTGACAATGGCTGCTGCGACTGGGGAAAGGGCCCCTGCCTTCACTTCAGAAGAGTTGGAGACACTCGTGGATGGGGTCCTCCCCCAGTATGCGCTACTCTACGGTCCTCCAGACCAACAGGTGAGTACACTGGGACCATGCTTAGTGGGCAATGCCTGGGTTGAGTGGGGTGAATGAACGATGGTGGGGAGGGGAACGAATGAGGAATGCATCGCACGACAGATGAGAGCATGTGCCACATGGCAAGGTTGGGGGGGGGGCCACTCACATCGACCATGCAGAAAAGTGATGATGTTTCTTTTCCCACCCTGTACATGTCACATAGGTCAGCGCCCATCAGAAGATCGACATTTGGCGTGCCATCGCCAAGGACGTCCGGGCCCTGGGGGTCACAACAGACGGGGCACCCACTGCCGCAAGAGGTGGGAGGACATCCGCCGCGGGAGCAGAAAGACCACCGAGGCTCTGCTGGGGATGGCCTCCCAACCTAGGAGGGGTGCCACACGGCAATTGACCCCCCTGATGTCCTGGATCCTGGCGGTGGCCTACCCCGATTTGGATGGGCGCGTGAGGACATCACAGCAGACACAAGGGGGTGAGTACCAGCACATTCTGCTATCTTTGCGCGCAGTGGAGGTGCCTGGGTGGGGGAGGAGGGCTGTGGGTATCCCTAGGCCAGGGCGATTTCTGTAGGCTAGGCCCCTCCGTGAGGCATGGCCCTGTGCCCCCGCCCCCCACCTCTGTAGGGTGCCTAGTACAGCTATTCATGGCCCTGTGTCATCTATGTGTGCAGTTGTCGTCCATAGGCTTGTAGGCCATGTCCCACTGATTGAGTAGTGTTCCCCAAGTGCGCGGCGTAGTGCAGTGGGCTTCTGTGTCTGTCCTCTCCGCCAACGGTGTCGCCAATGCATGCACTTAACATGTCTTTCTTTCTTCTCCACCCCTTTTTTTTGGTCTTCCTGTTCATGTGTGCATTAGCATCATCAGGCGGAGGAGAAGTGGCATCGGCGCACGAGGGAGCTGCATCTCACATGGCCCCGGAGGGCCATGCAACCGACTCGGAGTACACCAGTGAGACGGAGGGCGAGGGGAGCTCCAAAACGGGGACCCGTGGAGACGTCAGCGACACCGACACGTCCTCGGAAGGGAGCTCCCTTGTGGTGGCGGCAACATCCGTGCCCACCGCTACAACAGGTACAGCCGCCACCCAGCGCACCAGCTCCGCCCTCCCAGCAGCCCCTCAGCGTTCGCCCTGTGCCCGCTCGCCCAGGAAGGCGGGCATCTCCTTCGCCCCAGGCACCTCAGGCCCTGCCCCAGTTACCCCTGCTGCCCTCAGTGCGGAGATCATTGACCTCCTGAGGACGCTCATTGTTGGGCAGTCTACCCTTTTGAATGCCATCCAGGGGGTAGAAAGGGAGGTGCATCGGAGCAATGCATACCTGGAGGGCATTCATTCGGGTCAGGCTGCCCATCAGCAATCGTTCAACGCTCTGGCCTCAGCACTGACGGCAGCCATTGTCCCTGTCTCCAGCCTCCCTCCTCCAACTCCCTCCACCCAGTCCCACTCCCCTGTTCCTCTGCCCATCCCAGCCACACCTACAGACCAGCCTGCACACACCTCAACACCCAAGGGCAGCTCATCCAGACATAAGCACCACACATCCCACAAGCATTCAGCCAAGCAACATCCACATGCAGACATGCCAACAGCCACTGCCTCCTCTGTGTCCCCCTCCTCCTCGTCTCCCTCCTCCCTCCCTGTGACGTCTCCACTCACACCTGCATGCACACCACCATCAGCCAGTATGTCCATCACCAGCACACCCTCCAGAACACTCCGCACAAGTGCAGTCACCACCCCCACTGCCATTTACACGTCCCCTGTGTCCTCTCCCAGTGTGTTTGTCACCCCCTCTTCCAAACCACACAAACGCAGGCAGCCACCCACCCAACAGCCATCCACCTCACGACAGCCTCCGTCACAAGCACCTGCACCCAAAGACAGCACACTTGGCTCTCCTACAACCACATCCTCTTCCTCCACTCCCATACCCACTACAACTACCTGTCCCTGTCTTTCTAAATTGATTTTCCTTTCCAACCTTGACCTATTTCCAACAACTGACCCACCCCCTCCATCTGATAAGAGTCCAAACAGCACCTCAGCCACCACAAGCCCTGCATCTACTAGGGCCATAGTTCAGGGCTCTTGGAGTCCACCAGCTCCTAGGGCAGGAACATCAGCCAGCAGCAAGGGGACAGCCAGCCCACCCCCTGGGAAGAGAACCAAAAAAGTGAAGGGCCAGCGTGACAGGCCTGGGACGGCTGCCCCCAAGGACACTAGCCTTGCCCCGTCACCTGGCACATCCACAAAGGGAGGCAAGGGCCCCAGAGATTCTGCGAAGGGGGGCAAGGGCAGCAGGGCGGACAAGTCCGGCAGCAGGCGAGCTGCCCAGGAGGGCCCCACCAGCCCCATTCCGGGTGTGACGGAGGACACCCACGGGCCCAGGACTCCAGCACAGGAGGGCCCGCAAGCGAAAGGTCGGATGGCGACTGAGCGGGAAATATTGGCCAGATCTGGTTCCCCAGGAACACAAGACAAGCACCACTGAACAGGGCCCGCAGTGAGAAGCACCGCTGAACAGGGCCCGCCGTGAGAAGCACCGCTGAACAGGGCCCCGCCAAGACAAGCACCGCTGAACAGGGCCCCGCCAAGACAAGCACCGCTGAACAGGGCCCGCCGTGAGAAGCACCGCTGAACAGGGCCCGCCGTGAGAAGCACCGCTGAACAGGGCCCGCCAAGACAAGCACCGCTGAAATGGGCCCCGCCAAGACAAGCACCGCTGAACAGGGCCCCGCCGTGAGAAGCACCGCTGAACAGGGCCCGGCCAAGACAAGCACTGCTGAACAGGGCCCCGCCAAGACAAGCACCGCTGAACAGGGCCCCGCCAAGACAAGCACCGCTGAACAGGGCCCGCCGTGACAAGCACCGCTTAACAGGGCCCCGCCGTGAGAAGCACCGCTGAACAGGGCCCGCTGTGAGAAGCACCGCTGAACAGGGCCCCGCCAAGACAAGCACCGCTGAACAGGGCCCGCCGTGAGAAGCACCGCTGAACAGGGCCCCGCCAAGACAAGCACCGCTGAACAGGGCCCCGCCAAGACAAGCACCGCTGAACAGGGCCCGCCGTGAGAAGCACCGCTGAACAGAGCCCGCCAAGACAAGCACCGCTGAAATGGGCCCCGCCAAGACAAGCACCGCTGAACAGGGCCCCGCCAAGAGAAGCACCGCTGAACAGGGCCCGCCGTGAGAAGCACCGCTGAACAGGGCCCCGCCGTGACAAGCACCGCTGAACAGGGCCCCGCCGTGACAAGCACAGCTGAACAGGGCCCGCCGTGAGAAGCACCGCTGAACAGGGCCCGCCGTGAGAAGCACCGCTGAACAGGGCCCCGCCTAGACAAGCACCGCTGAACAGGGCCCCGCCAAGATAAGCACCGCTGAACAGGGCCCGCCGTGAGAAGCACCGCTGAACAGGGCCCGCCAAGACAAGCACCGCTCCACTGGGCCCTTCCTGTCAAGCACCGCTCCGCTGGGCCCTTCATCTCAAGCACCGCTCCGCTGGGCACCGCCGTCTCTGAACTGCTCTGCTGGGCCCTTCCTCTCAAGCACCGCTCCGCTGGGCCCTTCATCTCAAGCACCGCTCCGCTGGGCACCGCCGTCTCTGAACTGCTCTGCTGGGCCCTTCCTCTCAAGCACCGCTCCGCTGGGCCCTTCATCTCAAGCACCGCTCCGCTGGGCACCGCCGTCTCTGAACTGCTCTGCTGGGCCCTTCCTCTCAAGCACCGCTCCGCTGGGCCCTTCATCTCAAGCACCGCTCCGCTGGGCACCGCCGTCTCTGAACTGCTCTGCTGGGCCCTTCCTCTCAAGCACCGCTCCGCTGGGCCCTTCATCTCTTGCACCGCTCCGCTGGGCCCTTCATCTCAAGCACCGCTCCGCTGGGCCCTTCCTCTCAAGCACTGCTCCGCTGGGCCCTTCATCTGAAACACCGCTCCGCTGGGCACCGCCGTCTCTGAACTGATCTGCTGGGCCCTTCCTCTCAAGCACCGCTCCGCTGGGCCCTTCATCTCAAGCACCGCTCCGCTGGGCCCTTCCTCTCAAGCCCCACTCCGCTGGGCCCTTCCTCTCAAGCACCGCTCCGCTGGGCCCTTCATCTCAAGCACCGCTCCGCTGGGCCCTTCCTCTCAAGCCCCACTCCGCTGGGCCCTTCCTCTCAAGCACCGCTCCGCTGGGCCCTTCATCTCAAGCACCGCTCCGCTGGGCACCGCCATCTCTGAACTGCTCTACTGGGCCCTTCCTCTCATGCACCGCTCCGCTGGGCCCTTCATCTCAAGCACCGCTCCGCTGGGCACCGCCGTCTCTGAACTGCTCTGCTGGGCCCTTCCTCTCACGCACCGCTCCGCTGGGCCCTTCATCTCAAGCACCGCTCCGCTGGGCCCTTCCTCTCAAGCCCCACTCCGCTGGGCCCTTCCTCTCAAGCACCGCTCCGCTGGGCCCTTCATCTCAAGCACCGCTCCGCTGGGCACCGCCGTCTCTGAACTGCTCTGCTGGGCCCTTCCTCTCACGCACCGCTCCGCTGGGCCCTTCATCTCAAGCACCGCTCCGCTGGGCACCGCCGTCTCTGAACTGCTCTGCTGGGCCCTTCCTCTCAAGCACCGCTCCGCTGGGCCTTTCATCTCAAGCACCGCTCCGCTGGGCCCTTCCTCTCAAGCACCGCTCCGCTGGGCCCTTCATCTCAAGCACCGCTGGCCCATTGGCAGGGCCGGATCTGTGTCGGGCAGGGCTTCACGAAGCACTCTGGCCACCATGCCTCCTCCATAACCAGTGGAGTCTGTAATCCACCTGATGGACTGTGGCTTTGCACTCCCCAGGATGAAGCAGTGGGCAATCCACCCACTGTAGAGACTTGAGAGACTGTGGCTTTGCACTCCCCAGGATGAAGCAGTGGGCAATCCACCCACCGTAGAGACTTGAGAGACTGTGGATTTGCACTCCCCAGGATGCAGCAGTGGGCATGGAGGCCCCTCGTGGATCTGGCGTCGTGGACTCATGTGGCTGAGGTGCCCCCTCTTCCCTTCCCCCTGAGGTGCCTGTAGTTTTATTATCTGATGCCCCAGCAGTGTTCTCTCCAATGGAATTGGGTCTCGTGTGTGGGCTTTGCCCATGTGTTAATGCACATTGGCCCACGAACAATGGAAGGTTGCCAAAATGTGCCGGACTTTTGGCCTATGTATATATTGTTCATGATGTTATTTATTTTATTTATGTATTACATATTTCACATTACTTCAATTGAGCTATAATATAGTTCAATTTTAATTATAATTTTATTTTGTCTTTGCATTATTTCGTGGGGTTTGGGGGGTGTCACTCTGACTTGTTGCTCTGCATTGGTGTGTAGGTATTTGGGGGGGTTGGGGGGTGGGTGTATCGCGTATGTGTGTGCCCGTAACCTTTCCTCCTCCCCCCTCCCCTGTGTCGTAGATGCAGTACTCACCGTTGTCGTCTGCGCCGGCGTTCGTGCTCCTGGTAGATGAGCAGGTAGACAATAGCTGGTAGGATGTTTAATTCGGGTTCCATGCTGTCCTGATTCCTCGTGGAGTGTATAGAGGTGAGCGTTTTCCCGTTCGTAGTCTGTTTCCGACGTGTTTTTATCGGCGGGGCTCCCGCCCCGGAAAAGGTGGCGGATTGGTGAGTTGTGATAGTGTGGGCGGTACATTGTCTGCCGCCTGCCTGTTGGCGGTGACCGCCGCGCTGTTTGTTTGTCCCGCCGTGGCGGTCGGAGTGTTAAAGTGGCGGGCTGTGTTGGCGGTTCCCGCCAGGGTCAGGATTCCATTTTTTTGACCGCCTGCCTGTTGGCGGGTTGTCCGCCGCTTTATCACCGACCGCCAGGGTTGGAATGACCACCAATATGCCAAAAGTATCTCAGTGAGTACCCTCAGTATGAGGATGCCATATATACACAAGATATATGTACACAATACCAAAAATATGCAGTAATAGCAAAAGGAAGTAATGCAAGCAGTGTAAAGTTACAATAGATTGCTATAGGAGCACATAGGTATAGGGGCAACACAAACCATATACTCCAAAAGTGGAATGCAAACCACGAATGGACCCCAAACCTATGTGAGCTCGTAGAGGGTCGCTGGGACTGTAAGAAAACAGTGAGGGTTAGAAAAATAGCCCACCCCAAGACCCTGTAAGGTAGGTGTAAAGTGCACCTACAACCCCCAGAGAGCACAGATGTCGTGATAGGGGGATTCTGCAAGGAAGACCAACACCAGCAATGCAACAACAGTGGATTTCCGGACCTGAGTACCTGTAAGACAAGGGGACCAAGTCCAAGAGTGGCAACAGTGTTGAGAGTGGGCAGATGCCCAGGAAATGCCAGCTGAGGGTACAAGGAAGCAGCCACCGGATGGAAGAAGCTTGGTGTTCTGCAAGAACGAAGAGGACTAGGAACTTCCCCTTTGGAGGATGGATGTCCCACGACGTGAAGAAGCTTGCAGAGGTGTTCCCACGCAGAAAGACCGAAAACAAGCCTTGCTAGCTGCAAGGGTCGCGGTTAGGGTTTTTGGATGCTGCTGTGGCCCAGGAGGGACCAGGATGTCGCCACTTGGATGAGGAGACAGAGGGGGCACCCAGCAAGTCAGGGAGCCCTCACAGAAGCAAGCAGCACCCGCAGAAGTACCGGAACAGGCACTTGGAACAGGAGTGAACTGGAGTCCACCCGAAGTCAGAAAAGGGAGTCCTACGACGCCGGAGGACAACTCAGAAGGTTGTGTTCTGCAGGTTAGAGTTTTGGGGACCCAGGCTTGGCTGTGCATGAAGGAAATCCTGGAAGAGTGCACAGGAGCCAGAGCAGCTGCAAATCACGCGGTACCAAGCAATGCAGTCTAGCGTAGGGAGGCAAGGCCTTACCTCCACCAACCTTGGACTGAACAGTCACTGGACTGTGGGAGTCACTTGGACAGAGTTGCTGAGTTCCAGGGACCATGCTCGTCGTGCTGAGAGGGGACCCAGAGGACCGGTGATGCAGTCTTTTGTTGCCTGCTGTTGCAGGGGGAAGATTCCGTCGACCCACAGGAGATTTCTTCAGAGCTCCTGGTGCAAGAAGGAGGCAGGCTACCCCCAGAGCATGCACCACCAGGAAACAGGCGAGAAAGCCGGCAGGATGAAGCGATACAAGGTTGCAGTAGTCGTCTTTGCTACTTTGTTGCGGTTTTGCAGGCGTCCTGGGCAGTCAGCGGTCGATCCTTTGACAGAAGGTGAAGAGGGAGATGCAGAGGAACTCTGGTGAGCTCTTGCATTCGGTATCTGAAGAATTCCCCAAAGCAGAGACCCTAAATAGCCAGAAAAGGAGGTTTGGCTACTTAGGAAGGAGGATAGGCTAGTAAGAAAGGTAAGAGCCTATCAGAAGGAGTCTCTGACGTCACCTGCTGGCCCTGGCCACTCAGAGCAGTCCAGTGTGCCAGCACACCTCTGAATCCAAGATGGCAGAGGTCTGGGGCACGCTGGAGGAGCTCTGGTGCAGGTCAGGGGAGTGGTCACTCCCCTTTCCTTTGTCCAGTTTCGTGCCAGAGCAGGGCTGGGGGATCCCTGAACCGGTGTAGACTGGCTTATGCAGAGATGGGCACCATCTGTGCCCATCAAAGCATTTCCAGAGGCTGAGGGAGGCTACTCCTCCCCAGCCTTCACACCTATTTCCAAAGGGAGAGGGTGTCACACCCTCTCTCAGAGAAAATCCTTTGTTCTGCCTTCCTGGGCCAGGGCTGCCTGGACCCCAGGGGGGCAGAAACCTGTCTGAGGGGTTGGCAGCAGCAGTAGCTGCAGTGCAAACCCTGAAAAGGCAGTTTGGCAGTACCCGGGTTCTGTGCTAGAGACCCGGGGGGTCATGGAATTGTCCCCCCAATGCCAGAATGGCATTGGGGGGACAATTCCATGATCCTAGACATATTACATGGCCATGTTCGGAGTTACCATTGTGACGCTGTACATAGGTAGAGACCTATGTACAGTGCACGCGTGTAATGGTGTCCCCGCACTCACAAAGTCCAGGGAATTTGCCCTGAACGATGTGGGGGCACCTTGGCTAGTGCCAGGGTGCCCTCACACTAAGTAACTTTGCACCCAACCTTCACCAGGTGAAGGTTAGACATATAGGTGACTTATAAGTTACTTAAGTGCAGTGGTAAATGGCTGTGAAATAACGTGGACGTTATTTCACTCAGGCTGCACTGGCAGGCCTGTGTAAGAATTGTCAGATCTCCCTATGGGTGGCAAAAGAAATGCTGCAGCTCATAGGGATCTCCTGGAACCCCAATACCCTGGGTACCTCAGTACCATATACTAGGGAATTATAAGGGTGTTTCAGTATGCCAATGTGAATTGGTAAAATTGGTCACTAGCCTGTTAGTGACAATTTGTAAAGTAGAGAGAGCATAACCACTGAGGTTCTGGTTAGCAGAGCCTCAGTGAGACAGTTAGGCATCACACAGGGAACACATACATATAGGCCACAAACTTATGAGCACTGGGGTCCTGGCTAGCAGGGTCGCAGTGACACATAACAAACATACTGACAACATAGGGTTTTCACTATGAGCACTGGGCCCTGGCTAGCAGGATCCCAGTGAGACAGTGAAAACACCCTGACATATACTCACAAACAGGCCAAAAGTGGGGGTAACAAGGCTAGAAAGAGGCTACTTTCTCACACAACCCCCCCAAACGAAGGACAATAAGGCTAACCTGGACCAGTTGAGACTTTATTGTCTAAGTGGTGATAAGTGGAGAGTAGCTCTGCAATAGACTGGTTACTCCCTTTATCATCCACTATATGGTTACTTCCCTGTGGAGATGTAAACCACCCTGTTTGAAGTTTTTTAGCTAACCAACAATGTGAAGATATATTTTCAGAGTTTCTATCAGTAAGTTTTAGTTTAGAACAGTGGGAATTGTCCACTGGACCTATTTCTAGTGATGAGAATGCCAGACAGGGATGCTGTCTCAGTAAAGCCATAGCTGGGCAAAACCTTTGTCCATATGGCTGTAAGAGAGAACAGGGATGGTGTTTCTCTTGAGTTGGAGCAGGGCAGGGATGCTGTCCTATGAGCTCCACACTAGGGCAGGGCTGCTGTCCTAAGTGTTGTGAGGCAGTGCAGGGTTTCTGCACTAAAGTTTCTCTGGGAGGGTTGGAGGGATGCTCCATGTTAACTAAAATGGTGCTTTTTTTCTCACCAATATTAGTTATCCCACAGAGAGGTACTTCCACCTCAGGGAGTACAGCTATGCCAGCTGATGATTCCCTTGGTACAGGTGCCACCCTAGGAGAGGTTTCTCCCACCACAGGAATGGTATCCTGAATGGTATGGTGGTTAGGGGATACTGTGATACCCTTTTTACCTGTTGTTGGAGAGGGATCCTGAGTTTTCAGGCCTTTTTCTCTCCTTTGCTTTTTCATTTCAGTAGAAATGAGAGGGAACAATTCCTCAGGGATACCCAGCATGGCTGCATGGGCATAAAACTCTACCTCAGCCCAACCTGAGGTCTCTAGGTCATTACCTAAGAGACAGTCTACAGGTAAGCTAGGTGACACTACCACCTGCTTAGGGCCAGTAACTCCACCCCAACTAAGCTGAACTATAGCTAAGGGAAGAAACTTAGTGGAGTAATGGACATCAATAATCTTGTACTGTTGTCCAATGATGTGTTGTTCAGGAGGCACTAGGTTTTCAGTCACCAAAGTGATACTGGCCTGGGCCTCAACACCATTTATTGAAACTGTCTGCCTGTACTTATCCATTGTAAGGGGACAAGCAGCCAGTGTGGCAAGGCCAATGCCACTAGGTGTGACAGAAACTGTCTTGGGACTGACTACCCCAGTTTCTATGATGGACCCATAAGTGAACCCAACTACACCCTGTTGCCAGCAGTCCCACCACTATTACCACCACTGCTGGGGGCACTAGAGTTTGATGTATTAGTGGTAGTAGGCTCAGGGAGTTTACCTGGACAGGACTTATCCCCTGGCCTATGGCCTTTATTGTTACACACAAAGCACCAAGGCTTTTTAATGTGTGTATGTTGTGAAGTAGAGGAAGAATTTGATTTATCCCCACCCCCTGAAGAGTGTTTATGATTTGAAGGATCTTTGGTTTTACCCTTATCCCCATGCTTATCCTGAGATTTCTCACCATCTTTCTTCTTGCCATCCTTGTCACCCCCTGTATGAACTTTTCTGTTCACTCTTGTTCTGACCCATTTGTCTGCCTTCTTTCCCAATTCTTGGGGAGAGGTCAGATCTGAGTCCACTAGATATTGGTGTAACAAGTCAGACACACAGTTATTCAGAATATGCTCTCTCAGAATAATATTATACAGGCTTTCATAGTCAGAAACTTTACTGCCATGTAACCACCCCTCCAAGGCCTTCACTGAACAGTCAACAAAGTCTACCCAGTCTTGTGAGGACTCTTTTCTGGTTTCTCTGAACTAAATCCTGTATTGCTCAGTGGTTAAGCCAAATCCATCCAAGAGTGCATCCTTCAAAACTGCAAAATTATTGGCATCACTTTCTCTTATAGTAAGGAGCCTATCCCTACCCTTTCCATTGAAAGATAGCCATAGGATAGCAGCCCACTGCCTTTGAGGGACCCCCTGTACCATACAGGCGCTCTCAAGTGCAGCAAACCACTTGCTAATGTCATCCCCCTCCTTGTAAGGGGGAACTATCTTATACAGATTCCTGGAATCATGCTCTCTCACAGGATTACTATCAGGAATACTGCTGCTGCCACCATGGGGTCCAAACCCCAACCTCTGTCTCTCCTTCTCTAAGTCTAGGGATTCCCTGTCTAGAGCCAGCTGTTGCTGTTTCAGCTTCAGACTGGTCTCTTCCACTCTAAACTTGTTGAGTTCCCTTTCTAACATTTTGTCATCAGGGTGGGTGGGTGGGTTGGGAATGTTTTGACACAGAAGATATATTGGAATGAACAGAGGGAGACCTGTCCCTAACAGTTGGCACTCTAACAACCTGGCCTTCAGGAACAAAAGTACCTCTACTATGATGAGAGCTTCTATTACTACCAGCATTGCTATGAGGTCTGCTAGGGGGTAGATCTGGAATAGAACCCTGTACACCTCCCTCAGGGGGCTCCCCTGAGTCAGAGTGTGAGCTATCTACTAACTGTTCTGATGAAGTACCACCCTGGGCCTTATCATTCTCAATGAGCATGTTAGACAGAAATTCTCTAGAAGGGCTCTTTCCTACCACTAAACCTCTATCAATGCAGAGACTCCTTAGGCTCTTAAAGTTAAGATTGTCATATGTTGTATTGACCATTTTAAGAGAAGTGCCTACATCAGACATGATAGAGGAAGGTTTAGGGACAGTGAGAAGAGAGAAAAAGTTTCAGGATGTTTTAAAGAACAAGAAAAAAACTTTTTCAAACTTTTTCAAACTTTTGGAAAGTTTAGAAGTACTTTTCAGCACTTAGCAGATAGTGTAAGAGAAGAAAAGCAAAACTTTTTGGTTAGGTGTGCATACACTGAACTTGTTTTGTATATTTTTCTCTTGTGAAAAGTACAAAATGACAAAGTGGTAAGTAGTTGCAAGTACTTATCCCACCGCTGCACAACCAATGTAGGAGGCTGGCCTGGCTTGTAGTGGGTACCAGGGGGGCCTAACACTCTGTACCAGGTCCAGTTATCCCTTATTAGTGTCGAAGAGGTGTTTCTAGCAGCTTAGGCTGATATAAGGTAGCTATAGCAGAGCAGCTTAGGCTGAACTAGGAGACATGCAAAGCTCCTACTATACCACTGGTGTCATATGCACAATATCATAAGAAAACACAATACACAGATATACTAAAAATAAAGGTACTTGATTTTTATGACAATATGCCAAAAGTATCTCAGTGAGTACCCTCAGTATGAGGATGCCAAATATACACAAGATATATGTACACAATACCAACAATATGCAGTAATAGCAAAAGGAAGTAATGCAAGCAGTGTAAAGTTACAATAGATTGCAATAGGAGCACATAGGTATAGGGGCAACACAAACCATATACTCCAAAAGTGGAATGCGAACCACAAATGGACCCCAAACCTATGTGAGCTTGTAGAGGGTCGCTGGGACTGTAAGAAAACAGTGAGGATTAGAAAAATAGCCCACCCCAAGACCCCACAGAAGTACCAGAGCCGGCACTTGGAAGAGGAGTGAACCGGAGTCCACCCGAAGTCAGAAAAGGGAGTCCCACGACGCCGGAGGACAACTCAGAAGGTTGTGCACTGCAGGTTAGAGTGTCGGGGAACCAGGCTTGGCTGTGCACAAAGGAAATCCTGGAAGAGTGCACAGGAGCAGCTGCAAATCACGCGGTACCCAGCAATGCAGTCTAGCGTGAGGAGGCAAGGACTTACCTCCACCAAACTTGGGCTGAAGAGTCACTGGACTGTGGGAGTCACTTGGACAGAGTTGCTGAGTTCCCCTCGTCGTGCTGAGAGGGGACCCAGAGGACCGGTGATGCAGTCTTTTGTTGCCTGCGGTTGCAGGGGGAAGATTCCGTCGACCCACGGGAGATTTCTTCAGAGCTCCTGGTGCAAGAAGGAGGCAGGCTACCCCCAGAGCATGCACCACCAGGAAACAGGCGAGAAAGCCGGCAGGATGAAGCGATACAAGGTTGCAATAGTCGTCTTTGCTACTTTGTTGCGGTTTTGCAGGCGTCCTGAGCAGTCAGCGGTCGATCCTTTGGCAGAAGGTGAAGAGGGAGATGCAGAGGAACTCTGGTGAGCTCTTTCATTTGGTATCTGAAGAATTCCCCAAAGCAGAGACCCTAAATAGCCAGAAAAGGAGGTTTGGCTACCTAGGAAGGAGAATAGGCTAGTAAGAAAGGTAAGAGCCTATCAGAAGGAGTCTCTGACGTCACCTGCTGGCCCTGGCCACTCAGAGCAGTCCAGAGTGCCAGCACACCTCTGAATCCAAGATGGCAGAGGTTTGGGGCACGCTGGAGGAGCTCTGGGCACCTCCCCTGGGAGGTGCAGGTCAGGGGAGTGGTCACTCCCCTTTCCTTTGTCCAGTTTCGTGCCAGAGCAGGGCTGGGGGATCCCTGAACCGGTGTAGACTGCCTTATGCAGAGATGGGCACCATCTGTGCCCATCAAAGCATTTCCAGAGGCTGAGGGAGGCTACTCGTCCCCAGCCTTCACACCTATTTCCAAAGGGAGAGGGTGTCACACCCTCTCTCAGAGAAAATCCTTTGTTCTGCCTTCCTGGGCTAGGGCTGCCTGGACCCCAGGGGGCAGAAACCTGTCTGAGGGGTTGGCAGCAGCTGCAGTGCAAACCCTGAAAAGGCAGTTTGGCAGTACCCGGGTTCTGTGCTAGAGACCCAGGGGATCATGGAATTGTCCCCCCAATGCCAGAATGGCATTGGGGTGACAATTCCATGATCCTAGACATATTACATGGCCATGTTCGGAGTTACCATTGTTACCTATGTACAGTGCACGCGTGTAATGATGTCCCCGCACTCACAAAGTCCGGGGAATTTGCCCTGAACGATGTGGGGGCACCTTGTCTAGTGCCAGGGTGCCCTCACACTAAGTAACTTTGCACCCAACCTTCACCAGGTGAAGGTTAGACATTTAGGTGACTTATAAGTTACTTAAGTGCAGTGGTAAATGGCTGTGAAATAACGTGGACGTTATTTCACTCAGGCTGCACTGGCAGGCCTGTGTAAGAATTGTCAGATCTCCCTATGGGTGGCAAAAGAAATGCTGCAGCTCATAGGGATCTCCTGGAACCCCATACCCTGGGTACTTCAGTACCATATACTAGGGAATTATAAGGGTGTTTCAGTATGCCAATGTGAATTGGTAAAATTGGTCACTAGCCTGTTAGTGACAATTTGTAAAGTAGAGAGAGCATAACCACTGAGGTTCTGGTTAGCAGAGCCTCAGTGAGACAGTTAGGCATCACACAGGGAACACATACATATAAGCCACAAACTTATGAGCACTGGGGTCCTGGCTAGCAGGGTCCCAGTGACACATAACAAACATACTGACAACATAGGGTTTTCACTATGAGCACTGGGCCCTGGCTAGCAGGATCCCAGTGAGACAGTGAAAACACCCTGACATATACTCACAAACAGGCCAAAAGTGGGGGTAACAAGGCTAGAAAGAGGCGACTTTCTCACAAGAAGGCTGAGAATGTAGGCTCCGTCTATGTGCGGTACTGAGAGGAGGAAAAAAGTTGAAACGATGTGCTGACGCTGCCTCGGACGAAAGAGGAAGGCAGGATAGCAGCCGAGGTAAGGGAGCTGAAGAAACACCAATTTTTTTAAAGTTAAAAGTGCCAAATTTAAAAATATATGAGGAGGAGAGACTGTCGACGCTCCTCTCGTTTCCTCAGATGCGGTGAAAATGGCGACCCCAATCTGAGGAGAACGAGAGGAACGGTTGGAAAACAGTGAGTGCGAGGAGCAGCACTCTGATGGAGAATGCAGCAACGTGCCGGCTAGGAAAGAAAAGAACACGCTACAGAGTGGTATGTAGGCAGCACAAAGGGATAATTCAACTAAGTACACAATTATAGTAATAAAACTAGTGATGATAAATGGCAAAATAGGTGTAAAGTTACTTAACTTGACTGCGAGCAGCAAGAAAAGAGGGCTGTTCGCAGTCAAGTGATCTCAAAATGCTATGTGTGCATTCTCATTGGTTGTTATGTTATGACTATGTTTTAAATCCCATTGGCTCTTTTTTCTTCGCCTCTTGGAATTTTTAGTACGTTTCTTGACTGCTGTTGTTAAATAAAATAAGAAAAGAAATGCATAATTGGAGCCTCTGGTCTTGACATAAAATTGCCTGGTTTTCAATCCCAGTTCTAGCAATATCATGGATTTTCAATTCAGTGTGTCAAATGAGAAGGTAATGTCGATGTTTCGGCCTGTAGTGGCAGTCAGAGGTCCGTCAGACCATCATCAGGACTCAGTGTTGTTAAATAATACCTACACATAAGAAAAATTAATTAAAAAACAGTATGTACAATCTATTAAATCACACCATGTGTACCGCCTGTTGAATCCAAAAACACTAAAACACAGGTGTGGATACTAGTATAAGCCAGCACCTATATGACAAGGAAAGTTAAAAAATACTTAAACATAGCAAACATGCACCAAAAAGTACACTGTGTCAGGCTCCCAACTAGAATAGCTATATTCTGCTACTTACAACAGGTTGCAAAAGTAGGCTCTGTAGCGACACACCAGGGGACTTCATCCTACAAGCCCAGGTAAACAAATCTACAAAGATTAAAATATTAGAATTGCCTAACAGTCATCCAACATAAACTCTAGAAAAACTCTGCCTCCATTGCAGTGCACTCATACCTTTTAAATATGGGACCGCTAGCGTCTGTCTCAAGCCACATCTGCTCAACACATGCGAGTTAGAATCAAACATTGCTGGCCTTGCCGGTGAGTTTAAATGAGGAAGTGAAAGGTCATGTGACCATTCCAGTGACTATGGCGGCCATCTTAAACTGGTAAAAATGCCTAACTAATACCCTGAGTTTGGGAACTGTTGTAATTACGGTAAGTATACTGTTGTCGGCCTCAGTAAGTTAATAAATAAAATATCCATCTGGGCCATCAGCTCAGTCCATGTTAGTAAGATCCACACACTGTCTGTCTCCCTATTACAGACCATTCAGGTAGTCACATGTCACATGACCAATGCATTAACTGTGGCGGCCATCTTTAAATGCTAGAGCTAGAAAAAAAGTTGTTGGAGGATCAAACTATAACCAATGCTAAGGAAACTCTAAAAAAATTAGGAGCTACCATTTCTGATTTAAAAAAAAAACAATATCCTGAAGGAAACATATAAGTTACAAAAATACATCAGAAGATATAGTAAGGAGCGCACATATCCATATCCAAACAAAGATTTTTACCAACATGGTACAGTAAATACTGGTGGGACTTGGAAACATATTGTTACTTTCTCAGACACTACGAGTGATTCTGACAGTGACAACTTTGTTTCTACTGTGGGCCTCCCTAATACAAGTTGTAATATTGAACCCTCCACCTCTAGATAAACTTTTTTAGAAGGGGGCCAGAGACCGGCACGGAGAAGGGTAAGGAACTTCAGGCGGGGGTGATTCAGGAACCAATACACCCCAGGGTTCAGACAAACCAGGAATCAATATCACGAGTGGTAGACAATATGACCCTTAATCCTGGTTTGGAGGAGGTACCGATCTTCAACTTGTCCTCACACAAGTTAAGTTCTAAAGAAATTGAAGTTCTGAGTACCGGTCTATCCTTTGTGCCATCTCATAGGAACAACCCATTTTTTACTCAAATAGAGCTATATACATTCTTTAGGACCTTAAGACTTACATTTTGGTTTACCAAAAATCCACATGTGAGTCCAGAAAGCATCACAGGCTTGTGATGTGCCTCTACATTTTTTCCTCCGACTAACTTGATGCCAAAGGAAATCATAATGTTTGAGAATGCTGTTCTGTTTGAGGTAGAGAGAGTATTCAAGGAACATAAATATGTGCAGTCCAACTTTACTAGAGCTCAAAATGAAGCTTTATCCACCCTAGCCAGCAATAAAAATATAGCTATCAAACCCGCTGATAAAGGAGGAAGCATCATTATTCAGGATAGAAAAGATTGTGAACAGAATGTTTTAAGACAACTACTTCATCCTTCACATTACAACAAATTAAAGAAAGACCCTACACCATCCATCAGAAGTGAAATTTGTAAAGTGACCAATAAGGGTCTGCATGGTGGGTGGTTAAGCAAAATGGAATATTACTACCTTAATAAGGATGATTTTGCCATAGCAACCTTTTATGTTTTACCAAAAAATCCACAAAGATACAAAGAAACTACCAGGAAGACCCATTGTGGCTTGTTGCCAGTCTGTTTTACAACCACTTGCAGAATATGGTGATTGTTTCATCAAGCCGTTTGTACCCCTAACCAAGTCATACACAAGAGATAGTCTGTCTTTGAGCACTCAGATAGAAGGGGCTTCTTTTAATCCTGATGTTGACATCTTGCTTACAATAGATATAGAAAACTTGTACACCAATATTCCACAAGGTGAGGCACTTGAGGTAATTACCACCATTCTTGAGTCTAGACCAAGACCTCATAGGGTCCCCACTGATTTTATCACAAGTTGTGCTCAGATTGCCTTGGAACGCTATTACTTCCTATTCAATGATGATTTCTTTGCACAAATAAAGGGAGTATCAATGGGAGCTATTTTTGCTCCTGATAGTGCAAATCTATATGTGGTCGCTTTTGAAGAGTATACCATCTATAAGGAGGATAATCCTTATGGCAGTTACATCACAAAATGGCTCCAGTATATAGATGAAATCTTCTTTATGTGCCATGGTCCAATAAGTGACTTACTACAGTTTCACAAATGGATTAATAATCCAACTTCAAATTTACCCTGGAGTATGATACCTATTTCACTAATGTTTTAGATTTAAAAATTTCAGTTGATGAGGGTGAGCTGTATGTAGGCCTATATACTAAACCCACTGCCAGACATACTCTTCTGAGATATAATAGCCATCATCCCAGGAATTTAAGGGACAATTTACAGTTTGGGCAATTTTTAAGGATTAGACATAATTGCACAAAAAAAGACTCTTTTTTAGAAGCCAAGACTATAATGTTCAAATTGATCAAAAGAGGCTATCCATATAGACTGGTTAAAAGATCCCTGAAACGTGCCTGGTATTACGATGAACAAACCTTACTCCAGGTCAAAGAGAAAGCTGTTCACTCTTGTATGACTTGTGTTACAACATTTGTTTCAGAGTTAAATGGAATAAAAAATATTATTAAAAATAATTGGCACGTATTAGCCTCTCTTGAAATTCCACTTGAGAAACCATCATTTGCCTTCAAAAGGGGTAAAAATTTGAGAGACAGTCTAGTGAGGGCCTACATTGAACAAGAAGCACGCACACTGAGAAACATCTTGGGGCTAACACCAAGGGTTGGACATTACCCATGTGGTAAATAGCACTGTATGTGCTTCCACTAAAATTGTAAAAAATATGTTGTCTAAATGAGAGAACTTGGCAGCTGAAACATTTTTCTAATTGTGACTCTAGAAATGTCATTTACTGTATTCAATGCCCATGTTCTTTGTTTTACATAGGTAAAACAACTCAGGAGGTCAGAAAACTGATTATTCAACATCAGTCACGAATACGGTGTAATGTTGTGAATGCTCCTATGGTTGAACATTACAATTTTATGAAACATGCCCCCAACGATATGCACTGGTTTGTACATGACGTTATAAAACCCTCGAAAAGACGTGTAAATGTGGACCGCCTGTTGACCACTAAAGAGAACTGATGGATTTGGCTTGCAGATACAGTTAAAAAGGGTCTGAATCAACAGGTGGAATGGCAGATAGGAGCAACGTCGTAGATAGACTATCATGAATGGAACAGTTATTGTGATGTATTCGATATAGCCAGTTATGATTCTTAACCGCCTTGCATGGTTCTGTGCCTGTAATTGCGGACACTGAATCAATATCTAGCAGCTCTACTAGAGAGGGTCTGGTTCCTTTCAGGGTTTCCTATTGTGTCGTTTTCTTTCTTATGGTTGGTATGAGGGCTGTGAGTCCCTTTATTTGTACTTACATTTCTGACATTTAGTTGTATTGGTTGTTGTGGTTGATGGCTAATAATGCCCTGACAATAATTGGTTAGGTCTTTTCTATCTGTTCTGTGAATAAGCTAAACTCTGGGGCTACCTACAGCCGGGTTGTGAAAGTTGATTTAGTATTGGAGAGTAGTAAGATGGGAATTATTATATTTAAAGATGGCCGCCACAGTTACTGCATTGGTCATGTGACCTGTGACTACCTGAATGGTCTGTAATAGGGAGACGGACAGTGTGTGGATCTTACTAACATGGACTGAGCTGATGGCCCAGATGGATATTTTATTTATTAACTTACTGAGGTCGACAACAGTATATTTAACAGTTTCCAAACTCAGGGTACTAGTTAGGCATTTTTACCAGTTTAAGATGGCTGCCATAGTCACTGGAATGATCACATGACCTTTCACTTCCTTATTTAAACTCACCGGTAAGGCCAGCAATGTTTAATTCTGACTTTCATGTGATCAGCGGATGTGGATGGAGACAGACACTAGTGGTCCTATATTTAAAAGGTATGAGTACACTGCAATGGAGGCAGAGTTTTTCTAGAGTTTATATTGTATGACTGTTAAGCAATTCTAACATTTTAACCTTTGTAGATTTGTTTACCTGGGCTTGTAGGTTGAAGTCCTCTGGTGTGTTGTTACAGAGCCTATTTTTGCAACCTGGTGTAAGTAGCAGAATATAGCTATTCTAGTTGGGAGCCTGACACAGTGTACTTTGTGGTGCATGTTTGCTATGTTTTTAAGGTATTTTTTTAACTTTCCTTGTCATATAGGTGGTGGGTATACTAGTAGCCACACCTGTGTCTTGGTGTTTTTTGGGTTCAACAGGTGGTACACATGGTGTGATTTCATAGATTGCACATACTGTTTTTTAATCAATTTTTCTTATGTGTAGGTATTATTTAACAACACTGAGTCCTGATGATGGTCTGACGGACCTCTGACTGCCACTACAGGCCAAAACGTCGGCATTACCTTCTCATTTGACAAGCTGAATTGAAAGTCCATGATATTGCTTGAACTGGGACTGAAAACCAGGCAATTATTGTGCAGAAATGTGTCATGAGGAGGGTTATAAACCCTTCCTGGATCTGCAGTTGGGATTCAATCTTATGATCTAGAGGGGTTATATACAGTGTTGTTTTTTATGAAATGGACATTCGTTGGAATTGTTGTACATGTTTTTGAACTTCCTGAATCCTATTGAGTAATATATTGGATTTTAACAGTACGGAGTTGTCTTTTTCATTAATTGAAGACTGTCTAATATTTATGCATACTATATCTAAATAATTCCTCTAGGAGCATTTTTAAGTGAGACTTTTAGAAAGTAGGCATTTTCTTGCTTAAACCATTCTGTTTGTGAATTCCCTGTCTGGGTCAGTTTGACAGTTGGGCTGTTCACACCTCTTCTCTAGACAGTGACACAAAAGGGGGTGGGAGGTGTAGCCTGCATATCCTGATGAGCCATCTGAGCTAGAGGGGAGGGAGGAGTGGTCGTTAAAACCTGAAAGGACTGTGCCTGCCCTCACACAATAAAGTCTCCCACCCCCTGGTGTGTGTCTGGGTCCTGCCCTGGACAAGGGAGGATCTTGCAAACACTTGAGACTTTGCTTTGAAGTTTGCCAACTTCAAAAGCAGAACAGGGTATAAGAAGAAGACCCAAAACCCCAGACTGGTAGAGTCTTTCTAGAATCAAGAGGAACCTCTGCCCAGGAGAAGAGCTCAAGACCTGAAGGAGGAGTACTGTCCCTTTGCTATGTTGCTTTGCTGGACTGGCCTGAAGATGCTGCTTCTGCCTGAAAAGAGTGCAAAGTGCGAACTTTGCTGTGTGTCCTGCTTGAGAAAGTTATCCAAGGGCTTGGAGTAGAGCTTGCCTCCTGTTGGAAGTCTCAGGGACACCAAAGACTTCAGTTTCCTCGACCTGCAGCACTGGGAACTGTGTGTTTTGTGCTGTTCAAGAGGAGAAACCACCCCGATGCTGCCAACGATGCTGCTGGCCTGCACCGTGACCTTCCGATGCTGCACGGAATTGCATTGCCCTGCTTCGCACCGTGACCCTGGTCTCACCAACGCCGTCATCAGACAACTTCACTGAGCTGCTGCTTGCACCGGGACCTGTGGGCCCCGCACTTCGGCATCGCCTGCTCACACGGCAGCCTGGGCCTCCCCCACGCCGCTGCTCCTGGTGACACCGGCGCCGCTGTCCACACCATGGCCTGTAGACACCATTTGTGAGGAGCACAAAGCACGGTCCCGTCCCGCACCGCAGCCCCGGTACACCGACGTCAGCACCATTGACTCCACTGTCGTCACCAGGCATCCCTTCTTGCATCGTGGACTGTGGACACCGCTCGTGAGGGTCACGAAGCACCATCCCGTCCCGCATCGCTGGCTTGAGCCTGCCAATGACAGTGCTTCCGCTGCCTGCACCATGACCTTGGACACCGCACGTTGCACCGCCCCGCTTCACACCGCAGCCCTGGTCTCGCCGACGCCACTGGACACCATCACCGAGCCGCTGCCTACACCGTGACCTGTGGGCACTGCACATCACATTGTCCCGCTTCGCACCGCAGCCCTGACGCCATCCACGCCAGCGCTCCTGACTTCATCAGCCCAGAGTTCGATCTGCAACGTGTGTGACTTCAAGGGCCCGGCGACTCCTGCACCGACTCTGGAACCAACACCGCAAAGTCAACAACGCCACTCTCCAGAGCTCACCGCGAGGATCACAATGCCTTACAAATCCAAGGTACTGTTTGCGGGTCTTCCTGACACCATGGCTGGCCCGTGACGCAGCGGCCGGCCTGATCTGTTGGTTTTGTTGATCACAATGCCGTGATATCCCCAGGTGCAGCTATTGACTTCAATGAACTGTAGTTTTTTTGTAAATCTTGCAGAATTCATATTTTTATAACTGTATGTTGGATTTTTATCGTATTTAGTCTTGTTTTAAATAGATACATATTGGCTATTTTTCTAAAACTGGTGTGGTGTCTTTTTGTAGTGTTTTCACTGTGTTACTGTGTGTTATGTGCAAATGCTTTACACATTGCTTCTGAGATAAGCCTGACTGCTCGTGCCAATCTACCAACGGGGAGAGCAGGGGTTATCTGAGCGGGTATCTCCCTTATCCTGACTAGAGTGAGGGTCCCTACTTGGACAGGGTGCAAACCGACTGACAGCTAGAGACCCCATTGCTAACACATATGTAGTATCTTTCTGTCACCATTGTAGAACAAACTACCACACACCTTCTACCACCTCCACTGCTGTTGCCCATCCTGTGGGAGCCTGGAGACCCATACTCAATAGTCTTTCAAGTGATTAAGTGACCGAATGTATTTGTCATTGAGTAGCAGTCTCTGGTCAAAAGCCCAATGATGTCGAGTGAGAGATTGGGTAAATCATTCAGATTAGATAGAATGAACAGAGACAGTGAATTATAGTCCAACATTATTCTCTGGTTTATGCAAATATTAAAATACAGCTGAAGAAGATGATTAACAAGAAATATGTCGATCCGTGAAAGAGACTTCTGGGGAGCAGAGTAAAAGGTACAACCAGACACACAAGGTCTATAACAACTTCAGACATCAACAAGTGTATAGGAGGTCATGAGTTATTTCACTGAATCTCTAAGATGGTGTCTCTGGCTAACTGCCCAGACATAGAGTGACATTGAAATCGCCCCATCATATCAGGAGCTTGGGCCATTGGTGAAGTCCGGCCAGCAAGCGATCAAAGATCGTCAGGTCATCCTCGTGCGGACCATAAATTAGACATATAGTACATCAGACATCCTCCTTGTGGAATGTTGCAATTAGCCATCGCCACCCTAAGTCACATTTTAGTTTCAACATGACCCATTTATTGTCCCGAACCAGAATGGTAACTCCCTTGTGGGCCGAACTAAAGATGAAGGTTAGCAAGATTCTGCAAGCCAGATCTTTCAGTAGTGCACTTTGTACCTGGGAGAGATGTGCTTTCTGTTGGCAGACAAGGTATGGTTTCAGGTTGCATAATTCTTCCCTAATTATCTTGTGCTTGTGGGATGCATTACTGATATTGGTATTCCAAGAAAGGATATGCAGGTGCTGGTCATGACCCATACCACTGTTAGCCATTCTTACTACTTTGTCTAGAGGAGGTGCTACCTGCACTAGCCCTTAAACAATTATTACGATCCCCCTGAAGCTGTCCACTCAAATCACTTATTCAAAATTTTCTCAGATTTTTAAGCTGAGCCCCTCATCCCCTCAAATATAATGTTAACACAATTGCCAGTTTTGAGACCTTGATCCTATCCACCCCTAAAACAACATAACCCACCCCTAAAACAAAATAGCTGACCCAAAAGAATCCCTTAAGACATAAGCCCACAAAATGGCCATCACTGGCCTACTAACCAACTGGGCTTATCCAAGCCAACAAGTAACCACAGAGGCCAACCCCCTCCCAAGGTGTACTCTTAATAGTTGTGAAAGAAAAAAAGATTCAAGGACTGAGAGACTCAATAATTACTGAGGGGGAAAAAAGGAAGGAAGAGCTGAAGAAAAGGGGAAGCATAAAGAAAGAAAATAGGATATTTTCTAAACAATTGCAATTTAACTTAGATACGGATGGAGTACAATGATCAAACGAAAGACAAAAAATGCAAACAGCAAAATATAGATCCAAACAATTGCGTTACTCAAGATCAGCAGGGGCAGCTAATCATTTTGCTGGCTGTCTGTTGTGTAGCAGCTCAGCAACCTTTGCAGTATCATAGCAAAAATACAATTATCCTTTCTGTGTAATCCATAATGTAGCTGTTTCCATGAGAGAGACTCCTGCCCCGATGATCTAAAGGGCTGAAATATGTTCATGAAGCTGCAAACAACGTATCAATGTCTCAAGGCAGAAGTCAGACCATACAAAAAACTCCACAACACAGGTTCTGACCGGTGATCGAGGACAAATAGCCTGGAAGATCACCTGCCTCAATATGACTTTGCCAACGTAGATGAGAATAGCACAGGGTTAGCGAGTGGGAATGGGGTAGTGAGTGTGCCCCCCCATTAGGTGGACAAAATGGAAAAAAATGTGTCTTTTTTGCTCACACAGTCATTATCCCAGTCATTTAAAGTAGGAAGTTTTCTCTGAAGAGATGAGCAATATACCCTCTAGGATCTTCACCTTCAGCACCCTCACGGATAACAAGAACATGGAGATTGTTCCTTCAAGATCTGTTTTCAAGATTTTCCACCTTGGATGAGAGACTTACCAACTAAGAGTCATGCTGCTGAATAGCAGACCTGCTTTCACCAACCAATTCTTGCAGACCAGCCTGACTTGCCTCTGCATTTGAAAGCCGGGTATGAAGAATATGCATATTTTTCAAAACCACCAGTATTTTCAGATGGGCAGTTTTCAGTGCAAGAGAATCCTTTCTATACTCTTCCCTTTGCTGCTGGAGGAGATCATAGATGGTAGATAATGTAGGAACATCAGTGTTGGTTAAGGCAATTGCTTGCAACCCCATGCCTGCTATCTTAGATAAATAGGAGGAGCAAGTTCAATTCCATCCCAGATCCCAGAGCAGCTCTTACTCTGCTTTATAGATTACAGGTTCAAAATCCCCCTTAGCAAAAGCCAAAGTGACCAGATCGTCGAACTGGGTTGCTGTTATGGGTCCAGTTCCAGCCATCAGACTCCTACTGTTCGCTAATTCAGTACCAGAAGCACCCTCACCTCTAGGGAACAACAGGGCATTGAGGTCCCCCTCCACCACATAGCATGAACTATCTGGGTAAGGCACTTGATCATCAGTATCAGACAAGCTGCCAGAATCTGAGAGTGAGTAGAAGGCCTCAGATGTTCCTGTAAGCTAGAGCCATGAGGCAAAGCAGAATCATCTTTACAGGTAGTCTTCCCTTGCTGTAGTGTCTGGTCTAAAGAGCCATGAGGGCCCACTGCCCCGGCAGTTTTACAAACACTTAAGTGGCATCTCCATCTACCGAGGTCACCCTGTCTCTGGGTGCCCCGGACCCCCCCAGCTGGACCTAGTTACTCATCCCGGGGAGGCTCATTTAATATAAGCCTGGAAGATGTGGATAAGAATATAGAACTAATGGCAGATGTCCCCCACTCTGAGGCTGCCACTGGATCCTTAGAGAAAACATTGCTAGATGGATTGGGGATCAACCACTGAGATAGTATTAAGGGGTGATATGCATTGATCAAAAGTCCTCTGAGAGTGACTTGATATGATACTGGAGGTTACCCCTGAGGAGGCAATGCTGAGCTCATGTCATCCAGAGAATCGAGTTTTGCTCAATGAGACTTACCACCTTGCTTCTGCTTGCTGCCTTTGAGTTAGGGATTCGGGACATTCGATCCAGCTGATCCATTGGACGTACCTGATTTCCCTAGCGTCTCCAATATTCTGATAGCCGCTGTACCAGCAGGGAGCTTATTTCTCCCAGTTCTTTATGGGCTGAGAGAATGACCAGAAAGAGTTTGTCCAGCCCTACCTTTTGTTGAAAGTCTTGCCACCATTCTGGAGAAAGTTAACCAAGCAGCCGCTGAGGAAAGATAAATGAGGGCCACTATTTGTAGAATATTCAATAATAAATCTAAGCAGACCAATTTAACTGAATAGAGCTGCAATCGCGTATCCAAAAGATTAGTTGTCTGGAACTGAGTTACAGCATGCCTTTCGTAGAAGCAATATATCTAATGGAGGCAGCTGGAGATGAAAGTCTTTGCTGTGCTGCCACAGAAGAGGGAATGATACACTTACCTGCCCAAGGCAGCTGCCACTGCTATTGATGCTTCCAGATGAGCTCTCCGCCAGGATCTCCACCCTGCCCTGGGAATAGCAATGCCCACCTTAAGGCCGAAGTAAGAACCATGGAAGCAGAGAGCTGCTGCAACTGTCCACCGCCGATCCTCACTCATCCTCTGCACACCATTGCCCAGACTCTCCATGTCACGCTCAGACCTCCCCTAGACCGCAACACTCGCAGCAGTCAAACCAGAACAGGAGGAAGGCTGGGTCTCAGAGAATGAAGAACATCAAGTACAGCTCAGGAGTGCTAGGCATTCACTTGTGGCTAGCCCAGAGCTGTTATCCGTGCTGATATTGCAAAATAGCCACTCAGACTGCATAGATGGTAGAGCCTGGTAAGTGTCCTTCCACATGTAGAACTAAATTGTAAAGCAGTATATGTTTTATACACAGTCACATATATGTAAACCAAAATGTTTTTAACACACTTCCTTATGCAATAAATTCTTTGCATATATGTGTTAGTACTGTTCTTGTGAGGAAACAGGCTTTTTTGCAGGCCGCCCCCTATCTTTCGCCCCCATTTGGACAACTAGATGCTGTTTTTTTACTCTGACAGTGCACTGAGGGCTGCTAACCAGACATCAGTGACAGTGTTCTAGCTCATTATAAAGTGTAAGTTGAATTGTCTATTCCCAATTGACAAGGACTGACTTACATATAAGGTCCAAGTATATGGTACCCAGGGTACCAAGACACGTAAGGAAGAGTGTCCACCCAGAGCTGCAGCACTGATTGTGCCACCCTTGTGTGTGACAAAGGACAAAATGGCTCTCAGCCTGCCACTGAAGACTGGAAAGGCAGCGGCTGCACTGCTAGTTCGACTTCGTCATTCAAACTAATGATGAAGCCCCCACTTCCATTAACAATAAATGTAAGTCTCCCTAACCAAAGGCCTATAGAGCCCTAAGGCAGGGAGCTGCATATTATTAAGTAGGACATACATTTTTAGATATGACTTAACAGCACCACTCTTAAAGTGTCTTTTTGCTGTGGAATGGCGAGTAGCCTCATTGGCTACAACAAGGTTACAGGTTGACCACTCAGCCCTACTAACTTCTGACTGGGACTACCTAGCTGAGTACTGTAAGGTATCAAACTAACCATACTAAAGAAAAGCAACTTTTAGAAAGTTGCCACTGTGTGACCGAGTATGTTCGGTTCCCTCATACGGTCACTGGCCAACAGACAGCTTTCTGCCCACCTGGGAGGTGTGTGAATGACTACCAGGCTCTCAACAATACTAGCCTGACACAGGGTGAGGTTTTACCTCCCCTTCGCCAGAAGCCACTTATGGTGTTAGCCAAAAAGGCAAGCTTCAGAGGCGAAGCCTTCTTTGGTTGGCAAATCACGCAAATGGCAATCACACAACTGAGGAGCTGCCCTTTGTTCAGGTAGATGGGCTGTGGACAGGGCCAGCAAGGGGAGACCAGTGTCCAAATCAGTTTTCCTATGGGCATGAAGCCCACATGTACCCACACCTATAGGGTGGGCTACCAACCTCCTAACATCTGAAGAAGGGTCCCAACAACTTGAGAGTGGGCAGAATAGTACACTCTGGGATTGCCACACATAGCCAGAAAGTCATCACCTAGAGGGAAGGTACCTCTGTAGCAGAAGTCTCCCTCACCTGATCCATGGACCAAGGAATAACTGCAAAGGCACATAGAACATCCTTGAGCATCTTTATCTCCTGCATCTGCAGCATCGGGACTAATCCATTGAAGTCTATGGAGGTCGTGGTGTAAAGTTTGGAACTGGACTCGAAAACACTCTAGTGGCTACGTAACTTTCCAAATCTACCACATTGGCCCCCCAGACCTTCTCCCTGCCTGTTGAATTTGATTGCCCAAGCTGGGCCGGAGTAGCCAAACTAAATTTTACAAACTTTACAGTTACCATTGCTTGTTTGCTGTTGGATTACAAATTAAGTTTTCTTTAAAAATCTGTATCTTCGGAACCCTCCAGTGGATCCTATTCATCATGGACTCTACAAATTCACAAAAAGAAATTCATTTTTTTTATAAATTGGAGGTGTGCTTCTTCTATGTTGTATGGCTTTCTCATTTTGTTGTTTGGTACTGTTAAATGCTTTACACTAGTTCCATTGTTTAAGCCTTGCTGCCAGAGTTGGTCTTAGGGTTGTACAAACAAGACAGTTTGTGTGTCTGTTTTCCACAGTAAGGCCACATAGCCATACCATAATACACCCAAATCCTCACAGTTCTCACACATCTCATGTCTATATTGTCCTCATATATGCCAGACCCTTGTCAGGACCACAGCTCATGTCACCAACCCTGAGCTATGCTAGGAACAAATGTGCATGTCTCAAGAAGGTCCAAATGGTGTTACTTCCAACATTGTTATCAAGTAAATATTGGAATAGAATTTAATCTCTCAAAAGCATATAGAGTCTTAACAGACTGTCACAGATTGTGGTTATCTGGTGTTTATACAAGCATTGTGGATGCCCTGGGGGCTGACTATGTCAAGAACAGTAATCAATATAGCCTCAGTGTGCCAATATCAGTTAGACAGAACATTAGATAGTAACTACACATGGCCTTGCACCATGTAGACCATAGTCCTTCAGCTATACTATGTACCAAGTGATATCACATTTCACAAATACGGTTTACTTAACCCAAGCCACATGTCAGACATTTTGTGGTCATGTACAACCACTTACACTTATGTCAGCATAAGTGATTATGGCATGCCTATTCGATTCTATGATGGCATGCATTTAGCAACATAGCAACATACACATGATACAGCTGTGAAAAAATAACAGAGCATCACAATGCATGATGTAAAATGTACATTGGTACGCATGGGTACATTGATATGCATGGGTAAGGATGCGCTGGACTCACCTCTGTGTTCCATTGCCACACAGAGACACCTTACACCGAGTCTACTGAACATGTGTGACTTCAGGAGAAGAAGAGGATATCAGGGTTCAGAGTGTAGGCTCCATCTGGACAGAGCCCCAAGTGCACATGCATGTCTTATGGCTGTTTCTGAGTTCACCAAGCAGTCCTATTTCTCTGTAATCCCTATTTATTTTCTGAGTGATTGAAGATGAGTCTTTTGTGTTCCACCAAGAAAGACTAACAAATACCCTGAACAATGAATCAGTGACAATGGTTTTGATGGGCTAGTTGTGCGCCATTTGCCAGGATGGCTGGAGTGCTACATGTGTGCAGTAAATGCCCCTGGCATATGAGTGAGTTTGGCACAGAACTACCACTAACGTGCTGCCCATTGCCTGCAGGTTCAGTGGCACAGTGAAGTACTGCTGTATTCAACTGGTAATGCAAGCACTGGTACTGGCTTACCTTTCAGATGCCAGCCATAGCCCCCCTGGTCTTCTGATAGGATTCAGTGCCCAGGAAGTAGAGTACCGATAATACCCTGAAATGGCCAGGGATTGGGCTGTTGGTGAAGTCCTTGATCCCATTAGGTAACCAACTCCAGGATCATATCTGAATGAAAATGGTATCATCTTAAGAGATACTCAAGAGAGTGATCTTCTCTCTGTATGACCCATCTCTCCTCCTCAAGTAGCTAATTAAACCTCATGTGGGTATGATGAAAATGTTTTGTACCAGTGGCTGGCTTACAAGTGGTGTGATTGGTTGGTGGCTTGATGAGACGCAGCTGGGAAAGGGTTTGATTTTTGGTGGATTGATGAGGATCAGGATGGGAGGCGCGTAGTGTCTGTGTCATGAGGTACCCCAAATCTCTGGTTTGGCAGTGCAAGTCTGCAATTTCTGCTGGATTTCTATTTACTGTCTGTATATTCAGCACAATTATGCCTTTGTTTATGATCTGCCTGCTTTCCAACTATGTGTGTTTTTCCACACCCATTGGCACACTCATTTTGGCACAGAAATTCCATGGGGTAGGGTCGCTTCTCTTCTCATTCTGACCTTAGTAGTAAGTTTTTGTGTGTGTATTATTCTTCACAAGCGGCAGAGCCACCCATACACTAAGGTCCACCTCCTATTGAGTGCACATTTCCAAATGTACCTTTGTGATTCACCATTACATGTATGATACTGTAGTACACTGAGCAATATCTGTGAGAGAAGAGCACAGAGGTATCTGAAACCTCAATGGTCAGAAAGTGAAGCTGTTCAAGCATCTTCAAGAATGGCTGACATGCAAGGTTTGTTTTAAGCTGAAGTACTTAGAGTAAACAGCATTTGAAAAGACTGAGGGCCTAATTGAGAGGTTGGCAGACATGTTACTCAATCACAACTGTGACGGATGTCCTGTCTGTTGAAATATACATCCCACTATATTCCATGGGATTTATACCTAGTACCTCATCTGCCAAGATCTCAATCAGGCCCTTAAAGGCACAATTGAGGAATGAGGGATAGATCAGAGCTAGATACCAGGTCAACCAAGCAGGGCAACCAGGAGTGAATAAACCCAGTGGCTCTAATTTATCATCAGTGTACATGTGTCTATGTAACAATGAAGAACAGTAGCTGGCCAAGAAGAATCAAAGACAGAATGGCAGAAAGTTTCTTTAAGAAAATTGTAAACAGTTGTCTTTCATGGACCTGAAGGGACCAGGTTTAATAAAGAGAAGTCCATGTGAATATTGGATGCATTTTACAATGCCTGTTTAACTTACTTTTTAACAGATTGAATTTAAAGTTGTATGAATTATTGGTATCGGTCTTTGATATAAAGTCATATATTTACATATTATTTTTAAAATCACTAGAAAAACACTTTTGTATGGTAATGTTTCACACAGTCAGATTTCCTAGTTTGGTTCTGCTGTGTTTAGAAATCTCCATAAACCACATTTTACAAATGTTTCACTCACCAGTGTAGGAAGCTGGTCTGGTGGGTACCTAAGGTACTTACACCTTGTACCAGGTCAAAGTATCCCCTATTAGTGTTGAAGCCAGGTTCTCTAGATGTAGCTGTGAATGAACAGCCAAGGCTCATCTAGGAGACATGCAAAGCTCATGCAATAGTCACACAGCACTTACGCACCTGAAAGAAAACACTAAGGGGGTCATTTCAACCTCGGCGGTCTTTTGACAAGACCGCTGAGGGACCGCCGTGCTGAAGACCACCAGTGGTGGTGGTTTTCCGCTCGGCATATTATGACTGCTGGCAGCCCTCCGTCCTTTTCCGGATGGAGAGCCGCCAGCAGCCATACTGGCGGTCGGCGGGGAAGTTGAGGTTGCTCCACCTCCACCGCCACACCGCCACGTCAACAGAACATCGCTCACTGAATCACATTCTGTGATTCTGCGTGGCGGTGTTCTGTTGGCGGTGTGGTGGGGGCAGAGCAGCCCCCATGGATCCCGTCCCCTCCCGGAGGATCAACCGACCAGGTAAGTTGATCGTCCGTTAGGGGAGAGGGGTGGAGGGTTGTTGTGTGTTGTGTGCATGCATGGGGGTGTGCGTGTGTGTATGTAGAGGGGGTATGTGAGTGCATGTATGCATGCGGGTGTGTTGTGTGTTTGGAAATGAGTGCGTGTCTGTCTGTATGTATGTCTGTATGGATGTGTGCGTGTATGTCTGTATGTGGGTGTGTGCGTATGACTGTGTGTGTGGCTGTTGGCATGTATGTTGGTGTGTGTGCGGGTATGTGTGTTGGTGGTGCCTGCGTGCGTGTCGGGTGTGAATGTGTAATGTAATGTTGGGGGTAGGGGTGGTGAGGGGGGTCCTGCCACCTTTGGGGGTGGCAGGGGTGGTGGGGGGTGTAGGGAAAGGACTCGGGGTGGGGGGTGGGGGAGACCCCTATCAGTGCCAGGGAAGGAATTCCCTGGCACTGATAGTGCTCACCGCCATGGATTTCATGGCGGTTCCAAACCCCATGAAATCCATGGCGGTCAGCCGGGTCATGATAACGCCGGTGGTATTGTGACGAACGCCGGGCTGGAGACCCAGGTCTCCAGCTCAGCGGCCAGATCGGAGAAGTGGCGGATGACCATGGCGGTAACCGCCATGGTCATAATTCCCAAAATTTTACCGCCAGCCTGTTGGCGGTAAGACCGCCGCTTCTCCGCCGACCGCCAGGGTTGTAATGAGGGCCTTAGTGTTACAAAAGAAAAGGTACTTTATTTTAGTGACACAATTATCAAAAATACTAGATAGGCAGTTACCCCAACAGGAGGTAAGTAAACACACTAAATATGTTCACTAGTGATAAGAAATAGGCATAAATAGCAATAACAAACAGTGCAATACAATAGCAAATAGGCAATAGTGACCCTATGGGGAGACCATACCATATACTAAAGAAGTTGAATACAAATACAGGACCCCCACCCATGTAAGTGGAATCTGTAGAAGGGAGCTGGAGGAACTAGAAACCCCAAAAGGTAAGTACCACAGTGCCGCCCAGCGACCAGGAAGAACGGAGTAAGTTATTGGATTTTCCCCAAACCACCAAAAGTACTGAAAAGGATAATGCAACACCCAGAAAAGACTGCAAGAAATCAGTGGTGGATTCCTGAAGAGGGAGACCTGAAAAAGAAGGGGACCAAGTCCAGAAGTCGAAGTGTCCGGTGGTGGCAGGAGACACTACCCAACTGTCTGTGATTGCAGGAGTTGGTCGATGGTAGTACGAAGACGATCAGCAGTGCAGCGCTGGAGTCGGTGAAGAGTTCCTGGAGGACACAGTCAACGTTGCACGTCAGATGGAAGATTTCAGTCTCTGTGAAATGGAAAAGCCACAAAAAACCTTTGCAAAGGCAAGAGTCATGGTAGAGGAAAAGTGGCTCTGCCGGGGACCAGCAAGGCCCAGGAGGACTCAACCCACAGGGGGTAGTCTCAGGGGACCCTCAGCAAGGCAGAGAGTCCACAGAAGAAAAGTCAGCCCCCACAGAAGACCCACTGGAAGAAGACCCAGGAGTTGCAGAGGAGCCCATGCAGCACAACTGAAGAATGGTCCCCCACCTCAGAAGAAGCACTCAGATTGTTGTGCATCACAGTGAAGACTGCTGGGGGCTTAGGCTACATGGAGCCCGAAGAGCCCTTTGAGGAGATGGCAACAAGCCTTGATAGCTGCAAGAGACGCAGTGCATGGGGATACTGTCCTGTTTGGGAAGGCAAAAGTTTACCTTTGCCAAAGTTGGATAGCTGGCAGAGGACCAAGGGGACCACTCCAGACCACCACCTGTGATGCAGGATCCAAGCAGCTCAGGATGAGAGGAGATCCAAGCAGCAAGTCGTAGTTGCAGTTGGTGCCTGCGGATGCAGGTGAGTGACTCCTTCACTCCAAGGGAGATTCCTTCTTCCATCTCATGCAGTATGAAGAATTGCTGTCCACAGACGATGCACATCTGGGGAAATGTTAGGAGCTGTGGAAACAATGTTGCAAGCAGACTCTTTGTTGTGGATGCAGCTTGTCGGTTCCTGGAGAGTCCAGTTGCAGTTCCAGTGGCTAGAAGTCAAAATAGAGGTTGCAGAGGATTCCTGCTGGACTCTTGCAAGCCATTTCTGAGGATCCACCCAAGAGGGAGACCATAAATAACCCTGGAAGGGAGATTGGTCACCTAGCTAGGTGACCACCTATCAGGAGGAGGCTCTGACATCACCTGCCTGACCTGGCCACTCATATGCTCCCAGACGCCTCTGCCCACCTTTAATTCAAGATGACACAATCAAGGGACCATCTGGAGGAGCTCTGGGCACCACCCTTGCAGTAGTGATGGACAGGGGAGTGGTCACTCTCCTTTCCATTGTCCAGTTTCTGGCGGTCCCTGAACCGTTGTAGACTGGTTTATGCAAGGAGGGCACCAAATGTGCCCTTCAAAGCATAACAGTGGCTTGGGAAGGTTACCCCTCCCAAGCCATGTAACACCTATTTCCAAAGGGAAAGGGTGTTATGCCACTCTCCCACAGGAAATCCTTTGTTCTGCCTCCTTCCTAGGTTTGAGGTGTTCGAGCAGCAGGAGGGCAGAAACCTGTCTGAGGGGTGGCAGCAGTTTGGGCTGCCCGGAAAACCCCAGAAAGCTGGTAGGAACAATGCTGGGGGTCCTCTAAGGAGCCCCCAGAGTGAAGGAATCATACTTCCAATACTGGCAACAGTATCGGGGTACGATTCTGACATGTTTGAGGCCACACATGCCTAGGTTGGGAGTTACCATTATGTAGCTGGACATAGGTAGTTACTCAATGTCCAGTACAAGAGTGAAATGGCATCCCCGCACTCACAAAGTCTATGAAAATGGAGCTGGAGTTTGTGGGGGCACCTCTGTTCATGCAGGGGTGCCCTCACACACAGGTACCTGCACCCTGCCCTCTGAGCTAGGAGGGCCTGCCATAGGAGTGAATTACAGTGACCTGGTGCAGTGACCTGTAGTGGAAAGTGTCCATGAATCCTTTCATGCAGGCTGCAATGACAGGCCTGCAGATACACTTTGCATGGGCTTCCAATGGGTGGTACAATACATGCTGCAGCCCATGGGGGACCCCTGGCACCCCAATGCCCTTGGTACCTGGGTACCATATACTAGGTACTTATACAGGGGCAAATGTGGGGTGGGTGTGGTCCAAGCAACCAAGTTTAAAGGGAGAGAGCATAGTCACTGGGGTCCTTAGCAGGATCCCAGTGCACACAGTCAAAACATACTGACGACAGGCAAAAAGTTGGGGGTACCATACCAGAAAGAGGGTACTTTCCTATAACTAGCCAAATTAAGTATGTCATGCTTTTCCAACTACAGCACAATATGGGCCAGATTTACAGAGTTACCAGGCAATGCAATGCAGCACCCAAATATGCTAGGCTGCATGACAAGGCGAAAGCAGGAGAGCACCATATCTACAAAGATATGGCTCTCTCCTCCACTCTCCGTAGAGCTTGCACAGAATTTTGCTGCCGAGTGCCACACACACACACACCTTTACGCTACAGTGCAAGGGTGTGTGTGTCAGTCTAGAATAAGTTTTGTATGATTCCAGTGCAAAATACTACAAACTACTTTGTATGTGTACTGTACAGTGCAGCACACCCGCAAAGACAGAAAAAAATCAGAAATAAAAACATGTCTCCATTAAATGCCTACTTTTAAGCAGCATTATTTTTTGGCACAAATCCCTTTCTACTAATGTTAGTAGATGGAGGTTTGCATCAAAACGTATGGGTAGTTGCCTGCAAATGCCCAAGTATCACCCATGTAATGCCCCCTTAATGCTAAGTGATGCAAAGCAGTGCTTCGGGCTGGTTTGAATTCCTTCTCCTTACTAACTAACGCAAGTAAATCCCAAAAACAAATGCAAAACCGATGCAAAACCTTTGTAAATCTTGGCCTATATTTATATTCCTTAAAGATGATGGTGTGCACGAACAGGACACTAAGGGGGTCATTACGACCCTGGCGGTCTGCGTTACTGTGGCAGTAAGTACCACCAACAGAGGGGCGGTACTTACTGCCATATTATGACATTGGCGGGTTGGCTGAAGCCCACCCGCCAATGTACCACTCTGACCCGCCGGGCTGGGGATATCCGTCTCCAGCCTGGCGGCTGCCATTGTTCTGCCTGCAGGATTATGACCCCGCCTATCGCCATGGTTTCCGTGGCATTCATAACACCACGAAAACTATGGCTGTAGGCCAGATCAGTGACGGGAATTCCTTTCCTGTCATTGATAGGGGTCTCCACCTCTTCCTCTCCAGTTACCCCCCACCTCTCCAAACCTCCCCAACATTCACACCCTCTTCACACAGACTCACGCATACACACACCCATTCTCACATGCTTACACGCATGCATACATCCATTCACACACACATCCGCACACACTTTCAAACATACACGCAGGCACGCATTCACATAACACAACAAACATGCACTCGCACCTCCATACATGCACACACACATTCAACCCGCAACACACACCCGCATCCATGCACACACTCCCCACACACACACACACAACACTCCCCATCCCCTGTCCGAGACCCAACTTACCTGGATCCAGGGGGTCCTCCGGAACACCACAAGGCTCTATTATTGGTCATATTAAGGCTGGCGGCGGTCCACTGGCGTGGCGCTGCTGGTGGCAGCACCGCTACCTTACCGCCATCCGCAGGCATGGCCACAGCCGGATTTCCGCCGTTCTTGTGGTGGAAATGGCGATTCTCATAGGTTCACTGCATAGAGAATCGGGATTTCATTAAAGACAAGGAGGCTAGCATTATGCATAAGCCTTTTATTCACCACTTCTGTGCAGCTCCTTTAAAGACTTAGAACCAAATGATGCAACAATAACATAGAATCAAACACAATCTATAAAGTCCCACAGCAGCAGCCATCTTCCTCTTTTGTTTTGTCAAATCTTCATCCTCCTTTCTTCTTTCCAGCAATTCTCTCTTCAATGAATAACATCACCAAACTCTGACACATCTGGAAAAAATAAAAAAGGCTATAAACGAAATTCATCGTGAAATTAAAAAATATTCCTGATATGCAAAATTGCAATCTAATTCTCCAAACAATAAACCTATATATAACACATATAGGGGGTGATTCTAACCCTGGCGGTCGGTGATAAAGCGGCGGCCAACCCGCCAACAGGCCGGCGGTCAAAAAAATGCAATTCTGACCCTGGCGGGAACCGCCAACACAGGCCGCCGCTTTAACACTCCGACCGCCACGGCGGAACAAACAAACAGCGCGGCGGTCACCGCCAACAGCCAGGCGGCAGACAATGTACCGCCCACCCTATCACGACCCACCAATCCGCCACCTTTTCCGGGGCGGGAGCACCGCCGATAAAAACACGGCGGAAACAGACATTTTCAATGGAAAACGCTCACCTCGAGACACTCCACGCGGAATCCGGACAGCATGGAACCCGAATTGAACATCATACCTGCTCTCGTCTACCTGCTCATCTACCACGAGTACGAACTCCGGCGCAGACGTCAACGGTGAGTACTGCACCTACGACACAGGGGAGGGGGGAGGACGAAAGGTTACGGGCACACACATATGCGACCCCCCCAATATGTACACACCAATGCAGAGCAACAAGTCACAGTGACACCACCCAAACACCCGTAAAAAATACAATGACACAACCAAATTTAGAATAAATATTTATGTACAAAAAAAGCTCCTGAAAATTATTGACCAACCGTGATAAATATTTACAATAAAAATAAATATATACACATCAGTGTATAACTGAAGTAACAAGTCCTGCACATCCTACGAATCTAACATGTCCGTGGGCCAATGTTTTGCGAAACAAGGGCAAAGCCCACACAGGAGACCTGAGTCCTTTGGAGAGAACACTGCAGGGGCATCTGATGTAAAAACTACAGGCACCTCAGGGGGAAGGGAAGGGGGGGGCACCACAGCCACATGAGTCCACGACGCCAGATCCACGATGAGCCACCATGCCCACTGCACCATCCTGGGGAGTGCAAAGCCACAGTCTCTCAAGTCTCTACAGTGGGTGGGCTGCCCACTGTTCAATCCTGGGGAGTGCAAAGCCACAGTCTCTCAAGTCTCTACAGTGGGTGGGCTGCCCACTGTTCAATCCTGGGGAGTGCAAAGCCACAGTCTCTCAAGTCTCTACAGTGGGTAGGCTGCCCACTGTTAAATCCTGGGGAGTGCAAAGCCACAGTCTCTCAATGTCGGTGCTTGACATGGCGATGCCCAGCGGAGCGGTGCTTGAGATGAAGGGCCCAGCGGAGCGGTTCAGAGACGGCGGGGCCCAGCGGAGCGGTGCTTGGGATGAAGGGCCCAGCGGAGCGGTGCTTGAGATGAAGGGCCCAGCGGAGCGGTGCTTGAGATGAAGGGCCCAGCGGAGCGGTGCTTGACAGGAAGGGCCCAGCGGAGCGGTTCAGAGATGGTGGTGCCCAGCGGAGCGGTGCTTGAGATGAAGGGCCCAGCGGAGCGGTTCAGAGACGGCGGTGCCCAGCGGAGCGGTGCTTGAGAGGAAGGGCCCAGCGGAGCGGTGCTTGCGATGAAGGGCCCAGCGGAGCGGTGCTTGACAGGAAGGGCCCAGCGGAGCGGTTCAGAGACGGCGGTGCCCAGCGGAGCGGTGCTTGAGAGGAAGGGCCCAGCGGAGCGGTGCTTGAGATGAAGGGCCCAGCGGAGCGGTGCTTGAGATGAAGGGCCCAGCGGAGCGGTTCAGAGACGGCGGTGCCCAGCGGAGCGGTGCTTGAGATGAAGGGCCCAGCGGAGCGGTTCAGAGACGGCGGTGCCCAGCGGAGCGGTGCTTGGATGGAAGGGCCCAGCGGAGCGGTGCTTGAGATGAAGGGCCCAGCGGAGCGGTGCTCTTCTGCACGGCGGGCCCTGTTCAGCGGTGCTCTGTCTTCACGGCGGGGCCCTGTTCAGCGGTGCTCTTCTGCACGGCGGGCCCTGTTCAGCGGTACCTGTCTTCACGGCGGGGCCCTGTTCAGCGGTGCTCTTCTGCACGGCGGGCCCTGTTCAGCGGTGCTCTTCTGCACGGCGGGCCCTGTTCAGCGGTGCTCTGTCTTCACGGCGGGCCCTGTTCAGCGGTGCTCTTCTGCACGGCGGGCCCTGTTCAGCGGTGCTCTGTCTTCACGGCGGGGCCCTGTTCAGCGGTGCTCTTCTGCACGGCGGGCCCTGTTCAGCGGTGCTCTGTCTTCACGGCAGGCCCTGTTCAGCGGTGCTCTTCTGCACGGCGGGCCCTGTTCAGCGGTGCTCTGTCTTCACGGCGGGCCCTGTTCAGCGGTGCTCTGTCTTCACGGCGGGCCCTGTTCAGCGGTGCTCTGTCTTCACGGCGGGGCCCTGTTCAGCGGTGCTCTTCTGCACGGCGGGCCCTGTTCAGCGGTACCTGTCTTCACGGCGGGCCCCTGTTCAGCGGTGCTCTCCTGCACGGCGGGCCCTGTTCAGCGGTGCTCTGTCTTCACGGCGGGCCCTGTTCAGCGGTACCTGTCTTCACGGCGGGGCCCTGTTCAGCGGTACCTGTCTTCACGGCGGGGCCCTGTTCAGCGGTGCTCTTCTGCACGGCGGGCCCTGTTCAGCGGTGCTCTTCTGCACGGCGGGCCCTGTTCAGCGGTGCTCTGTCTTCACGGCGGGCCCTGTTCAGCGGTGCTCTTCTGCACGGCGGGCCCTGTTCAGCGGTGCTCTGTCTTCACGGCGGGGCCCTGTTCAGCGGTGCTCTTCTGCACGGCGGACCCTGTTCAGCGGTGCTCTGTCTTCACGGCGGGCCCTGTTCAGCGGTGCTCTTCTGCACGGCGGGCCCTGTTCAGCGGTGCTCTGTCTTCACGGCGGGCCCTGTTCAGCGGTGCTCTGTCTTCACGGCGGGGCCCTGTTCAGCGGTGCTCATCCAGTCGGACAAGGGAGGCAGACCTGGGCTGGACTCCCAGCTCAGTCGCCCTCGGACCGTGACGTTTCGGGACCCTTCGGGGACGGAGTCCTGGGCTCTTCAGTGTCCTCCTTCGCAGCTGGGATGTGACATGTGGGGCCCACCTGCTCCGCGCTCCTGCTGCCCTTCCGCTCCTTAGATGGGGCTCTCGGGCCCTTGCCTCCCCTAGATGTTGTGGCTGGTGAAGTGGGCGCACATTGCTCCTTGGGGGCAGCCGTGTCAGTCCTCGCACGGCGGCCCTTGTGTTTGCGGGTCCTCTTGCCGGGGGGGGGCTGGAGGTGTCCTTGCTGCTGATCGAAGTGTCACTGCTGGCAAAGGGTGGACTCCAGTACCCATGCACAACAGTGACACTCGAAGCTGGGCTGGTGGTGGCTGTGGTGCTCTTGGGACTCTTTGCAGATGGAGGGGGTAGGTCATCGGAGGGAAAGAGGTTAAGATTAGACAGGAAAAGTTTTTTAGGTCCAAGGTAAAGGGTAGGAGTAGTGGTGATGGGAGTGGAGGAAGAGGATGTGGTTGTAGGAGAGTCAGGTGTGCTGTCATTGGGTGAAGGTGCTGGTGCTGTAGGCTGTCGTGAGGTGCTTGGCTGTTGGGTGGGTGTCTGCCTGCGTTTGTGTGTCTTGGAAGAGGGGGTGACAGACACAGTGGGAGAGGACACAGGGGACGTGTAAATGCCAGTGGGGGTGGTGACTGCACGTGTGAGGACTGTAGTGGAGGGTGAGGTGTTGATGGAAACACTGGCTGATGTTGGGGTGCATGCAGGTGTGAGTGTAGACGTCACAGGGAGGGAGGAGGAAGACGAGGAGGAGGGGGACACAGAGGTGGTAGTGACTGTTGGAGTGTCTGCATCTGTGTGTTGCTTGGGTGAGTGTTTGTGGGATCTGTGGTGCTTGTGTCTGGATGAGCTGGCCTTGGGTGTTGAGGTGTGTGCAGGCTGGTCTGATGGTGTGGATGGGATAGGCTGAGGAACAGGAGACAGAGACAGGCTGGAGGCAGACAGAAGAGGGAGGCTGGAAACAGGGACAATGGCTGCCGTCAGTGCTGAGGCCAGAGCAGTGAACGCTCGTTGTTGGGCAGCCTGACCCGAATGAATGCCCTCCAGGTACGCATTGCTCTGTTGCACCTCCCTTTGCACACCCTGGATGGCATTAAAAAGGGTAGTCTGCCCAACAATGAGCGTCCTCACGAGGTCAATGAGCTCCGCCCTGAGGGCAGCAGGAGTAACAGAGGCAGGGGCTGAGGTGCCTGGGGCGAAGGAGACGCGCGCCTTCCTGGCCGAACGGGCACGGAGCGAAGACTGAGGGGCTGCTGGGAGGGCGGTGCTGGTGCGCTGGGTGGCGGCTGTACCTGTAGAGGCGGGGGGCACGGATGTTGCCGCCACCGCTGGGGAGCACCCATCCGAGGACGTGTCTGTGTCGGTTGTCTCACCACCGGTCCCCGTTGTGGTGCTCCCCTCGCCCTCCGGATCACTGGTGCCCTCGGTGTCTGTTCCTGTGCCCACCGGGGCCTTGTGACCTGCAGCTCCCTCGTGCTCCGATGCCAGATCTCCTCCGCCTGATGATGCTAATGCACACATGCACAAGAAGATGAAGAAAAAGGGTGGGGGGAGAAAAAAAGAAGACCAGGTTGAGTGCATGCAATGTCAACACCGTTGGCGGAGAGGACAGACACAGGAGCCTCATGCACTAAGCCGCGCATTCGGGGTACACTACTCAGTACTACTGACTAGGACAACAGGTCAGGAGACGTCAAACGCGCACATGGGTGATGCTGGACCATCAATGGCTGTACTTGTCACCCTACAGAGGTGGGGGTCGGGGGCACAGGGCCATGCCTAAGGGAGAGGACTACACTACAGAAAGCGCCCTGGCCCAATGTCACCCACAGCCCTCCTCCCCCACCCAGACGCCTCCACTGCGCATAAAGATAAGAGAATGTGCAGATACTCACCCCCTTGTGTCTGCTGTGATGTCTTCAAGCGCCCATCCAAATCAGGGTAGGCCACCGCCAGGATCCGGGACATTAGGGGGGTCATGGTGCGACTGGCACCCCTCCTAGGTCGGGAGGCCATCCCCAGCAGTGTTTCTGCGGTCTTCCTCGTTCCGCGGCGGATGTCCTCCCACCTCTTGCGGCAGTGGGTGACCCGTCTGTTGTGGACCCCCAAGTTCCGGACTTCCTTGGCGATGGCACGCCAAATATCGATTTTCTGATGGGCGCTCAGAAAACGTCACATATCTGCATGTTTGGAGTACATGCCCCCCCCTCCCCAACCTTGCCATGGGTCCCATTCTCTCATCTGTCGTGCGTTGCACTCCTCATTTCCTCCCCACCCCACCAACTTACATCCCCCCCACACCACACAGGCATAACCCATTCAATGTGCACTCAGTGTACTCACCTGTTGGTCTGGAGGACCGTAGAGTAGCGCATACTGGGGGAGGACCCCATCCACAAGTTTGTCCAACTCTTCAGACGTGAAGGCAGGGGCCCTTTCCCCAGTCGCAGCAGCCATTGTCACTTCCAGACCGAGTTCACAGCAGCACTTGCAGTATAGGTCCTCTCCTGTGGATGATCAGGTCTCGAGTGATTAAGCAGATAGGAAATGGCGGTCACGCCCGCGGCGGTGCGTACCGCGGCGGTGCGTACCGCAACCGCCGGCGCACATCGTCATTGGCTCCTGAATCCCATAGGCTTCAATGTTAACCAATGCGTCTTCGCACAGCGGTCTTCGACCGCCTACCGCCACGGTGTGCCCCGCCAGCGCAGTGACCTCACATCCCATTGTCCCACTTCACAGGTCAGGCATCCGCCATTTCAAGGGCCCACATGGCTTAATTTCTAATGCGTCACACAGGGCTAGGCCTTGCTATGGCACACATACAAACATAGCAACCCATACATTTACCTGTACTGTGCAAGCTGTGTTGTACGTACCTGTGAGTGGATTGACTCTGTACTCCATATTCTCCTTCCTAGGCACCGTCCGCTGGGACTTGCGATGAGAAGGAGGAATCCTCGCGTGTACCGGCCGCTGGTGGACCTGTCGACAATGGAAGAACGCCATATAATACTACGATACCGACTTGACCGAGCCACCATCCATGAACTGTGTGCCCAGCTGGAGCCAGCCCTGATGTCCCCCATCCGCCAACCCACAGGAATTCCCCCTCTAGTGCAGGTTCTGTCTGTCCTCCATTTCTTTGCAAGTGGCTCATTCCAGACAACAGTGGCCATGTCATCTGGGATGTCTCAGCCTATGTTTTCCAAGATTTTGTCCAGAGTGTTGTCTGCCCTGATGAAACTCATGCGGAGCTACATCATTTTCCCAGAGGAGGGTGATTTGCCTACAGTGAAAGCTGATTTCTATGCCCTTGGACACATCCCCAACATCATTGGTGCAATTGATGGGACCCATGTGGCTTTAGTCCCCCCAAATGACGATGAACAGGTGTACAGGAACAGGAAGAATTATCATTCTATGAATGTGCAGGTGGTCTGTTTGGCTGACCAGTACATCTCCCATGTAAATGCCAAGTTCCCTGGATCAGTGCATGACGCGTATGTTATGCGAAATAGCAGCATTCCCTATGTGATGGAACAGCTACAGAGACAGCGTGTGTGGCTAATTGGTGACTCTGGTTACCCCAACCTGCTGTGGCTACTGACCCCAGTGAGGAATCCCAGGACCAGGGCAGAGGAACGGTACAATGAGGCCCATGGGCGTACTAGGAGGGTGATTGAGCGAACCTTTGGCCTCCTGAAGGCCAGATTTAGGTGCCTGCATATGACTGGTGGATCCCTAATGTACTCACCAAAGAAGGTGTGCCATATCATCGTGGCGTGCTGTATGCTTCACAACCTGGCTTTGCGACGCCAGGTGCCCTTCCTGCAGGAGGATGGTCCAGATGGTGGTGTTGTAGAAGCCGTGGAGCCTGTGGAGAGTGAAGAGGAGGAAGACGAAGAGGACGACACAGACAATAGGGACAGAGTGATACAACAGTATTTCCAGTAACACACAGGTAAGAATCACCCACGCCATTTCACAATTGCCTATAGCCTCCTGCATCTGTACTTTCTGTAGTTCCCCCCAGATCTTTTTGATTAATTTTTGGTTTTCCCTTCCCTTCTCAGTGCTGTATGACTCAGTGCCTGACTTCTGCTTGGTTTGCCCATGAACTACACCGTATTGACATTGGTATGTTGTCATCACTAATTGACAGAACAGATATTGAACAGTAATATGTAATACATTTGTTAATAATACAGCATGACTCCAAACTGATTTGTGTGAAATACGTGATTTATTTACAGTGCTAGATATTGGTACATGTGATTATAAGGGTGATGGGTGGGGGTGGAGTAATGTCCATGGCAGAGTCCAGTTCTCAGTCTCACAGGTGCATTGTCCTTTTGCCTGTGGAAGGGTGGAGCAGAGGCAGTTCATGGTTGGACAGGGTGGCAATGTGACAGTGGGAAGACTTCAGGGGGTATGTCCTGCTGGCGGGGGTCTTGACATCCTACTCTGTCGTTTTTTTGGATCTCAGGCTCCTCTTACGGGGTGGTTGTTCTTCAGCAGGAGGTGGGGTTCTGGTGGGCTGTCGTGGTGTTGGGGCCTCCTGTCCACTAGCGCCGACGGAGGTGGTAGGCTGTTCCTGGTCCGGGCTAGTGACAGGGGCCCTGTGTGGTGCCACATGGTCCCGCAACGCGTCTTCTATCCTGTTTAGGGCCAGGACGATGGTCCCCATTGCGGTCCCGATGATTCTCAGCTCCTCCCTGAACCCCATGTAGCGTTCCTCCTGCTGTGCCTGGATCTCAGTGAACCTGGCCAGTACCGTCGCCATTGTCTCTTGGGAGTGGTGGTAGGCCCCCATGATGGTGGTGAGGGCCTCTTGGAGAGTGGGTTCCCTGGGCCTCTCCTCCCCCCCCTGTCGCACAGCAGCCCTCCGAGCTGCCCGGTTTCCCCCGGCCTCTGTCCCCTGGACGGTGTGCCCGCTACCACTGCCCCCAGGTCCCTGTTGTTGTTGGGGTGTTGGGTTAGCCTGGGTGCCCTGTAGTGGCAGACACACCGCTGATTGACCTGTCCTAGAGACAGAGGCATGGGCCCGCTGGGTGGGAGCTGTGCTGGTGTTGGCAGAGGGGGTCGGGTCTGGTGTGGCCTGTGGCTGCCTGAGGGGAACCGACTGCCCAGAGGTCCCCGATGGTCCGGGCTGGTCATCAGGTTCAGTATCGACAGAGCTGCTGTCCTCACTGTGGGCCTGTTCCGGGGGTGGGATGGACATTTCTGGACCCTCCTGGCTGGTGTGTTGGCGTTCGGGTCCTGCAGAGAGTTTGGTTATTGTTTCTGTGTGTGCAATAGCGTGCGTGTTATGGGTGCCCTTGTCCCCCAGTGCAGGCATTCCCTTGAGGGAGGTGTTGTGAGGGTAGTTAGTGGGGGGGGGGTAAGTGCAGTGGTCATGCTTAGGTGATGGGTGTCCATGGATTGTGTTGGCATGCAGGAGTTGGTGTTGGGATGGGTGGGTTGTGCTGGTGAGACATTGTCAGGGAGGATGTGTGCTGGGGGGTTGGGGGTGAGGGTGGGGGTGTGGGTTGGCATGCTGGTGGGGTGGGGGGGATATAGTAGTTGAGATTGGACTTACCAGAGTCCATTCCTCCGGCTACTCCAGCGAGGCCCTGAGGATGCAGGATGTTCAAGACCTCTTGCTCCCATGATGTAAATTCGGGAGGGGTGGGTGGGGGTCCGCCGCCAGTCTTCTGGACTGCGATGTTGTGCCTGGAGACCATCGAGCGGACCTTCCCCCGTAGGTCGTTCCATCGTTTGCGGATGTCCTCCCTATTCCTGGGATGCTGTCCCACCGCGTTGACCCTGTCCACGATCCGCTGCCATAGCTCCGCCTTCCTAGCTATACTGGTGTGCTGCACCTGTGAGCCGAAGAGCTGGGGTTCCACTCTTAGGATTTCCTCCACCATGACCCGGAGTTCTTGGTCCGAAAAGCGTGGGTGCCTTTGGGGTGCCATGGGGTGGTGTGGGTGAGGTGTGGGGTGGTGTATGTGATGATGAGTATGTTGGTGTGTGGTGCTTTGTGCTACTATGTGGTGTGTGTGATGGTGTAGGGTGCCTCAGTGTGTATTGCTATATATTGTTTGCTGTGTCTCTCTCCTTCGTCTGAATTTGGGTTGTAGGGGTTTGTGGGTGATGTGGGTGTGTGTTTTATAGTTGGTTGATTGTGTGGGAGTGGTGTGTGTATGTGTATCAGGTGTGTGTATTTCGAATTGTCCAATGTGGCTGTGCTTTGGTGCTGGGTGTGTATTTTGACCGCGGCGGTGTGTAGCGCCAATGGAATACCGCGTTTGAATGACCGCCGCGTGGATTCGTGGGTCGTAATGGCATGGGCGTATTTCTGTTGGCGTGACGGTGGAGGTTTGGTCATCTCCAGTTTATCGCTGCCCGCTGATGTGGCGGGCTGCAGTGGAGGTCGGATTTTTGGAGGTTTGGCCGCTGTGGGTCAGAATGACCGTGGCGGCTTTCCGCGGCCGCGGCGGTGTTATGGCGGTCTTCTGACCGGCGGTAAGCGCCTTTTACCGCCGAGGTCAGAATGACCCCCATAATTTCCAAAGTACAACCATTGTCCCATGGTAGGGAGAGGAGGGATAATGCTAGCTTCCTTGTCTTTAATAAAATCCTGATACTCTATGCCTCTGAGAGTCACCATTTTATGTCAAGACAAAAGGCTAGCATCATGCATGTTTAAAGCTCATACGGTTAATAAAGCCACATGCTCAATCGGTTTAAAATAAAATTTCCTAAATATGTCCTCACTCGACCAATCAGCCGCTTTCATAATTTCTTCCAATCTTGCACCTTTTAATAAGGTTTTAGAAGCCATAGCATCCCTTACTGAATGTGCTGTATATTTATTCAAATCTATACCAGCCTTTCTCATCACATTTTTCACCCATCTGGCAATTGTAGCTGTTGAAACCGCCCTAAATGGTTTCACATAAGAGATTAAAAGCTGACTCGTCCCATGACATCTATGCTCACACATTCTGCTCTCATACTCCTTAACACACCTTACCATGCATAATTCTGGATGCTCATCAAACCTTCGATAAAATACATTTCTTGTCATACTCTTAGTTCTATTCCTTACCTCAAATAGAACTCCCTGAGGTTGATAAAACCTACGTGAAATCTCCAGTGCTTTGACATCCGAAATTCCTTTAAAAGATATCATACATAATAAAGTTGGCAATTTTCCTGCCAATTGTTTAATAGTCAAATCTTTATTATAAGGCCACTTCCTAAACAAATCAAAAACCAGCCCTATGTCCCATAAAGCAGAATATCTATTTTCTGGAGGCCTCTTCAACCTTATTCCTTTCATGATTTTACATACCAATGCATGTCTACCAATAGAAGATCCATCAACCAAACTGTGTCTCGCTGCAATCGCTGACCTATAACAATTAATAGTCCTATAAGACATCCCTCTCCTGAACAACTCTGCTAAAAAATTAGCTATCGTAACTACATTTGTCTCCACGGGATCCAGATTCCTCTGATTGCACCAACATAACCAAACCTTCCATGCACTTTAATATCTCCTTCTTGTTCCTGGAGCCCATGACTCAAATAATAACTCTGAAGCTTCTCCAGATAATTCTCTGAAGCATTCACTTCTCCTGATATTTTCCAAATTAGAAGGTTGAGCCTCCCGACGCTACTAAAGGATGTTCCCGACCGTCTACATCCTTTAAAAGACACTTGCATTGTGCTAATTCCATAACCGATGGGAACCATGCTTGCGTTGTCCAAAAAGGGGTCACTAGAACCAGCTGACATCTGTCTCCTCACCTGCACGACAACTCTCTGAATCATACAAAAAGGAGGAAAGGCATAGCCCTAGAACTTGCTCGAATCCAGACTGAAAGCATCCACTGCTTTCGCCCCTGGATCTGGACACCAACTCACATAACTCTTCAACTGATTTATCAACCGTGACGCAAAAAGATCTACCTCTAGAGGTTCCCAAAGCCTGACTACCTGCTGAAAAACATAAGGCATTAGTTTGCACTCGCTGTAATCCCAAACATAACGTGAACCCTAATCTGCCTTCATATTTCTCTCTCCTGATAAATACTGAGCTGTCACCTGTATCCTCTGTTCCATGCAAAATTCCCCAAAATTCTTAGATAATTGCAAAAGTCTTTGCAACATGTTGCCTCCTAGCTTTTTTATTTATGTCACTGCAGAAATATTGTCCATTTTCAAAAGGATGGTGTTTGCCTTTCAACTGTTCCCTGAAACTCCGAATTGCTAATTCTCCTGCCCTCAACTCCAAACAATGTATGTTATCTTCCTTTTCCATGCTGTTCCATTTGCCTCCTGTCAGATGTGTTCCCATCACTGCACCCCAACCTTGCATACTTCTCATCTGTTTCCAAAACATAATCCGGAGTTGTGCCGAGCATGGCTTTCCCATTCCAAGCCTGCAAATTTACTAACCACCAATTCAACTCCTCCACTGCGTCCTTTGAAATGTTCACCATATCTCCATACCATAACCCTTGTGCTAGTGCTAGGTGTTTTATCCTCTTGAGTGCTCTGTAATGTAAAGGACCTGGAAAAATTGCTTGAATTGAGGAAGATAGCAAACCAATTGTTCTAACCAACTCTCTCAAAGAAATGGTACCTTTCTTCAATACACTCTTTATCTCCTTTTTTACCAAGGCAATCTTCCTGTCCAGCAATTGAAGTTTTGCCTCTACAGTAGCTATTACAAAACCTAAAAATTCCTTCCTTTGTGACGGAACAAGAGCTGACTTCTCTTGGTTGATCAAGAAACCCAAATCCTCTAGAATGTCCACAGTCATCCTTACATGCTCTAACAGTAATGCTTCTTCCTGAGTCATAATCAAGATTTCATCTAGATAGATAATCAATCTTATCCCTCTCTCTCTCAAAAACCCTACCACTGATCTCATCACCTTCGCAAAACACCAATGTGCTGAAGATAGACCGAATGGAAGACAAGTGAACTGATACAATTGACTCTCCCACCTCAACTGTAAAATCTCCTGGCTGTGAAAATGTCTAGGAATCATGAAATAAGCGTCTTTCAGATCTATCTTTGCCAACCAATCTCTCTCTTGCAGTATATCCCTTAATACATGAATCCCTTCCATTTTGAAATGTCTGTACAGTACAAACTTGTTTAAATCCCTCAAATTTATCACAGCTCTCCAACCCTTGTCTTTCTTTTCTATACAAAATACTTACAAACACTCTCCTTGTATCGTCTATCTTCACAATTGCACCCTTCTCCAACATGCCTTGAATTTCCCATAATACAACCTCTCTGATCTCGTCTTGAAAACAAAACTCCTTTAGTTCTTTCTCTTGATACAGAAAATCCTGAAACTCTATTGTGTAACCCTTTACCGTCTCTAGGACCCAACAATCGTTTGTTACATTTTCCCAATTCCTTACAAACATTTTTAGTCTCCCTGCAATTCCTCCCAGGGAAGAACAAATTCCAATCCTCATACTCACCTTGTCATGAAAGTGTTCCTAAATTGTTGGTCTGACTACGTCCACGACCTGCTCTACCTCTACCTTCTCTCCCTTTCTGGGGATAGAACGAATTGGTTGAATATCCGTCTCTAAATGATCCTCGTCCATACCCATTTGGGCCCCTATAAAATTGTCAGCCAAAAGAATGCCCCCTTCTTCCAGCCCTGCCATATAAATTTCCATCCCCAAAAACTTTCCTCATTGAAAAATGAGCTTTATCTAAAGCTGTGAATGTATGGTCATATTTACTCAGTGCCTTAAGAATACCATCCCCAAAAAGCAGACTTTTTGTCTCCTCAGATGAAGCCATCTTTGCCCATTCTCCCAATTTTGGACTTATTCTCAATAAAATCGCCCTCCTTCTCTTATGAATGAGGCCTGCATTAGCATTCCCTAAAAAACAGATTGCTCTCTGGCTCCATCCTCGCAACAAATTAATATCTAAATCTGTGCCTTTAATATAAGATTCCTCCACCATATAAAAAATCCTGGCCAAAGGCCCCAATATATCCAGTAACTTATCCTGACATTGTTTCAGAGATCTTTCCAATCCCTTACGAACAAGCTTGAAAAGGTAGGTAATTAAATCTGGATCCAGGTTAGGAGTCACAGAATCTTTCTCTCTAATTACCGGGCGTGAACATTCTGCCCTCATTACATTCCTTTCAGACCTTTCCAAAGGTTTCCGAATTTTTTGCTTCAAATATTCACCAACATGACACAAAGGCCTCCATTCCGCACTTCACCAATGCTTAACGTCTGAGGGCTCAAACAAGGTATGTCCCAAAGTATCTTTAACCTGTCTCATTTTTCCTGTTACTTTTCGTTCTAAAATATCAAACTCATCCAAATCATTGTCTTCGCTTACATCAAGAATGTACTCATCAAACTCATCAGAATATTATTTACTCTGCCTGCTGGATTCTCCAGGCATCCCCTTTGCAGGGTTAACCTGCCTTTCCATTGTGCCGCTTGGGACATCTGAAAGCGATTTCCTTTTATTTAAAGGACATTCTCGTTCCAAATCTTCTTCTACGTGCTTTCTTTTCCCCAAATATTTCCCACCTGGTCCTCTTTCTTCTAATTCCTCATCATCTGATAATGACCAATATTGATCTTCCTCTAAAACTCTACTTTTTTAATTACATTCTTTAAACAGCTTAGATAATGCAGATTTCACTCTCCCCTACCTCTTTAGATATAAATCTTTGAATATTCTCCTCCTGAGACTCCTTATTAGTTAAATCCATTTTCTCAGCCACCTTAATAAATACCTTCCAATCTACTATTGCCTATTTCCTTATGTCCTACTTAAAATAAAATATAAACTTGCTTAATTAATACCAAGTCAATACGATGCCTGAGATTTAAGGTTTCTCTAACTAAAAATAAATATATTGTCAATTTCCCTATGTGCATAGAAACACCTTTCCGATATGTTTAAAACGACTCTCCTAGCGTTATCCCCATTGTCACGCAACCAATCAACGCAACGTGCATACGTCGGTCATCTGTTCTCCTGAAGGCGCGCGCATGCAATTACACGCTTCCGCATCGTGCGACTTCTACAATCAGATAAGAGACACGTCCTGCAGAGCGCATGCGCTGGTAACGAGCGCACTCCTCTGCAAGAAAACAGAGAACACGTCTTGCTCAACGCATCCACCAGCAACAAGAGCACGTCTCTGTCAATTACAGAGTATGCGTCTCTCAACAATAAAATGCCTGCTCATGCGTTCCACAACTACGCACCTGCCAGATTAAAGTGCGTGCGACTCACGCTCCTGCATTAATGAAAAAAAACATCTCCTTCTTATTCAAAGGTAAACTCTTCCGGTTTCCCTAATACTAATAATTATATACTTGTATTGTTTAAATTAATCAGTACAAATCCCAAATAACACTATCCAAACATAGTATATCCTAAATAAATCTACTTCTCACAATACCACATGAAACAATTAAAACTAACACTTAAAAGTATTCTAAACTCCCTAAATACCCAAACATTGGGTAAAAACTCTAAAAAAACATACAGGGGGTCATTACGACCTTGGCGGTCTTTTTGCAAGGACGCCGAGTGACCGCCGTGCGGAAGACCGCCTGTGCAGGCGGTTTGCCGCTCGGCGTATTATGACTGTTGGCTGCTCTCCGTCGTTATTCCGACGGAGAGCCGCCAACAGCCATACTTGCGGGCGGCGGGTAAGTGGAGGTTGCCCCACCTCCACCGCCACACCAACAGAACACCGCCCAGCGAATCACGTCCTGTGATTCGTCGTGGCGGTGTTCTGTTGGCGGTGTGGTGTCGGCGGAGCTGCCCCCATGGCTCCCGTCCCTTCCCGGAGGATCGACGGACCAGGCAAGTCGTTCGCCCATTAGGGGAGGGGGCTGGGGGGTGTTGTGTGTTGTGTGCGTGCATGGGGGTGTGCGTGTGTGTATGTAGAGGGGGTGTGTGAGTGCGTGTATGCTTGCGGGGGTGTTGTGTGTTTGGGAATGAGTGGGTGTATGGCTGTGGGTATGTCTGTATAGATGTGTGCATGTATGTTTGAATGTGGGTGTGTGTGTCTGACGGTGTGTGTGGATGTAGGCATGTATATCGGGGTGTGTGCGTGTGTGTGTTGGTGGTGCCTGCATGCGTGTCGGGTGTGTGTGAGTAATGTTATGTTGGGGGTCGGGGTGAGGAGGGGGGCCCTGCCACCTTTGGGGGGTGGCAGGGGTGGTGTAGGGGAGGGAGTCGGGGTGGGGGTGGGGGAGACTCCTATAAGTGCCTGGCACTGATAGTGCTTACTGCCATGGATTTCATGGCGGTTGAAACCGCTGGAAATCCACAGCGGTAAGCCGGGTCCAAATACCGCCGGCGGTATACTGCTGGCCGCCGGGCTGGAGACCCAGTTCTCCAGACTGGCGGTCGTCTCCACCCTGGCGGGCGGGACGGAGAACCGGCGGATGACCATGGCGGTAACCGTCATGGTCATAATACACCAAGGTAAGACCGCCAGCCTGTTGGCGGTCTTACCACAGGTTCTCCACCATCCGCCAGGGTTGTAATGACCCCCACAATGTCATAGTCATTAACATTAACATTACCAAATTTCAAAATAAACAAGAGAGCACTTATCTACACAGAAGCAGCAAACAAAAGAGGAAGATAGCTGCTGCTGTGGCACTTTATAGATTGTGTTTGATTCTATGGTATTGTTGCATCATTTGGTTCTAAGCCTTTAAAGGAGCTGCAGAGAAGTGGTGAATAAAAGGCTTATGCATAATGCTAGCCTCTTGTCTTGACATAAAATCCGGCTGTGGTCATAATATGTCAGACAGCCGGTAGCCGCGGCGACCATCTTTTGGTGGCTATCGCCGTTTTTACCGCCGTTCTTAAAATGAGGGCCTAAGTGATATTTTTCCTGTCGAAATGTTGGTGGCCACATTGAACGTACTTGATGTTGTTTTCAAACATAGCCATATGCACAGCTGGTGTTTTCAAGCATAGCTTTTGTGTTTAACTTTGAATATAGTTTACTGAGTTAGATTCGAATGTGTGCACGCGATGGTCAACAGTGAGCCACTGGAAATTCCAGTATGTCATTTGCTCCCTGGAGGCTGTTGCGAGTGGTCGTGCTGGTCTTTTACTTACAATAAATCTTCCAACCTGTATCTGGATGTTTTGGTATATTGCATTGACATAACAATAACCATATGTGAGGCTAATTTCTTAATACAAGTTTGTGGCCATTGTGGAAGTACTGGATTTGATTACAAGCAAGGCCAAACACAATTGTGTGGATGTCAGTGATTCTCACACTAAGCAACTTTAACAAGTGGTCATTTATACAGTGCAGAGCAATCTAGGATGGCCATATTTACAATACTGGAGTTTGATTTAAAATGTCGTGCATTTCAGAGCTTGTCAGTGATTCGCCCACTAAATTGATATGTTATCTGTGGATATTGAACATATAGAAAAAAATACCAATACTGTGTCATGATACCAAAGTGAGTCAGATTGGAAATGGCGGTCATTCTCTTGTGCAAATATTAATGAATAAGCGAGCAGTCAGTGATTCGCACACTTAGTACTGGTGAGAGTATTCAATGATCAAAGAAGGATCAGTGATTTGCACACTTTAAGAAGACTGGTTATATGTGTATATCTTTTTTTTAAGTTTTTGTTATTTTTTTTATTTCAAGTGGAATATGAAGGGTATTAATGCTCCAGCTCCTTATTTATCCAGTCTAAGGGGGCTAATGCTGGAATGGGAACAAGGGAAGAATTTGAACCCTATTTGGAAGCTATTGAGGACAACATGTTTGTGGATAAAAGGATATTGGCTATTTTAAAGCATTGTTTATGGTCTGAAGGAAGAATGGTTCTACTTCATTTGCCGAAAGAGGTACAAGGTGAAGAAGATGAAGATGAGATAGATGTGTATGAAGTGACCATAACGCAATTGGATTTACATTATAAGAATAAAACAAATGAAGTTATTTCCAGACATAAACTGTTAGGAAGATGTCAACTACACAATTATTCTATTGATTAATTTGTCAGTGATTTGAGGGTACTAGCTGCTAAGTGTAATTATGGATCTTTTAGGGATCAGATGATGCATGATCAGGTAGTGCACAAAGTATGTGATGCCATATTGCAAGAGAAACTGTTGTTGTGGAGGATTTAATGTTGAGCAAAGCAATAGATATAGCTCATCAATTTGAGAGATTAAATTGGGGAAGAAAGAGTTGACACATAAAGACAGAGAAGATGCATTTGTAGAAAATAAAGATGAAGCGAGTAAATCTAATAAAGTTTTGGGGATAGCAAACCCAAGATAATAGAACGGAGTAATGTAGGAAGGGAGAAAAACGGAAATGTATGTTTTAAGTTTGGTCAGTCTGGTCATTTTGCCATGATAGTGCATGTTGAGCAATTAGGCAAATTTGCAGATACTGCAAAGTGAAATGAAATTTGCCAGAGTAGGCAACAGTAGAGGTCAAACTAGTTATAACATTGCTGAATACGGCAAACATAGTCAAATCAGCAAGGTCAAGCGGGGTGAAGAAACAATGCAGGAAGTGTATATACTTGGAGTCCATGAGGTAATAGATGATAAGAAAGAGGCACCATTTTGTCTGTTAGAAATTGGAGGCATTGAAGTAAATGTCAGGGCGGATTCTGGAGCAAGATACACTTTAATTGGTGATGATTTTTTGCATTGCTTTCCCAATGTAAAGATGTCACCACCTGACACTAAATTGGTGGGATATGGAAACAAACCTATAGATGTGATTGGGTATTTTCAATCTCCATTGTCGTACAAAGGAAAAACAATTGATGCAAAGATATCTGTGGCCAAAGAAGGGGCATCTTTATTGGGTTGCCCACAGTAAAGGGATCTCATGATTTGGCTCGATCCCAATCATCCGGGGCAAGTTTTGGGGTATGAAGACTTGATTGCTCAGGTGAGGGAGGAAAGTTCCATGGAGTGGGGAAATTTGTCATCAAACTGCTATAGAATTGCTTTGGAGCTATCGTAATATGCCCAGAAATGGGGGGAAAGTCTCCATTTGAGAATATGCGAGGAAGAGCAGCAGGCTGTAATATGAAACAAATGTGGATGATGGATTTGTTTGACAAGGTTGAAAGAGAATATAAGAAGAACAATAGTAACAAATGGCAAAATGAAGTAAGTGTTTATTGAGAAATCCTGAAACAGGACGCTGTTCTCAAAAAAGGGAATTGGCTTTGAAAGAAAGATATGTAAGTTGTGGAATTTAAATCTTCTGATCCAGTGAAAGTTATTAGAGTAGGAAACAGTGTGGTGAAATTATTTGATGGGAACGTGGAGTATGAGTAAGATGTTTAAATTGGAAAATTGTGTATGGCCCCCAAGAAGATGTGACAAATAAGGATGTGTCAACAAGGGGTGCTGAGGTAGCAGGAGGAAAATCTAATACGAATGTTGAGCATAGGAACAAGAGATTAATGATATGATCTAGGCATTCTCCTATTTGGAGAAAATATTGGTGGTCATTACAACCCTGGCGGACGGTGTTAAAGCTGCGCAAATACCGCAAACAGGCCGGCGGACAAAAAAATGGAATTACGACCCTGGCGGAAACCGCCAACAAAGACAGCCACTTTAACACACCGCCCGCCACGGCGGTACAGACAAACAGCGCAGCGGTCACCGCCAACAGACAGGCGGGAGACAATGTACCGCCCACAGTATCACAACACACCAATCCGCCACCTTTTCCGGGGCGGATTCTCCGTGGATAAAAACACGGCGGAAACAGCTTTTGCTATGGGAAAACGCTCACCTCTACACACTCCACGAGGAACGACGACTCCATGGAGCCCGAACTACAAATCCTACCTGCCCTTGTCTTTCTGCTCCTCTACGACCAACAGCGACGTAGGCGCAGAAGATACCGGTGAGTACTGCATCTACGACACGGGAGAGGCAAAAGTTAGGGGGACACCCACCAAACACCCCCACCCTCGCATATTACAACATACTCACCAATGCAGTCAAAAATATCACATGAACAACCCACAATCCCCCCGGAAGAATGCAAAGACAAAGCGAATTGCGGTCAAACATTGTAATGTGCCAATATACATGTCATACAAAAATATACTGATATATATCACGAAATCTGTCATAATTAAATATACAATACAAGAAGTAGTGCGGATATGTACACAACAATGTCCGTGCACCAACAGTCCAAAAATGCATGGGCGAGTCCCACAATAGATACCTGACCAAAATCCGAGAGAACACTGCCGGGGCATCAGATAGAAACACTACAGGCACCTCAGGGGGAAGGGAAGGGGGGGGCACCTCAGCCAGATGAATGCGAAGCCAGATCCACGACGGGGCTCCATGCCCATTGATTTATCCTGGGGAGTGCAAAGCCCCAGTCTCTCAAGTCTTTACAGTGGGTGGGTTGCCCACTGTTCAATCCTGGGGAGTGCAAAGCCACAGTCTCACAAGTCTCTACAGTGGGTGTTTTGCCACTGTTCAATCCTGGGGAGTGCAAAGCCACAGTCTCACAAGTCTTTACAGTGGGTGGTTTGCCCACTGTACCATCCTGGGGAGTGCAAAGCCACAGTCTCACAAGTCTTTACAGTGGGTGGGTTGCCTACTGTGCCATCCTAGGGAGTGCAAAGCCACATTTTCGCAAGTAGATGCAGTTCTCTACTGGTACTGGGTGGGACTGGTGCCCAGACTGGATGAGTCTCCCCGTGAAAGTTCATGTCCTGTCACTGTCCCAGCTGCACATGGGAAAAGGATGCCTGATGTGGCGGCCTATTCATACCCACACAGTGTCTGCCCTGTTCAGCGGTCTTCAACATGGCGGTCTTTGGCCTGTTCAGCGGTGCTTTGCCATGGCAGTCTTTGCCCTGTTCAGCGGTCTTCACCATGGCGGTCTTTGCCCTGTTCAGCGGTCTTCACCATGGCAGTCTTTGCCCTGTTCAGCGGTCTTCACCATGGCGGTCTTTGGCCTGTTCAGCGGTGCTTTGCCATGGCGGTCTTTGCCCTGTTCAGCGGTCTTCACCATGGCGGTCTTTGCCCTGTTCAGCGGTCTTCACCATGGCAGTCTTTGCCCTGTTCAGCGGTCTTCACCATGGCGGTCTTTGGCCTGTTCAGCGGTGCTTTGCCATGGCGGTCTTTGCCCTGTTCAGCGGTCCTCACCATGGCAGTCTTTGCCCTGTTCAGCGGTCTTCACCATGGGGGTCTTTGCCCTGTTCAGCGGTCTTCACCATGGCAGTCTTTGCCCTGTTCAGCGGTCTTCACCATGGCGGTTTTTGGCCTGTTCAGCGGTGCTTTGCCATGGCGGTCTATGGACTGTTCAGCGGTGCTCTGACATGGCGGTTCGGATACTGACATTGGTGTGTGGCATGACGAACTCCACACTGGACATTGTTGTGTGGCATGACGAACTCCACACTGGACATTGGTGTGTGGCATGACGAACTCCACACTGGACATTGGTGTGTGGCGTGACGTTCCATCATTGGCCAGCGGGGCTGTGGGATCCTGGTCCCTCCTGGGCTGTGACTCCGGCGGTGATCTCCTGACCAGTAACGATACTTGGGCCGTCCTGGGCTGTGACTCTGGCGGTGGTCTCTGGACCAGTAACGATACTTGAGCCCTCCTGGACTGTGACTCCGGCGGTGGTCTCTGGACCAGTAACGATACTTGAGCCCTCCTGGGCTGTGACTCCGGCGGTGGTCTCCTGACCAGTAACGATACTTGGGCCCTCCTGGGCTGTGACTCTGGCGGTGGTCTCTGGACCAGTAACGATACTTGGGCCCTCCTGGGCTGTGACTCTGGCGGTGGTCTCTGGACCACTAACGATACTTGAGCCCTCCTGGGCTGTGACTCCGGCGGTGGTCTCTGGACCAGTAACGATACTTGAGCCCTCCTGGGCTGTGACTCCGGCGGTGGTCTCCTGACCAGTAACGATACTTGGGCCCTCCTGGGCTGTGCCTCTGGCGGTGGTCTCCTGACCAGTAATGACGGTGCTGGCAGTTGTTTCTGGACCGCCGGAAATGATGGCGCACTTCTCCGCCGTGACACTCACAACAGGTTGGGGAGACTTCCTCGGGACCTTCCCCACCTTCTTTGGAGTTACAGTTGACTCACCAATCGCCTTGGATCCCATTTCAGTTGTTGTCCCACCAGGAGTCTTGACACGGTCCCGTCGTCCACTCTCCAATTTCAGAGCCTTTACAGGGGGTGGGCTGACAGTGCCTTGGCTCTGGGTCCTACTGCCTGCCCTGGTGCACTCCAAAAACCTGGAACACGCACCACTGGTACTGGAGGCTTTTTGGCTGAGGCGCTACAACGGGACTGATGAATTGGAGGAGGGGGGGATGCAAAAAGGTCAATTTGACATAGGGACAGTTTCTGACGGACACTGGGATGGGTAGCTGGAGGGGGTCTGGGAGTGGAGGAAGAGGAGGTGGTTGTAGGAGGTGTCACTTTAGGTGTTTTTGGTGCAGGTACTGGAGGCTGTCGTGAGGTGGATGAATGTTGGGTGAGTGATTGCCGGCGTTTGGGTACTTTGGGAGGGGGGGCGTCACAGACACACTGGGAGAGGACACAGGGGATGTGTAAATGGCAGTGGAGGTGGTGAGTGCAGGTGAGCGGTTTGTGGTGCTGGGTGTCCTGGTGCGAGTCCTAGTGCCTGTAGATGTGGTGCATGCAGGTGTGTGTGTAGACGACACTGGGAGGGAGGATGGAGAAGAGGAGGAGGGGGACACAGTGGAGATAGTGGATGTTGCTGTGTCTGTATGGGTGTGATGCTTGTGGGAGTGCCTGTGGTGTGTGTGGTGCCTATGTTTGCTTGAGCTACTTTTGGGTGTTGACTTGTGTGCATGCTGGTCTGTAGGTGTGCTTGGGATGGGCTGGGGTACAGGGGATTGGGTCTGGGTGGAGGAAGTTTGAGGGGGGAGGCTGGACACAGGGACAATGGCTGCCATTAGTGCTGAGGCCAGAGATTGCAGGGTTCGCTGAAGGACAGCCTGACCAGAATGAATGCCTTCCAGGAATGCATTACCGTGTTTCGACTCTCTTTCTACACCCTGGATGGCATTCACAATGGTAGACTGCCCAACAGTGAGTGACCTGAGGAGGTCAATGGCCTCCTCACTGAGGGCAGCAGGGTGACTGGGGCAGGGCCTGAGGTGCCTGGGGCGAAGGTGATGCCCACCCTCCTGGGTGAGCGGGCACGGGGCGAACGCTGAGGGGCTGCTGGGAGGGCGGTGCTGGTAGGGGAGGTGGCAGCTGTACCTGTAGAAGTGGGGCGCACAGATGGTGCCGCCACCACAGGGGAGCTCCCATTGGCTGACGAGTCTGTGTCGCTGGTTGGTGATCCGGTGGCCGACGTGAAGCTCCACTCGCCCTCCGTCCCACTGGTGCATTCAGGGTCTGTGGTGTGGCCCTCCATGGCCATGTGGGATGCAGCTCCCTCGTGCTCCGGTGCCACTGTACCTCCGCCTGATAATGTTGATGTACAAAACGACAGGGAGAGCAGGAAAAGGGGGGGTGACAGAAGAAAGAGAGTTTTAGTGCATGGCATACCGCTACCGTTGGCGGACAAGGCAGACGCAGCAGCCCCATGCATTACGCCGTGCTCCTGGCCTCTGCACATGCAATTTCTGGGAATTGGCCTACATGGCAATGGTAGAAATCTGCGCACATGGATGGCAAAGGGGCAGCTATACCTCAACTTGCCACTGTTCTGAGCTGGGGTAGAGTCCCACATGGCCTACATTACGGAGGGGCCGTGCCTACCTAACTCGCCCTGGCCTAGGGACACCCACAGCCCACCTCCCCCACCCAGACACCTCCACTGCACCCAAAGTCCACAGAATGAGGTTGTACTCACCCCCTTGTGTCTGCTGTGATGTCCTTAAGCGCCCATCCAACTCCGGGTAGGCCACCGCCAGGATCCGGAACATCAGGGGGGTCATGGTGCGACGGGCACCCCTCCCACGTTGGGAGGCCATCCCCAGCTGAGCCTCCGCCGTCTTCTTGCTGCAGCGGCGAATGTCCTCCCATCTCTTCCGGCAGTGGGTGCCCCGTCTCTGGTGGGCCCCCAGGGTCTGGACTTCCTTGGCGATGGCACGCCAAATGTCCCTCTTCTGGTGGGCACTGACCTACATGACATGCACAAGGAAAGAGGAACAGTCATTACCTACTGCATCGTCAATGTGAGTGGCCCCCTCCCAACTCTGGCCATGTGGCCCATTCATCCCCATGCATTTCTGTTCTTAGAACTCTGCCCCCTTCCCTCTCCCACCCAGCCCTGTCCACCCAGGCCTAGCCCATCCAACATGCTCCCTGTGTACTGACCTGTTGGTCTGGAGGACCGTAGAGTAGCATGTACTGGGGGAGGACCCCATCCACAAGTTTCTTCAACTCCTGTGCAGTGAAGGCAGGGGCCCTTTCCCCAGATGCAGCAGCCATCGTCTCTTCCAGACCGAGGACGCAGCAGCACTGGCAGTGTAGGTCCTCTCCTGTCGAAGGTCAGGTATCTAGTGATTGAACAGATGGAAAATGGCGGTGACGTCCGCGGCGGTGACGTCCGCGGCGGGGCGCATCATCACCTCCGGCGCACCTGTTCATTGGCTCCTGGGACCCATAGGGTCCAATGTTAACCAATGCAGCATTGCGCAGCAGTCTACGACCGCCTACCGTGACGGTGTCCAACACCAGCGCAGTTACCCCACAATTCCATTGTCCCAGTTTAGAGATCAGGCAGCCGCCATTTCAGGGACCCACATGGCTTAATTTACTACTGCGTCACACATACCAAGGCCTACACTCAAAACATATCCCGGAAGGGTTAATTGTCTGTTATAGTCTTGTGTATGACTGTGGGTACATACCTGGAGGAATGGTGACTGTTTCTTCGCTGTTGTCCTTCTTAGACACCGTCAGTTGGGACATATGGGAAGATGGCGGAATCCGCCGGTGAACCGACCGCTGGTGGACCTGTTGACAATGGAAGAGAGACATTTGATTGTGACCTACCGGTTTGACCGTGCCACAATCCAGCAACTATGTACCCAGTTGGAGCCAGACCTGATGTCACCAATCCGCCATCCGACTGGAATCCCCCCTGACGTTCAGGTGCTGTCAGTGCTCCATTTCCTTGCAAGTGGGTCATTTCAGACTACTGTGGCCATGGCATCAGGGATGTCCCAGCCTATGTTTTCCAACGTTTTGTCCAGAGTGTTGTCTGCCCTGCTGAAACACGTAAGGAGATACATCATTTTCCCTGAGGTGGAGGATTTGCCTACAGTGAAAGGTGACTTCTATGCCCGTGAACATATCCCCAACGTCATAGGTGCCATTGATGGGACTCATGTAGCTCTGGTCCCCCCCTCAGGAGTGAACAGGTGTACAGGAACAGGAAGAGTTATCATTCGATGAATGTCCAGATGGTCTGTTTGGCAGACCAGTACATCTCGCAGGTAAATGCTATGTTCCCTGGCTCAGTGCATGACGCCTACATCCTGCGGAATAGCAGCATCCCTGATATGATGGGTCAACTCCAGAGGCACCGTGTATGGCTATTAGGGGACTCTGGTTACCCCAACCTTTCCTGGCTATTGACCCCAGTGAGGAATCCCAGGGCAGAGGAACGGTACAATGATGCCCATGGGCGGACTAGGAGGGTGATCGAACGCACCTTCGGCCTCCTGAAGGCCAGGTTCAGGTCCCTCCATATGACAGGTGGGTCCCTATTCTACTCACCGAAGAAGGTGTGCGACATCATCATCGCCTGCTCCATGCTCCATAATTTGGCATTGCGAATCCAGGTGCCTTTTCTGCAGGAGGATGATCCAGATGACGGTGTTGTAGCAGCGGTAGAGCCTGTGGAGCCAGTGGACAGTGATGAAGATGAATCTGAGGAAGAAGAAAACAACAACAGGGAGTCAGTCATACAGCAATATTTCCAGTGAAACACAGGTGAGAACATTTTCAGGTTTCACATTACATTAACTTTCACACGTCTACCTCTATCCTGTACCAACATTTCACTCACAATTTGTTAACTGAGTTGTCCCCTTCCATTTCAGTTTCACAAATGTGGTTACCTACGTGTCAACAGCCTGCACCCTTGAAGGGCTTGTGATATGTGACATTGGTATGTTGGCCTTCCAATGGGTAACCCTTTTTGACACTGTAATTGGCAATACAAAGTTCAAACTCATAGACTGACTCCAGTTTTATTAGTGTTTCAAGGGTGTTTATTTAAGTGCATAAACATGAAGGGGGGTTGTGAAATGGGGATGGGTTATGGTGGAAGAATGTCCATGGCAGAGTCCAGTCTATTAGTCCCACAGGTACATTGCACATCTGGCCATTGGAAGTGGAGCTGGGGCAGTTCTGAATTGGACAGGGTAACAAAGTGGGACAGTGGGGGGACAATCAGGGTAGTCTTATTTCCTGGCGGGGGTCTTGCCATCTTGCTCTGTCCTGTTCCTGGATCTCAGGGACCGCTTTTGTGGTGGTTGTACATCTGCAGGGGGTGGGGTGCTGGTGTGTTGGTCCTGTGGCGGGGCGTCCTGTCCCCTAGCGCCGGCGGAGGTGGTGGGCATTTCATCATCCTGGCTAGTGTCAGGGGCCCCTTGGAGTGCCATGGTGTCCCTCAAGGTCTTTTGAATGTCCGTCAGCACCCCTACGATGGTGCCCAGGGCGGAGCCGATGGTCCTGAGCTCCTCCCTGAACCCCAAATACTGCTCCTCCTGCAGACGCAGGGTCTCCTGCAACTTGTCCAGGACCGTAGCCATCGTCTCCTGGGAGTGGTGGTATGCTCCCATGATGGAGGAGAGGGCCTCGTTGAGAGTAGGTTCCCTTGGCCTGTCCTCCCTCTGTCGCACAGCAGCCCTCCCAGTTCCCCTATGTTCCTGTGCCTCCATCCCCTGGACCGTGTGCCCACTACCACTGCCCCCAGGTCCCTGTTGTTGTTGGGGTGTTGGGTTAGCCTCGGTGCCCTGTAGTGGTGGACACACCGCTGATTGACCTGTCCTGGGTAGGGAGGTATGGGCCAGCTGGGTGGGTGCTGTGCTGGTGTTACCAGAGGGTGGCAGCTCGGTGTTGGGCTGTGGCTGGGAAAGGGGAACCGACTGTCCTGAGGCCCACGATGGTCCGGGCTGGTCAGCAAGATCCAGTAGGGCAGGGCTGCTGTCGTCACTGTGGGCCTCTTCTGGGGGAGGAGTGGTGTTGTCTGGACCCTCTGGTGTGGTGACGTTCCTTTGTGTTCCTGCAGGGGTATAAGTACATGATTATTGCATGTGTGTGTTTCATGGTGTGCAATGGTTGGGTGTGCGTGTACACCAGTGCTAGCATTCCTGTGTGGGGGCTTGTGTGCTGATGGTTGGGGGGTGTTCTGGGTATGTGCAGTGGGCATGCTTTAGTGATGGGTATCCATGCTTAGTTGTGTCATGCAGGTCTTGGGGTTGGGATGGGTGGTTGGTGTTATGGGTACATTAGTGAGGAGTTAGGGTGTTAGGGGAGGGTGTGAGGGTGGGGGTGTGTGATAGCATGCAGGTAGGGTGGGGGATATGATAGTTAAAATTTGACTTACCAGTGTCCGTTCCTCCAACGACTCCTCCGAGGCCCTCAGGATGCAAGATGGACAAGATTTGCTCCTCCCATGTTGTTAGTTGTGGGGGAGGAGGTGGGGGTCCGCCGCCAGTCCGCTGTACCGCGATGTGGTGTCTGGATACCGTGGAACGCACCTTACCCCGTAGGTCGTTCCACCTCTTCCTGATGAACTCCCTATTTCTTGGGTGCTGTCCCACAGCGTTGACCCTGTCAACTATTCTTTGCCATAGCTCCATCTTCCTGGCTATGGATGTGTGCTGTACCTGTGAGCCAAATAGCTGTGGCTCTACCCGTAGGATTTCCTCCACCATGACCCTGAGCTCCTCCTCAGAGAAGTGGGGGTGTCTTTGGCATGACATGGGGTGGTGTGGGTGAGGTGTGGGGTGGTGTATGTGTTGATGAGTGTGGTGAGTGTAGTGGTATGTGGTGTTTTGTGCGTGGATGTTGTGTGGGTGATGGTGTAGTGTGCCTCTGTGTGATAGGGTTCTCTATTCTGTGCTGTCTCTGTATGGCCTTCTCTCTAATTTTGGGTCGTAGGGGTTTGTGGGTGATGTGGGTGTGTGTTTTATATTGTGTTGGATGTGTGGGAGTGTTGTTTGTATGTGTATCAGGTGTGTGTATTTGGATTTGTCCCATGTGGCGGTGTTTTGGAGCTGTGTGTGTATTTTGAGTGCGGCGGTGTGTACCGCCAATGGAATACCGCGGGTGGAAGAGCGTCGCGTGGATTCGTGGGTCGTAATAGCATGGACGTGTTTCTGTTGGCGTGGAGGTGGAGGATTTGTTTCCGCATGTTTATCACTGACCTTTGGTGTGGCGGTATTGTGTGGGTGTCTGAATTTCGGCGGATTCAGTGATGTGTGTCATAATAGCTGTGGCGGCCTCCCGTCGCCGCCGCGGTGTATTGGCGGTCTTCTGCACGGCGGTAAGCGCCTTTTACCGCCAATGTTGTAATGACCCCCATTGTGTGATGTATTAAAAGGGCAGAAGTGAATTACCTATATAATTTGCCAGCAGTGGTAGAACCTGTACATAGGAAGAAAAAGGTATTGTACATATGTTTCGAAAAAGCAACTCATATCAATTGCACATAAGTGTTAATGTTTATTGGAAGGAAACGTTATTGCACATATGTTTTGGAAGATTAAAAAGCAACTTATATTGTAGGTATATAATTGTTACTTCTTTCTACAGAAGAGAACGTGAGATATCCATGTGGCAATCAGTGAAATCTTGACATATAGTTCCAGATTAGAATGGGCTATGGAAAAACATGCCAAGATTCTAGATGAGACAGTTAGCGCAGGCTTTCTCTTTTGTTAGGAGGTATTTTCATTTGAGAGACAATAAAGTACTTACAAAAGACCTATGGTGTGAAGAGGACACTTTTCTGTGGGTATACAGCAGAATAAAAGTGTCTGGCATCATTTTGGAACCTACAAGACAGTACACACAAAAGAAAATGTAATAGAAGAGACTTGCTATCCCCTAAACTATAGAAGCATCTAAACATCATATGGGATTACAGTGAAACAAGCTACACATGTCAAACAACATTTCTCTTTCATTAGTGAAAACTCCTAACATTATTACAGTTAGATCTGCTGAGCTGGTGAAGTGTGTGGTATATCTTCATCCTTACAGAACCAGGTCCAGTTGATTGGGTCAATGTGAAGGGCTATAGGGTGGAAATGCTATTTGATTCTGAAGCAAAAATGTTGTTAGTACCCCTGGAGTTCTACATGCAGAATCTTGTGAACAAAGTCAAAGTGCTCAAACCAGATATACTACCCCTAGCTTAGAGGGGCAACCAATTAAACTCCTTGGAATTTTCATATGTTAAATAGAATATAAGAATCTGTTTGCAGCTGGAAAGATTTATATTTCATGTAAGGGTGATAGTATTATCATCTGATTCCACCAAAAAGAATAAAACATGATGTTAGACCCCCAACAGTAATCAGGTTGGGTCACCAAGGGCATCTAATAATTTCTAAAACCGAAGAAATAATTAGGTTACACTTCTGGTGGCCTGGGCTTGATATTCAGGTTGAGAGAGCTATCAGAGACTCTCACAAGTGTATGCCAAGTGACAAGATTTGCAAAACAAGAGTGCATTCCATGGTGCTGAGAGATCCTCTGGAGAGAGCATGGCAAGAAGTGGCCAAGGATATTTTTGGGCCAGCAGCTAGTAGAACATGTACATTTTTTGTTATGGTTCGGTTGACATGTTCTCATGTTGTCAGAAATACATATTTCACAAAGTATAGAGACACATAATGTGATCGCTAATCTTAAAGATATATTTGGCAGGGAGGGACTTCAAGAATATATCCTCAATGACAATGGAGTACAACTGGTCTTCAAAAAATGGATGAATGTCTGTCCCAGAGTGTTCTCTTTACCATACCAAATTGAATGGTATGGTGGGGAGATTCAACAGAGCTTTGAAAGAATCCATTTGAGTTGCTAAATCACAAGGAAGACTGGAGAAATAAAATGTTTGCGCAAGTGGAAATTTATTGGTTGACACATTCTGTCATGCGTGCCCTTTGAGTTATTTAGGGGCAGAAAACCTAACGCTATGATGTGCCCATCTTGGATGAATCACAAGAATGTTGGTGTTTCTCTGGCAGTGGATGGACGGAAGGAAAAACAAGAAAATAAATTAAAAAGGAAATACAGTTATAACAACAAACACTCTACATGTCAAACTAAAGTAGATGTGATGTGGTGAGGGTAAATATCCTCAAGGATTTGGCAAGGTTTCAAAGTTTTCTGCCCCACTCAAACGAATTAGGCTGGTTTGTAATGCAGTAAAACTGGAAGACAACAGCATTTGGAATTTAACATGGTTCTGTTGGTGGTGTGGTGTTCAGTAATGCAAACACCGATGTTAAGGAGGGGCCCAGGAAAAGTGGGAGGTTGGTTATACCACCAAGATTTCTGAAAAGACTAGGTTTAATATTTCAAAGACTAGGTTTAATATTTCATCATCTAAACAATGGTTCTCTCTTCTGTGATATGTTGTAGTGTTTACTTTTTTAATGCGAATATATATAGTTCTTTTGAAACACAATTGGGGGTAGAAAAAGAGGGAGATGTGTGGTATCGGTCTTTACAGAACCTTCTTGTAGAAGGTAATGATATAAAGGTTCTGAGAATGTGGAACAGACAGGGAGTCAGTATGAGGCTGACTGAGATGGTGGCTGGGACATTTGTATCTTGACATGTAGTTTGAATAAAACAAGTCCATGAACCATACTACTTCCTTAGGTGATATCACGTCATCAGAAAGTGCCCTGCATAGACCGTCATGAACCACGTGACTGTGCTGCAGACTTATTGGCATGAATGTCCTTGGGACAGACATGACTCCCAGACATGCAAATTGTCCGTCCTTTCTCACAGGAGAGCCCATGTTGCATAATATTTGTATGTGATATGTGGTGGTTGGTTAGTGAGTAAGTTATGTGTTGTAATTAAAGATAGATCCTTTGTCAAGTATAAGATTTAGGTTTATTCAGTTTATTTACTGGTTACTGGTAACATAACACTAGGGTACACAACCCTTCCACGCAACACTAGGGTACACAAAAATGCAACACTGGGGTACACAGCCCTGCAGTACAACATTAGGGTACTCAACCCTGCAAAGCACCCCTAGTGTACACAACCCTTCAACGCAACACCAGGGTACACAATCCTGCAATGCTAGGATACACAGCCCTACAATGCAACATTAGATTACTTGACCCTGCAACACACCACTAAGGTACCCAACTCTGCAACTCAACATTAATTCAAAATAAAGCATTCAAACAAATATTGTTCATTCTAACAATTGACACATGCATCAAATCCACGTAGGCAGCAAATTCAGCATGGCATAGATGGCCATACTCTCAGTCAGTAAAATCAGAATAGCTAAACTTACACTAACGTACTGAGGATTTCAAAAATATACACATGCAGCTGACTCAGATTTGCAAAAACATAATACACTTAGGGAGAACATTAAAACACAGCAACAAATTAAGAACAGCACAGAAAGAATAACTGGCATGACATTATAAACACATTATAGCTGGCACATAATTACATCCAGAAGGAACACCTAATGTCCCCAGTAAGCGACCTCTAACCCAAAACCTCTCTTCACCATTTAACACCTGGACGCTTATAGTTTCTCAGGAACATTTAGATCTTTTCCAGGAACACTTATAACTTTTCCAATGTATACATCACCTTTCCTGTGGAAAATTCGCACACAAGTTTGTACTCTACAATCAGCTAGCTTACACTGGACAGTCAGCTACATACTCTCAAGTATGTTGAAAACAAATGTCAATTTTTTAAGTAAGAAATTCCTCACTGTTGTTTGCTGCTAACCAATGATAATAGACACAAAGTCCCAAGGTGTTCCCATCACTGCGTACTTCTTTCTCATGGAACAGTGACTAGACAGGAGCTGCAAACCTTGATGAATTGATGACAGGTGCTTTGCTATAGTACTAAAAGTACAGCTTATAGGCCACAGTAGCACATTGAAAACATCCCATTTGAGGAAGAGGTCATAGATGGGTTGTGTTGTTTTCCAAGGTAAATTAAGCTTGTCTTGCCAGAGCAGTGCACAGCAGCATGAGCTCTCACTGTAATGGGATTAAATCCTCCCAAACACACCATCGCTGTGATGTTTTATCAAATGCTGGCTCTGCGTTGGTTCAGTGCTGGTTCACTCTCACAGCATATGCCAATAAACCTGAAATTTAGTTCTTCAAGTGGTTCATGCTGGTTAACTTCACATCAGAAATGCTGCATTCTTTGTTAATCTGCGCTGCTGCTTCACGCCCAACTGGCATGTCTTCCCAAAGAGATGAAATGCGGTATATGCCAACTATAACCATGTTGACACTAAAGTCCTAATGAATCAGCATACACTTTTAAAATTGAGCCAAATGCCCAAGTCTTCTATTAACTGCAGGCTGTCTGATGAGAAAGACACTGGTGGGGCTTCCTGGGCATTTTCTTCACTCCAGGCTTGAATTTCCTTTTCTCTTAAACTTTCTTTTAGTTTCTTCTGTAGGTTCAGTTTCTCTTCAATTTCCTCCCACACATAGATTATTTCTCCAGTCGTCGCCAGTGTTGTAATTCAAGATAGATTCTTTGTAGATTGTAAGATGTAGGTTTATTCAGTTTAGTCACTGGTAACGCCGACCAGGAGCAGCATCCTTGCTGCTCAGTCCACTCTCACCAACTCGCCATTTACACCAACCAGGCACTCATCAACATTCTGTGACCTCACACACAAACTTGATGAGCAGCAGAGAGCTGGTAACTAAGAAGAGAATGCATAGCAACAATTCAAGTCACAACAGCATTGCAACCCATGAGTCAGGATGCTTGGTAACCAGTGCTGGGTGAGAGCACTTGGCAACTCGTCAGAGGACCTGAATGCTCAATAACCTGTAGTTGGGTAAATTGGCTTAGCAATATCACAAGACTTTAAGGGATAGTTTAATCTTTTTATGGGTCTGCATTTCAGTGCATGAGGTATTTTTAAGGGTCAGGGATAGGTTGAGTTCAGCCGTAAAAAGGGACTTTTAGGTTTCAGTCATGGGTGGAGTTTAAGGGTAGAGGAAATCTTTAAGGGATCAGGAATGGGTGGCATTTAGGGTAGTGAGTGCTTTTTAGGGTTCACAGATGAGTGGAGCTTACAGGGGATGAGAGATTCTAGGGATCAGAGATGGGTGGAATGTCTGGACAAAACCTTTTAAGGGTTCAGTAATGGATCGAGTTTAGGGTGGTGACTGAGAGATTTAAGGGTTCGGGGATGGCTGGAGTTTAGATGTAGAAAGGATTCAGGAATGGGTTGAGTTTAGGGGTGGTGAGGGTTATTTTCAGTTTCTTGAATTGATTGGGTGTGCTTATTGGTGGTGAGGGTTTTTTAGGGTTCAAAGATGGATTGTATTTAGGGGTTGTGATTGGTTTTTGGTGTAGAAAGAGATTTTTAGGGGTGTTGGATGGATGGAGTTTAGGGGATGTGAGATATGTTTTGGTACAGGGATGGGTGGATTTTAGGGGTAGAATGAGCATTTAGGGTTTAGGGTTGGGTGGAATGTAAGGGTGAAGGATGGATGAAATGTAGGAGAGGTGGATATATTTTAGGGTTAAGGGATGGGTGGAGATTAGGGGTAGAAAGTTTTTAAGATTCAAGGATGTGTGGAGGAGTCAGGGATGGGTTTAGTGTAGGCGTGCTGAGAGCTTTTAAGGGGGCATGGGTGGATGGTCTTCAGGGTTTATAAAGGGGTAAGGATGGAAGATGTTTTAGGGGTGGTGAGGGGTCAGTGCATTAAAGCATCCAAAGTAATTGTTTGGAAATGTAAAAATAATAAATCTGAAATAATGTAAAGCACTGAAATAAATACCTCTGAATTTTTTTTTCTGAAATTAAGACCTGCAACCATTTCATTTACACCTCCAAAGCCCATTTTAGAGAAAAAAGCCATTCTATGAATTGGTTTTTATGAAACAGTAAATGCCATTCATCATATAAATTTTCATTAAACAGTTTAGGTGCAATGGTTTCTCAGTAATGGTATTCCATTAAATCATTTTTCTATCAAATCACATACAATCTTATAGTTATCTTGGGCCACATGTACGTAGCATTTTGCACGTCGCAAACAGCAAATTGGGCCGTTTGCGATGTGCAAAATGCACTTTGGGATGTTCAGACCCATTTTTGCGATTCGGTAAACTATTTGCTGAATCGCAAAAAGCATTGAAAGCCCCTCATCTCAGTCCCAACTTCAACTGCCAATGCTAGTGTTCCATTTGGAACCTTTCTCAATGCATTCCAATTCAACCCATCACTACACATCTTCCCTTTGATCATATTTTTTTTTCTATACATTATACAAACACATTAAATTTAAACACAGTAAATCTACTAGTGGTAAAACATTTTGTAATATTACATTGCAACGCAAATTACAAATTCACTTTATATGGACATAACTAATGTACAATTAATGTACAAAACCTCTCAATTTCATTGGTGTTCTGATATTTGTTCCAAACCTTCCTATCCTACCTCCAGAATTAGTATTCTTATATTCATTCTCAATTCTTGCTTCATTCTCATCTCATCTCTTACTTCTCGACTTCCCACATCTCCTCCAATACTATTTCCACCACACACATCATCCATCCAGTCATAATTCCTCAATCTGCCCTTATCAAACACATTCTTACATTTAGCCATGCGGTTTAGATGCCACACCTTCCCATCACTCAATCGCGCCGAATTACAAAATAACTCAGTAACTTTCAAAGGTTCACTAAACCTACTTTCTCCCTTACGTACCTTACAACTTTTTTTAACTCTTACCCAATCTCCCAATTTCACAGGAACAATTTTCACATTCTGCTTCCGATCATAATTTAACTTGTGCATTTTTTTTGCCTCTAATAGTTTTTTTTTACATTTTCCAATGACCATTCAGAAACTTTTGCTTCCGAATCCATGCACTCTCCTTACTCACTGGTTCCCTGCCTCTCATAATTACAAACTGACTTTACCTGTACTATTACTGGGTGTTATTCTGTACACCCAAATCATTTTGAATACCTCTTTTTACCAATTCAAACCGCTACTAGCTGCCAATTGCAATGTGCTCTTAATTACACGGTTAAACCACTCCACTAAACCATTGCCTTCTGGATGATATACAGAAGGTAATTTGTGAAAGATTCCATTCCTTTGCAGGAATGTTTTGAATTTATCAGCAATAAATCAAGGACCGTCATCAGAAATTACACATCTTGGTAGCCCCTCCTTAATAAACAACTTATCCAAAAACCTCACAACATCCTCATTCTGTGATTTTCACTGCTACAATAACGAATTTCTTTTCACTCTGTATATTTTCTACTGGTCCCATGATATCAATACCAATTTTATCCCATGGCATATTTGGGCAAGGAACGGGAAACAACGGTGGGTTGAAAGTCTTCTGTGTTTTGTCTGCATTCTCACACGAGACACATTCTCTTACTAATCTCTCCACCTCAACATCCTAACCTGGCCACCAGTACATGTTCTTCACTCTCGCCTTGGTCTTGGAAATACCTAAATGCCCTTCATGGCACACTCCCAAAATTTTCGTACATAGCAACTTTGGTGGGACAAACCTATCACACCTCAAGAGAATGTTTTGCTCTTCACTCAGCTCATTGCGAAATTCCCCAAAACTACGTTCTATTTCACTGAGAATATTTTTGTTCGGCCACCCAGAACGCACATATGTCAATACTTTCTGTAATTCTTTGTCAGTCTCCATGCCCATTTTCCATTCATCTATGTTGACCCCATCCTGACCTTCATCAAACAGCAATGCAACCTGTTTATCCTCCATGAACCCCTCATCAATATCCTTCCTAGAATCAAAAGGTAATGGTAGCCGACTTAAAAAATCAGCAACCCTAGTCTTCGTAGTTGAAATCCAATAGTTTTACAGACATTCTGGCTAGTCTAGGAGAAGCGTTCTGCAACCCCTTGCTGGTAAGAACTTTTGTTAAAGGCTTGTGATCGGTTCTTACAATCACTTTGAGTGCCCATTTATATTGCCTGAAATGTACCAAAGCCCAAGAACACGGTAACATCTCTTTTTCTATCACTGAGTATTTAATCTCCGCCTCAGATAATGATCTTGAGGCGAAGCCAACAATCCATTCCTCATTTTCATCATTTTTTTGAGATAAGACAGCCCCTAATCCTTTTTCGCTGGCATCTGTGGTGACAAAAATTTTACTTAAAGGATCAAAACCTTTCAAGAAAGGAGCCTTACTAATCTCTACTTTCAGTTTATCAAATTCCTCCTAACAATTCCTGGACCAAACAAATTTAACTCTGGTCTTCAGTAGCTGTCTTATGGCAAAAGTTTTTTCAGAAATGAATTTTGAAATAAACTCCACCAGACCCAAAAAAAAAGCACGGACTTCGTCCTTATTCTGTGGAACAGGTGACATCACGACAGCTTTCACAAATTCTTCCTTTGGTTTAATGCTGTCCTCACTAATTTCATGACCAAGGTATTTAATGCTTCTGCTTGCAATTTTGCATTTCCCAAATTCCACAGTCAAACCGTTCATTTCAAACACGTCCAATACCCGATGTAACTGCTCATCCTGTTCTTCCTTTGTCTTACCCATTATTAAAACATTGTCTTGAAAGAACGTGACACCATTAATACCTAATAGTAAATCACTCATAATTCTCTGGAACATCGCAGCAGCCAAAGCTAGCCCGAAAGGTACCCTCGTGAATTGATAACAACCAAATGGTGTTATGAACGTTGTTAATTTCTTGCTACCCGAATCTAGCTTAATTTGGTGATATGCTGAATTTAAATCAAGAGTAGAAAACCAACTCATACCTTTCGTGAATGCAAACATCTCATTTATCTTCGGTAAAGGGTACTGATCAACCATTATACGCTCATTCAGGCTTCGCAAGTCAATACACAATCTGATCTTACCATCCGTACGTTTAACCACAACCAGAGGAGAAATCCATTCTGCTGATTCCACACTCTCTATTATGCCCTCATTCGTGAGTCGCTTAAGTTCGTTTAAAACTTCATCTCTGACCGAGAAGGGTACGTATCGAACTTTGTGAACAACTGGTTTGACACCACTCCTCAACACTATCTTATGATTAAAATCGCTCAAACACCCCACTTTCCCTGAAAACACCCTGGGATATTTGTGTGCAATTTCATCGTTATCAACACTACTATCAGTTGATAGCACAGGTTCAAAACTGTTGGGGTTAAGAATTCTACCTAATTTTCCTTGGTCTACCCCACCCCAAAACTGAAGGACCCTTTTCTGATATATACAATTTGCACATATCCTTTTTTCCTTTAAATTCAAATTCCATGTTTTTGTAGCCTACAAAATGTATTCTCTCCCCAGTATAACTTTTCGCTTTCACATATGTTCTATCTAGTATGTCTCCATAGGTTTCTTTGAATCTTTCCATCCAAATGATGTTCTCAATTATGGAGAAAGGCAAACCAGAATCAACTGTTACTTTGACTGCTATCCCACCCATGCTCAGCTCGCATACAGGTTTTCTATTCAGTGCTTGCTCAATATCCAGTAAATCATATTCAATGCAAAAGACCCCATTCTCATCATCCTGACAATCTGAATCATTCTCCTCTTCAATAAATGTAATATTTCCTCTTTTAGAACATTTGCATACTCTTGCAAAATGTCCCATGCAACCACATAATGAACATTTCTTAGCAGGACACTTCTTATTATCAGCAAAATGGTCAGCACTTCCACACCTATACATTTTTTTAATATTGTGCTGATCTCGTTGTTGAATATGTTGATCTCGTTGATCCTTCTTCTTATAACACACACTCTTCGAGTCGTTTTTTAAACTAGAATTTTCTTTAGTGAACAAAACTTGTTTAATATCTTTCTTATCCTCTTCCATGGCTTTGACGCATCTACCGGTAAGTTCAGCTTTTTTAACAAGCGCAATAACTTCCTTCAACGGTACTTCTCCATTTACCCACAATTTATCTTGAATGTTGGGATTACTGGTATGCATTACAATTTGATCACAAATTAATTCTTCCTGTAATCCTCCAAATCTGCACGTTTTAGCTAAGTTCCTAAGAGCTGACACATACTCTTCAACAGATTCAGATTTAGACTGTTTCCTTTGAAAAAATTTGAATCTATCCACCGCTACGCAAACAGTTGGAGAGAAATGAACGTCTAAATCCTCTGACGCTTGTGTAAATATGTCCCCACTATCTGTATCGCTCCTAGATTTGTTTTTACATCTCATTGTACAGTTTCAAGCCTCCAGGCCCTGTGCAATGCAATAGAATCTTCTTTTCTTTTCTGCAGAAAATTCTTCTTCTTCCAAAGTGTCAATGTAATTGCAGAAATATTCTCTCCATGCTTGCCACTGCATGACAGGCTCCCCTATTGCTAACAGAAATGGTTGGGGTGCATGTAAATTCAGAGTAGACATTGTCACACTAGAAGTTGAAAATTGTGTATTAATCAGTTTTTTTTTCCTATTCAAATAAACAGCTCTCCTATAAAGATCCAACAGATGTCTGATCACTCAAACGCCAAGGAAATCATTAAAGCGCTTTTCATCTAACAACTTGACGAAAGTGTACTTCATAAGGTTCTTTCCTCTAAAGAGTGTAGCCTCAACACGCACAATCCTATGCGTGCCGTCAGTTTACTTCAAAAGTGTACTTCTTAAGGTTCTTTCCTCTAAAGAGTGTAGCCTCAACACACACAATGCTATGCGTGCCGTCAGTTTACTTCAAGGACCTGGTCTTCGTCACACGCCTTGTATGCTGTCAGTCTTCTCAGGATGCCATACAAAACAGGCGCGCTGCCACTGTGCGTGTCGGATCTCAAGCTCTACAGTCTTAAATGCAGCCACTGCACGTGCTGTCACTGTGCGCGTCAGATCTCAGCGCGTGTTGAATTTCGTGCCCAGGATACTGCACGAGACGCGCCCAACAGCTGTGGAAGCTGCCAAAGCGAGCGCAGGATCTCGTGCCTAAGATGTTGCACGAGACGAGACGCACCCTAAAGGTTTGGATGCGACTGTAATCCTAATTGTGGACGGCACAGGCACCTACCAGGAACCGGCATCGGACGAAGACTCCAAACTGAAGTTGATCCCAACGTGCTGATTTCCGAACGATGCGAAGAAGCAACAGGTGATGACCCAGGAGACGAGGAGGGCGGTGTGGGGGCTGTCCTTTTCACTCGTCGCCATATTCTGTAATGAAGGACTGGAAGCAGGTAAGCTTTGAAGGATTTATTTCACAATATTGTAAGCCCCGCACACCACGAAACGTCTCATCTCAGTCCCAACGTCAACTGCCAATGCTAGTGTTCCATTTGGAACCTTTCTCAATGCGTTCCAATTCAACCCATCACTACAGAACCTTTGCTGTATTATCGTAGGTGTAGTCATACTGCACATTATAAGCTCAGGACTGCAAGTAACTTAATGAAAAGAAAAAACATTACTGGATGGAACTATTTACGAAAGGGAATTTGAAACTTGAGATCTCTGACTCCTTTAAATATCTGTATTCTCGAATTTCTCTTGATGCACTGTCACTGACATTGCTATGTGAGACCCAACTTTTTCATACTTTTGCAGTACAGCCTTATTTTTCCCTTTGTAAAGGTTTTACCTCACTGAAGTGTGTAGCTCTTTGTTATATTTACTTTCCTCAGAATAGGACGCAGCAAAATGGAGGCCATGAAATCAGTATTATTCAAACATTGCTACCATTATGACGTCCTTAAGACGTCATACTCTCGATGTTTCAGCAGTCAATGCCCTGCCACAGGGATTTATGTGTAACTAAAATAGAAGAGTATTTAATGTCCATGTGACTGATAGTGACAGCCTTAATCCAATGGAGCAACTAATTACTCAACATTAAACATTAGCGGCACCTCCAAAAAGTCTTCTGAAATGTCTGCATCATGGGCCAAATGAGTCCACGCTCATGCTAGAGTATACCCTCAAGCCTGGAGCTATGAGTGCACTACTGAATACTCTCAGCCAATGCCAGCTACTTGAAAAGTTTGTGGTAATTTCTCTCATGAATGGGGCTGACGAAATGGGGATCTTTGCTCCATTCTGTCAGCTGCGATTCACTTCAGTATGTGCATGCTCTTACAGACTATGGTCCCAACACTCGAACATATCTGGTTGCAGTCAGTGGGGGGCTTTGCAGCCCCTAACGTCTCTGAGCAAAACACAAAATAGCAGCATTCTGCTTTCTTACAGAATGAACTTTAATGGTGTGGGGTGTGAGCTTAAGGGCAGTTAAGGTCAGCCCTGCAGAAAGAACTATGGGCTGAATACCCAATACTCAGATCCTGATTTACAAAGAACCTCCACAGTCGTGGCAGAGGCCCTGCAGCTGCAGTGGATTCTCCACACTCAAGGCAGAATCTCAGCAATGAGAAACTGTAGTGAGATCTCACAGTGAGTGTGAAGATTCCACCAGGACCGTGGAGCATCCACCACAACTGCAGAAGCTCCTTGTGAATCGGGCCTTCAGTTTTTAAAAAATGTAGATCTTCCATGGGCTGAGAAAAGTGCTTGCTCTCATAGCTGATGATGTGAGGGTAAGGAGCAGGAACTGCTGTGAGTACCTTCTAAAGGAGGGGTCTTAAAAAGCCCATGTGAAATGTCTGTTTACCATCTCTAAGGAAGAAGAGAAAGTGGAAAAATTTAAATCTACGTAAATGCCTTCAATGAGCATAGCTCTAAGGTGTTCTGGAAACTAGACTGAGGTCAGATATTACCCTTCTCTGCCTGCAGCTGTGTCTAGCTTGCAGCTGCCCAGACCAGAAGGAGGAAGTAATTGAATGGGTGCAGTGAGAGTATCTTGAATTGGTACAGTGAGTCTATCTTGAATGGGTGCAGTGAGTCTCTTGAATGAGTGCAGTGAGTCTGTGTTGAATGGATGCAGTGAGACTGTCTTTGTGCTCATCCCTCTTGCATGCACAGCTGTGTGTGTGTGTGCGCGTGTACAGAAATATTTTTAATTTTATATTTAACCCAGGCTTGCGCTTTCGGGGTACTGTTTGTCTGCATCAGTCAGGAAGATTTTGAGTCGGTGCTTATATCTCCTTTCTTTCAGACTTAAATACTGCAAAGATACTTGACCTGGTTAATCAGGCTATTGTCTTATTGGTGCAACTGCAGAGTTGGAGTCTGTATGCAGTTAAGGCAGCCTGTGTCCTTTATTCTTCTGCAGTTTGTTACAGTGAATACAAATTATCTTTCAGTGACTGTAAGAGCTCATGAACCTATCCTACCCTATGGTAATTTATGACAGAAGTTAATTATATAGTGGTGCTTCTTACAGAAAATAGGCTTAGGGCTCTCAGGAGAGAGGGCTGCCAGAGACTAGAATAAGACATTAGAAGTTGGTAAGTGGAAAGGAGAGTTCCCCAGGCAGCTAGGCACACAGTAGAAATGCTTTTTGATTTGTATTTCTGTTCATCCATACGTAAAATAAATCTCTGCAGTACACACGCTATGGAGGGAAAAGTGAATGCTGATTCCTTTCTGTAGGGAAACCATGAGTTAATCTGCAATTAGTGCCAAGAAATTCAGTCGGTAAATGTAGTCACATTCGGCAGCATAGATGCCTGAAAGGTGACGCCAGTGAGGTTTAAAATGGTGTATGATGATGGCAAGGTGGGAAATCTGCATAGTTTATTTTTACACAGTAAGTATACTATGGGTTTTATGCATGTTACTCAAGAGCTGGCATGCATGTATCAACCAGGACTTGTTGAATGAAAAAATATATATATATAATATATAAAAAATATATATATATATAAACATATATATATATATATATATATATATATATATATATATATATATATATATATATATATATATATATCGTGCCCTCGCCATGCACAGTTTTCTTATCATTAATTTGATTTCAAATGGTGCAGTGATAATATCAAAGATGCCATAGAAGATGACATCAATGATATAATATGTGGGGTAATGTAAGGCCCGTGTAGCCAAGCCCTTATAACCACCGAATCCAGCGCTGCTCACGACCTTTGGCCATACACAGCAGTGGTTGACCACAGGGCCTGTCTGTGAGTGGGTGCATGAATGTCTGAGTGGGTCTGAAAGTGGGTGTGTGAGTCCATGACTGGGTCTGAGTGGGTGCATGAGAGTCTGAGTGTGTGTGTGAGAGGGCGCATGAGTCTCTGAGTGCATGTATGAGTGAATTCATTAGTGTATGAATGAGTCTATGAATTAATATTCAAGGTTAGTCAAAAATATTTGAGGATATTTTTAAATATTCGTGAGTATCGCATTTGGTAAAAAAAAATACTTTAAACCCATAATTTGACCCTCAAACACCTGTATATCATATCCCTGGGGTCAGGGTACCACCACTCTGACCCCTTAAGTCACTTTTAATTTTATTTTTCAGTCCCTGGGACCGTGTCCCTTTACTCAAAATGGTAGGTGCAACTTTCTGATCAGAATTCTCCGAGATACTCACAAAAATACTGCAATGGATCCGTGGCCCTATATATACAGATTTATTTCCCCTTTAATATCTCAAAAACTATTGAACGGATTTACACCAAATACGTGAAAGCACAAGCTGCGAACCAAAAGCTAGCTTAATGTGGTGTAATTCTGTTCAGTGGTTCAAGCTGTAGTCATGTTTAAAGGTCCTATGAGAATTAACATGGTAAATGCACGGCCCCCGCTTTTCTCGGCCCTTGCTTGACGGATAACCCTGAAAATTTCTGTGCACAAGAATCACCCACACACTTTTTAGGGAAAATTTCGTGAAGATTCATCAAACGGTGTCAAAGAGATAGGAAGGTCAAAAATTGATTTTTCTATGGAAACATTGTACTAACTATAACTACCTACTGGCGACCTCCAGTATGCCATATATATATATATATATATATATATATATATATATATATATATATATATATATATGTATATATATATAACAATAGGTCAAAAAGGGAACAGAGATTAAATGCTTCAGCATGCAGGGAGCTGCTGTTAAAAGCAGCTCCTTGCTTGCTGAAGCAATGCACCGCGAGGTAAGCCTTGAGGCATACCCAACAGTGCCAGATGGCCCGTAAAGGGTATTTTGCTAAATTAAAAGAAAAAAATGAATAAATAAATAAGTAGGGACCACAGGGGAGCCCTTGAGGCCTCCCTCGCCATAGGGCTGCCCCGCGGTCCGAGATAGCCTATAAAGGCCTAAAAAAAGGGACCACGGGGAGCCCTTGAGTGCTCCCATGCCATAGGGCTCCCCACGGTTCCACATAGCCCATAAAGGGCAAAAAAAAGAAATTAATAAAAAAAATAAAGCAATAGCTTAGTGTGAAGTCACAGATCTGAGCACTAGGGGTTCGAGTCCAGCTGGACTCGCTGCCCTATTTTTTTGTTTATTTCAAAGTGCTTTAACTTTTAAAAATGAAAGACACATTTTTAATTAAAATTGTAAAGAAATATTTCATTTTAAGTACATCATACATCAAAGCCTAAAAAACTCTCCATCTCTCTCCCTCTAACTTTCATTCTCTCTCTCTGTCTCTGTTTCAATCAATCTCTCCCACTCACACACCCACTCTGACACTTATGCACCCACTCACAGTCCCACTCAGACAGTCACGCACCTACTCACAGATACACTCAGACCCTCATGCACCCACTCACAGCCCCAGTCAGACCCTCATGCACCCACTCACAGATCCACTCAGACAGTTACGCACCCACACACAAACCCACTCAGACTCTCACACACCCACTCACAGACCCACTGACAGCATCATGCACCCACTCACAGACCTGCACACAGGGACATTATAGTTAGGTTCTGAATTTACTCACACAACCCAAGAAATTCAGCAGTTATAGTTAGGTCTTTCAAGTAAGTATAACTTGCTGCTGAAGGTATCTATAACTCACGCTTTAGCCATGCACTCCCATCACCCCAGATATTGCAGCACTCAGGACAACTTCTATAACATCAATAAAAGTATCAGTGAAACATTAGTCAAATTATAGAAGAAAAACTGTGCATGGCGGAAGCGCGAGTTATAGTTCCTTTAGGCCACACGGGCCCCCGCATGAATTTGACATTCAGTCCCAGTGAGGTGGCGGCCCACGGGGCTATGGGCGAGGCTGTGCGGGCCTTCACCCACTATAAATTATTGTTTTGCCCTGGGGAGGTGGTGGTCCCAGGGGTGCGAGAGATGGCGCGTGCCCCCCCACATACCTGAATTTTATCGCCCATGGGAGATGGTGGTCCCAAGGGCTAATACAAGCCCTTTGAGGGAGACCACATGTGCCCCCCCATTTGAAGCCCTCAATGCCCCCAGAACCTGGTCCACCTGAGGCAAAAATTTAAAAAAGTGTTGGATACAACTGTTTTTTTTTTTTTTAAATCTCTGAAAAAAAAATTGGCAGATCCAGATCCGTGGATTATTCAGAGATTGTTTTTTCAAAATGCTCTTTAGCCCTGGTGGGGTCGGTAGGGACAGAGTGACCCTACCCTGGCCCCTTTTCTTTTTTGTCTTTTTTTGTATGACTCGGCTGAAACTGAGTCCCTAGATGACTGCCAACCCTTCCTTGTTGAAGTGTCGGCAGCCAATCACATATCAGCACTGGAACATTTGGATCCGCAGAGGATCCGCATCCCTAGATATCTATATATTTAAAACTATAATATCTCAAAAACTACTGAACGGATTTACACCCAATCACAAAAAAGCACACTTTCTGGACCACGAGCTAGCTTTCTGCCAGATTTGGTGTTATTCCAATCAGCGGTTCGAGCTATAGTTGTGTTCAAAATTCTTATGGGAAAATGTATGGGGAAAATGTGTTTTGGGCCCCCCTTTTTTTCTGTGCCTGCTTTACAGATCACCCTGAAACTTCCAAGACAGCAGCTAAACTGACTGAAGTATACCTTTTGAAAAATTTGTGATGATTCGTGAGCGACACCAAAGTTATTGATAAAACAAAAAATGCACTTCCTATGAAAACTAGGTCCTAACTATAACTACCTCCTGACGACTACCAGTAGATTATATATATATATATATATATATATAGAGAGAGAGAGAGAGAGAGATAGATAGATAGATAGATAGATAGATAGATAGATAGATAGATAGATAGATAGATAGATAGACAGATATCCCTGAAACCTCCATCATGCCCCATCACCTCCCTCCTGTCCTCCATGGTTCATTTTGCTGCCACTCCTTTCTATCCTTAATGCTCTGTTGTGCTGCAACTGCTCCTTCTGCCTGCCCTGCTTGGTCTGTGGTGAAGCTCCCTTCCCTGCCCTCTTTTGGCTGTGTCAAGCCCCTACCCCACCAAATGTGTCCTCCCTGGTCCTTTGTGTTTGCAGGGCCGGTGTGCTGTTGATGAAGCAGAAAATGAAGGTTTTGATTTATTAACGCTTAAACGTAGTGCTGAAATAATCATGTGTGACATTAACCGAACTAATTAAGATTGTACGGGGACAAAATGTGCCCTCAGAGTAGTTTGCCAACATTTATACGCGTGCTTTATGTAACGTGGTGTATTAGAATTGCACTAATCCGACATAATCATAAACGTGTGCTACGATTTGCTTGTTTGAAATGTTTTAGCTTAGCATTACTTTAGCGGAGGCTTTGGCCTAGCTGCCCGGTCTCACGGTTTAGATGCTCGTATTTTTCCACTGTGCTAATAAACGTGTATTTTAGCTTGAAGCTGTACTTTTCCACAGAAACTGTTCACATGCTTATCTTAAAGTTAGTGCCAGCCTGGCATATTTTCTCTTTAATTCAAGGTCGACTTGCAGGTGCGGACAATGGAGGCTCTGAGAGTAAGCTAATTGGGAGACAATGTTGCAACTTGCGTACCCATCTCCAAGGATAATGTATGCTTAAGTAAAAGCTTGAGAACTGTCGTTCTTGATTGGTCAATTTGATGCTAACCTATGAACCCTCCAATGGAGACCCTACAGGACTTGAACTGTTGTCTATAAAAATCAGGTGCACGAGAAGAAAAGAGACCATTGCGGCCATTACCCGGACACTACGCCATTTTGACTTCGTAGCTATTATGGCCCACTTTGCTGCGACGCCATTTTGAGAAACTTTGATGCTTTCTCTAATCGAGAGAAAGAGACTTTAATGATTCTTGCCCTAGAGACTGTAACTTTGATTTGATCCCTTTGCATGAAGTAATAGTTTTACCTTGCCGCCGTGAGGCAATTGCCCCGTTCACCCCTGCCCCTTTGTCCCGTTCCATGCTGATCGAGAAACGGTACCCATGCTGACCGAAGAACGGTACCTGTGAGACGAAGACTTCCTTGTATGCTGATCGTAATTGGTAAATATGAAAGGAAATTGTAAAATTGCATTGTGTTTCTTTTAGGTAACCAACTGCTGATTTTGGTAAGATCCCTAGTTAAGAGTTTTGCTAAATTAATGTTGCTAAATTGTTTTTGCATGAAGTCCCACATGCCGATGCTAATTTGAGGTTAGACGAGGATTCCATATGTCACACGATGCAATTTGAGATCTTGTTATGCTGACTAAATGTACGCAATTAGCTCATTACAGATTATCGTATTAGTGCTTTGCATTGCCATTATCGAATGCCTTGTGATTCAAATGCTTCATAGATTGCACTTGTTTCGACGTTATGGACAGCTATAAATGTTCATATATGTCTATCATTTGGTGTTGAGACACATTTATATTGTGCTAGCTTTGTTAATATAGGGAAATAAATTCACTAACTTTGCAATAAACTGGTGTGGTTATTCCTGACTGAAAGGTCAGGGTTCGCTGAAATGTATTCTGGATTAATTGTAAAGTGTTATGTTGTTCAAGGTGTTGCTTATGTTCGTTATTGATCATTGATTTTGATGAAATCGATCGATTAAGAGTACAGAGAGTTCCCACTTAGTCAAAAGATTCATCGACCTAAAGAGCGTCCAAACGCAGGTAAAATTATTACTACGGACCGCTCTATCAGTAGATGGTAGCAGAGGAGGGTTACGTCTTTTGGGACCCTGTACTATTAAAGTACATGGTGTCGAATTAACGGTTACGCATTTTGAGACCCCATTCGAAAAGTTGAATTAGATTTTCTTGGGTAGAACGGATTGACAAGATGATGATGGGCTAGGTCCACCGCGACTTTCCCGGGATCTCGGAGCTTGCGAATGGAGAGAACGGAGGTGTGGGATCAGCGTTGGCGGTACTAGTGATGGTATGAGTGAAGTAGGGTTTTGCGCTTGCACAGCTTATTGCCGCAGGGTGTGTGAAAAGGTTGCGAGGATTTTCTTTTTAAGGATAGCGGAGGTGCGACTCCGAGTGTAGAAGTAGAGAAGTCGTCGAACTTCATAGAGTTAGCGGAGGTGCGGCTCCGAGTGTGAGAGTAGGGAAGTCGTCGAACTTCATGTGAGTGTGGCGCTTTGTGCATAAAAAGGTCCACGTGGTTGTTGTTGTTGAGGCGGGCCCTGCGAGGTCAAGAGACTCCGGAGTATGTTGATCCATGTTGTGGTCTGGGCGGTTTAGTAGGTTGATCGGGCGTGGTCAACGAGTCGGTACGTGCGTTAGGGAGTGAAAGAAACTTCGACTTCGGGCTTTGACAAGATTCTAAGTGCACTAGAACAGATCATTGACAAGTTGAGAGTAGGTCTGCGGGTCAGATTTGCTTGCGAATGTGGGGGCTGAGAAAGACGGAATAGCGGCCAGAGGCTAGTGAAAAGTCCCGAGGCTAGTGAAAGGTCCCTAAGGTCCTGAAGCGACTGTGTTACCCTTCCTGTAGTAAACCGACAGATCTGTTTTATTTTTTTGGTAGCTCGCAATATATGCAAGAAGTTGTTACGAAAAGAGGTGAGTGAAGGAAGACTAGCCGCGAGGCTTTGTCAGCCACAGTGTGTGTGAGTGTGACGTCACTAAGAGCCGCGCTGGGATAGGTTGGTTGAAGAGAAGGGTCGCGCACGGATTGGACGCAGTCCGTGGGACTCGGTTGGAAGGGGAAAGGCAGGTGAAGAGTATTCCGGGAATTAAAGTCACCTATTGATTACATATTTTGTGGAATCAAAGTTACCTATTGATTAAAGTTTTGTGGAATTGAAGTCAAATATTGGTTATAAACTTGGTTAAATAAAAGACGAGAAAAATGAAATTCCTTAAAGCATTCAGGAGCGCGATGAAGGGGGAATCTTACATTAAAGCGAGCGTAGGAGAGGAGACGCCGCCCGAGGGTACACCAGCTTACATTGTAATGGAAGAAAAGGGGGTAGCTCCGTGCCTTTGGCTAAAGCAATGGCACAAGTGGACAGAGAAACATGGGAGTGTAGCGTTCCCGATACATGGGACATTCAATATAAGGATTTTAGAGAATTTGAGATTCACGATGTACGACATGAAGGTGCCTCCAAGGCCAGCACAGTTTGAGGCTCTAGCAATTTGGGAACTAATGGCCAGACAGCAACAGCAAAAGAAGTTCGAGACCAGAATGAGGAAGGTAGAAAAGACACTAGCGGATGCTAGGTGGGATAATGCACAGAAGGTGTGGAGGTCAGATGTATTACAGGGGATAAAATTGTTCCCCGCAATTACTAAGGAAGGAGAAGAGACAGGTAAGAAAGCCACCTGTAAGACAGACAGGAAGTGTTCTAAGGATAGAGAGGACGAAGAGAAGTTGAGAAGAGAAGAGGAGCTAGAGGATGAGGAGTTGATAATGCAATTGCTGAATGACCGTCCACCGCCTTATGCAGAGAATGGACAAGGTCCAAGTACTAGTTCTGGCCCTCCGGCACCGGTACAGAACAATGAAACTCAGAGTTCAGGAGCATCATCGGGATCTAAGGACCCGAGTCTGCTGTTCACCCCGCAGATACCGCAGGTTAGGAGAATATATCCAGATGTGCCCGTGTTGAAACCAGCAGAGAATTATCAGCCGCAGATGCCAGGGTACTACAACAGTGATAACAGTGCAGGAATGATTCTAGATCCAACCGTAAGGGGAGTACAGAATGGTTACAACCCAACAATGGCACAAGCTGAATCAACTCAGTTTCTGATGCCTCAAAAGCAGATGCAGGGAGGAAACGCACATGCTCAAATGACGGGGAGCCAGATGGGCATGCCGGCAGTGATGACCCATGGTGTGGGAATGAACTTGCCACAGAACATGGGGAATGGACAGAACCCAGATGCGATATCCTTACCCATTACTGTAGGTCCAGCGGTACCTCTGTATAGTCAGCCTAATTCGGGTCTGAACAGTCAGGGATCAATGCTGCAGAATGGGACAGAAAGAAGGTGCATAGAAAACACTCCAGGGATAACTCCGATAGCGGCTCAGCCAACTGGGTCTGGGTCCTTGATGGAGTTTAGTCCCATATGTGCTCAGTCAACACTGGTGAGGTCGAGCCCCCCACTGGTAATACCTCTCACATCGAACACTGAAAAGCTGCCGCAGCCATCGATGGCAGTCGATGTGAACGCTACCCTGATGGGGGTGAATGCGCAACAGCTGACACAGTGGTTCAACAGTCTGAATTCTACACAAAATTCAGCTAGTGGGAAAGGAGAAGACTATATGAATAGGGTCAGGTTGAACATGGAAGCACAAGAATTGGTGGAAGGGACTATGGGTGTGAACAGGTTAGAGTCCTACACAGAAGAAGAGCTGAGGTATCTATGTCCCAGGATTACGAAGGAAGTGAACAAGATACACAAGAGCTTGCAGGAAGCAGCTGACAGAAACGGGGTTGACATAGACAAGACGAAACACTTGAGCAGGAGCTACAGGTTAGATTTTGGGACCACAGATTTTGAACACATGAGATCAGCAGGCATGAAGACACACCTTAGAGAATTGCTGCAGAGTGCACAAGTGTGGAGGTGCTTAGACAAATGGGAAAGCAGGTGGGTAAAGAGGAAGGAAAAGAGGAGGGACAGTGCTACAGAACACAATGAGAAAAGACCACAGAGTAGTGATACAGTAACAATGTTACCAATGAGGGAGACAGCAGGGGGAAAATTAGTACATGTACCATGGCATAGAAGCGACATTCAGTCCTTTACGGACGATTTTCCCAAACTAAGAGAGAAGCCGATTGAATGGTACCAGCAGACTGATAGGTTTGTGAAGCTTGCAAAGTGTCTCTGGGAAGATCTGAACACTCTCTTTGAAATTGTGGTTCCGGCAGATTTGTGGGAGGATTGTAAAAGAGCTGTAGGTTGGCCGACAAGTGAACCAGAGAGGAACAGGGAGACAGGTGCACCATCACCTTTGGTGATGAGCTTGTACTATAAGGTGATTGAGCATTTGAAAACGAAGGTACCCGCGAAGAACGTGGATTGGCAGAAGATTGATCAACTGCCCAAGAGACTAAAGAATCGATTCATAGTTACTATGAGAGGTTGTTGAAGGCGTTCAAGAATTACAGTGGCACGGAAACAATAGAGGCGAAGGACATGCTCCATTTTGTCTTCAGATTTGTGGAAGGGCTGAGGCCATAGATAAGTCAGATGATAAAGTCGCATTTGATTTGTTGGCAGTCGAAACCGATTGATGAGGTCTTGACTTATGCGAAATACTGTAGCGACGAAATTGAAGTGAAACAGAAGAAGCTGAAGGAGAAGGTGATGATGATGCAGCTTAAGGCAGCTCAAACAGGTTTGCAAGGTCTGCAAGGTTTGCAAGGTTTGCAAGGGATGCAAGGGTTCCAACAGCAGATACCGCAACAGCAGTTGCAGCTGCAGGGAAACATGGCGTTTCAGCCACAGGCCAGAGGCAGAGGCCGAGGAGGTTTTGTGAATAATGGTCCGGATTTGAACACTGTTGTGACGGGTGTGCAGGCAATGAAGAAGGTGATGCCGTGTCACGTGTGCGGAATCGTAGGTCATTGGAACCGCGAGTGCCCGATGGTGGTGCAGGAAGGTGCAGGTGTAGGTGCAGGTGTAGGTGCAGGTGCAGGTGCAGGTGTTGGTCAGCAAAACAATGATGTCAATGCATTTCAGACAATGAGGGGACCGAGACTGAGAGGTCCAAGCCCAAATTTTCAGACTGTAAATCAATTACAGGGATTACAACCTATGCAGCCGCAGCAGATGCAAATGCCTCGTATGCAGATGACGCAAATGCAGCCGATGCAACAGCAGTTACCTATGGTACCTAATCAGCAAATGCAAATACCCTTGGCACCAATGAGTCAGCAGCAAGTGATGGTTCCTCCGCAGGTAACGGGTCAGGTAATGAGTACAAATGGCACCGTACAACAGTTCCCATTACACAGTGAGAGTGGAATAAACAACGTATGGGAGAGTGAAAGTTCAGGAGAAGAAGGAGACTGTGTGCTTGCGGCATCCTTGGAAGTTGATCAAAGGGGTCCGTACGTAGAGGGAAGAGTAATGGGTCATCGTGTCTCATTCTTGGTTGACACGGGAGCCACACGTTCAACAGTTAAGAGCAGTGAAGTACCAAATTTGCCACTCTCAGGGAGGACAGTTCAAGTGGTGGGAGTAGCAAACCGACATCTGACGAACCCAATTACAGATCCGGTTCCAGTTAGCATCGGTAACTATCAAGGGGTGCATCAGTTTGTGGTATGTGACTCAAGCCCGATAGCACTATTAGGAAGAGACCTATTGTGCAAATTGGGTTGTTCGATAATGTGTTCGAACGAAGGAATAACAATACAGACGAGCAGTGATGGGGAAGAAGAGGACAGTGTAGAGGGGGATGAGATGGAAACTGTCGATGAAGAGTATCCTCTGATTTGTCTCTTCCCGATGATAACTGAAGAAGATATTCCAGCTGAATTACGGGAGACAGTCGGAAAGGAAGTGTGGGATATGACAGGGAAAGAGGTGGGATTGATGAAAGGAGTGGAACCAGTGAAAGTGGCTGTAAAGCCCAATGCAATCTTTCCCCAGACCCCACAATACCACATGCCACAAGATACCCTCATGAAAGTTGCTCAACTCATTGACGAATTTGTAAGACAGGGAGTACTGAAAGAAGTGTTAAGCAGTCCATGTAATTCACCAATAATGGGACTAATAAAGCCGAGTGGAAAGGTCCGACTCTTGCAGGATTTGAGGAAAATAAATGACATCATAGTCAAGTGCTGCCCTGTCGTACCGAATCCAGCTGTGATAATGTTTCAAATTCCTTGCGATGCTGAGTGGTTCTCAGTCATCGATTTGTCACAAGCGTTCTTCTCGGTGCCTCTTCATGAGGACAGCCAATTCCTCTTTTGTTTCAAATTCCTAGACAGAGTGTACAGTTGGTGTCGAATTCCTCAAGGGTTTTCTGAGTCACCGTCAATATTCAATCAGATTCTAAAGAAAGATTTGGAAGCATTAGAATTGCCATTCGAGTCAATTCTAGTACAATACATTGATGACTTACTGGTTGCATCAAAGACAGAAAGTGGCTGCACAGCCGATACCATTGCTCTGTTGAACCATTTGGGAAGGAATGGACATAAGGTGTCTCCTTCCAAATTACAGTTCTGTCAGAAGAAAGTGAAATACTTGGATCACCAAATAGAGAAAGGGTCACGGAGGATAATGAAGGAAAGAATTACAAGTATACTCCAAATGAGTCCACCAAAGACAAGGAAGGAGGTGAGAAAGTTTTTGGGAATGGTGGGCTATTGTCGCCAGTGGATACCCAACTTCTCGTCTCTAGCAAAGCCACTACTGAAATTGACCCAAAAGGATGCCTTGGATGAAATTGAGCTGAAAGGAGACGAGATGGATGCTTTTGTTGAATTGAAAGAGTGCATGTGCAGGGCTCCAGCTTTAGGTATGCCTGATTACACGAAGCCTTTCACATTGTTTTGTCATGAACGTGATGCATGTTCTTTGTCTGTCTTGACCCAAGCCCATGGTGGCGTGAACAGACCAGTAGCGTATTTTTCAGCTACTTTGGATCCGGTTGCAGCAGCACTCCCAGGGTGTTTGCGCGCCGTAGCAGCAGTTGGTATCAGCCTCACTCAGAGTGAAGGAATAGTGATGGGACACCCAGTAACAGTCATGGTCCCTCACTCAGTTGAGATACTTTTGACCCGCTCCCGAACGCAACACATGACTGGAGCAAGACTCACAAGGTATGAAACGATAATTCTGGGCTCACCGAATGTGCAGCTGAAAAGGTGCACTACGTTGAATCCAGCAACCTTGCTTCCTGGAGAAAATGCCGAAATTGAGAACGCTGAAGACGTCGAGCATGACTGCCTTCAGGTGACTGAATTTTGCACAAAACCTCGACCGGACATCAAGGATACTAAGCTTGATGAAAATGACCAAATTCTTTTTGTTGATGGTTCATGTCTAAGAGATGGGATGGGGATTTTGAAAGCAGGATATGCTGTATGTACTGTAACAGGTGTCTTGGAAGCGGGATGGCTTCAAGGAGTCTATTCTGCACAAGTAGCAGAACTTGTAGCCCTTACCAGAGCATGTCAACTATCTGCATTGATGAAAGTTACCATTTACACTGATAGTCAATACGGGTTTGGGATTGTGCATGACTTTGGACAACTATGGTCACAGAGAGGTTTCCTGACTTCTTCAGGGTCCCCAGTGAAAACGGGGAAAGAATAAGGGAATTGTTACATGCCATTCAAGTGCCAGCCGAAGTTGCAGTGGTAAAGTGTAGTGCTCACACGAAAGGACAGGACTATGTGTCTCTAGGAAATGCATATGCGGATCAAGTCGCAAGATTTTGTGCCTTGAACTGTATATTGCTAAGGGATGATTGGAATTCAATAAGTGAACCAGAACTCGAACCAGCTGAAGCATTTGCTTTGAAGGTCGTAGATACAATAGAGGAACTAAAAGCACTACAGAATAATGTCAGGGAGGATGAAAGAGATTCCTGGATTAAATCACAATGTATAAAGAGACAAGACGAGTTATGGGTTTCACATGAGGGAAAATATGTTTTGCCAAATAGTCTCTTATCGCAGCTTGCGCGGTTCTATCATGGGCAAGCTCACCTAGGGAGAGATGCCATAATAAGATTGTTCAAAACTGATTGGTTTAACCCCAGATTTCGTCAAGCTGCAGAAGCAGTTTGCCATCGATGTGTCACTTGCCAGCAGATGAACCCAGGAAAGGGAACAGTTGTGAGCGCGAGTCACATTGGTAGGGCAAGCGGACCTTTTAGTCGAATGCAGATGGACTTCATTGAGATGCCTGTGCATGGGGGTCTGAAATATGTGTTGGTGATTGTGTGCATTTTTAGTCACTGGATTGAGGCATACCCCACACGTAGAAACGACAGCCTTACAGTTGCCAAGTTATTGTTGAGGGAGTTGATACCACATTTCGGATTCCCGATCTCTTTAGAATCAGATAGGGGAAGTCACTTCAATAACGAGGTGATAAAGTTACTTTGCGAAGCGCTGAACATTGAGCAAAAGCTGCACTGTAGCTATCGCCCTGAAGCCTCAGGACTGGTGGAGCAAATGAATGGTACGCTGAAATCGAGAATGGCAAAAATATGTGCATCGACAAATTTGAAATGGCCTGACGCATTGCCCTTAGTGCTAATGTCAATGAGAAACACTCCTGATAGAAAGACTGGATTGTCTCCGCACGAAATTCTCATGGGCAGGGCTATGAGACTTCCTGCAGTTCCCGCAAACATGCTTTTGAATATTACAGATGATATGGTGTTAGACTACTGCAAAGGACTGGCTGACGTGGTTCGCTCTTTCTCTCACCAGGTGGAAGCGACCACCTTGCCCCTGATCCAAGGTCCAGGACACGCACTGAAAGCAGGTGACTGGGTCGTGGTAAAGAAGCACGTGAGAAAGTCGTGTCTGGAACCCCGTTGGAAAGGCCCTTTCCAAGTGATCCTGACGACAACTACCGCTGTGAAGTGTGCGGGGGTTCCCAACTGGATTCACGCCAGTCACACAAAGAAGGTGTTGTGTCCCACAGATGAGGAAGTTGAAGCGCTGAAACTACCAGTGCCTGATAAAGCAGTGCAGAGTGCTGAGACAGAACAAAAGCGAACTGAAAGCGAACAGGCAGAAGCAGGAGAGAAAGAGATATTCTCTGACGACGAAGACACCAACTCACTTGGGGGAGACCAAGGAGAAAGTTCAGACAGCGACGAAGAAGCTGCAGGTGACAAAGAGCCTGAAGCAGCTGAGGGTAGCAAAAAGCCTGAAGCAGCTGAAGGTGACAAGGAGCCTGAAGCAGCTGAAAGTGATAAAGAGCCTGAAGAAAGTAACGGTGACAAAGGGCTCGAGAAAGGCGAAGAGGCAGGAGAGCCTGATCAGAGGAGGGCTTTCCCAGAAGCAGACGATACAGAAAAAGAAAAGGAGAACGTGATCGATTCCCCGGAAGAAGGGGACAAGGCAGAAAAGAACGAAAAGGTTCAAGCCTCCACAGAAAAGATCGCAGGTCCATCAAATGGACATGGTGCAAAGAGAAGACTGAGTATCTCACCAATAAAAGAAAAGGGTAAAAAAAGTTCGAACGAGGGAGGAAGGCCGAAAGTGAAAGAGAAAAGAAAGGAAGTGACTGTTGTGGAACAATCGTCAAGTGAAGAAAAAGACCTGACAAAAGAAGAAAGTACCAGTGAGGCCGAGTCGAAAAGAGAAGCAAAATTGAAAAGAAAAAGGATACCAAATAGGAGATATTCCGGTCCTGAATGGGCATATGCAGTCAATGATGATTGGACTGACGAGTTTGTATCTCTAAGCATCGAGAACGAAGAAGAAGAAGAGATACCAATAGAAAAGAAAAGTTTCATAGACTCTGTCGATTGAAAGAGTAGTAAATGATATTGCTCGCTACAATATAACGTGAAAGAAACAACCAGCTGAGACATCGTTAAACCGGATGAGACATTATTGCCGAATCGAGACAAATGCTGCTAACCGATAAGTGACTGGCCTTTTGAAGAAGACGGTGTGAACATTGCGCTTGTTCAGCTTTGTAACTGGATTGCTAAATAGTTTCATTCATAAGTGCTTCTAGCTCTCTGATTCTATACAGATCATGACTAGGTACGCTATGCAAAATAATAGAAAGAAATATTGTAAATATGTGTGTATAGGCTTGGTAATTACATGTGTAATAATAATAATGGCAATTGTGATTGGAATGCATGCAAAGGGTGAAAGTGAGAATATCGAGGCTTCTACTATTGCTCCTGTTACTGTCACTGAACTAACCCCATTGAAAAGACTAGCAATGGATGAGAGGCTCTTGCACGATAAGAAAGAGCTTTCGTATAATGTTTTCTATCGCTTACTAACAGAGTATGTTGAGACTATGGATGCGAAGGATTGTTATGTGTGTCCACAGATACCGACATCAGTAAAGGAAGGGGTGACATATCACCACATGCCTCTTACATATGGGATTACATGTAGTATAGTAATGTCTAGGTTTTATGGTCAAACTAACATACAGTATTTTTACTCAAATTATGATGTTACCTTTGCTTATGTTCCTATAATAGCGCAGCTTAGCCAGACTGCTAAAGATTGGGATGCTAAAATAATGAGGGAATTTTTCGAGCCAATGCAACCTTTTGAAACGGCTCATGCTCATAGGGAGAACCTTACTTGCTCAGTCTCTGCTGTAGAAATAAGCTTTTTAGATCGCACAGATGATAGAAGGGCACAAATGAATGCGAAATTAGAAAAGGAGCTAAGTAAGAGGACTTCAGTAGATAATTATGATTTTGCTGCTATAAAGACACAAGGGAAACTAGCTTTAGATGCTTGGCATGTAGGGAAATTTTGTATATATCGAGGAGAATCTTATTATGACAATATCTTTGTAGGAGCGAGTGAATGTAAACATACATTTATTTTTAAGGCCAAATGGACATTCATGATGAACGGACTTGACCCTGTCATTCCAGGTGTATATTACATTTGTGGGCATAATGCTTATTATCGTCTTCCAAAGGGATGGTGGGGGAGATGTTATTTAGGTATAGTGTTCCCAAAGGTTTATCAACTGGATGACGTATCGATGATTCAAAAGACATCTGGATCCCATCGTATCCAGAAGAGAGAGACCGCAGCTGCTGTGGTAGGTGATATATTTGGAGCCATGATTCCTTCATTGGGAGTTGTGCTGAATTCCATCAAGATACGAAAGTTGTCTACTATAGTGGATAACATGTTGACAAAGTTTTCAGGTGCTATAATCCTGATAGATGCTGAGCTTGCAGCGGAAAGAGCTATGACTCTTCAAAATAGGCTTGCTTTAGACATTCTTTTAGCAAAGGATGGAGGCGTTTGCAAAATGATTGGTGCACATCACTGCTGTACCTATATACCTGATAATAGTGTGAAGATTAAAACTATGCTTGCTAATCTAACAAAAGAAAGTGCAGATTTGAAGGAATTGAAAGAACCAGGAGTGTGGGAGAAGGTTGGAAAAGGACTTGCTTCAGTGGGACATTGGCTTGGGGGAATTTGGAATGGAATATTATTGAAAATAATAGAAGGAATATTAATAGTAATAATTTGTGTATTTGGAATTTGGGGAATAAAAAGGGGAATAATAATGATGATGGAAAGAATTAAAAGAAGAAAAGAAGAGAAAATTATGAAAAGAATGGCAGAGGAATACAAAGCGCAAACTAGGGGAACTAAAAGAAAGTGGGAACAGACAGAATTTTAATGGAATAAAATTTGTGGGCGTAGTTTGGTGTGATGACAAGTAGTCATCAGAGGAGGGATTGATGAAGCAGAAAATGAAGGTTTTGATTTATTAACGCTTAAACGTAGTGCTGAAATAATCATGTGTGACATTAACCGAACTAATTAAGATTGTACGGGGACAAAATGTGCCCTCAGAGTAGTTTGCCAACATTTATACGCGTGCTTTATGTAACGTGGTGTATTAGAATTGCACTAATCCGACATAATCATAAACGTGTGCTACGATTTGCTTGTTTGAAATGTATTAGCTTAGCATTACTTTAGCGGAGGCTTTGGCCTAGCTGCCCGGTCTCACGGTTTAGATGCTCGTATTTTTCCACTGTGCTAATAAACGTGTATTTTAGCTTGAAGCTGTACTTTTCCACAGAAACTGTTCACATGCTTATCTTAAAGTTAGTGCCAGCCTGGCATATTTTCTCTTTAATTCAAGGTCGACTTGCAGGTGCGGACAATGGAGGCTCTGAGAGTAAGCTAATTGGGAGACAATGTTGCAACTTGCGTACCCATCTCCAAGGATAATGTATGCTTAAGTAAAAGCTTGAGAACTGTCGTTCTTGATTGGTCAATTTGAAGCTAACCTATGAACCCTCCAATGGAGACCCTACAGGACTTGAACTGTTGTCTATAAAAATCAGGTGCACAAGAAGAAAAGAGACCATTGCGGCCATTACCCGGACACTACGCCATTTTGACTTCGTAGCTATTATGGCCCACTTTGCTGCGACGCCATTTTGAGAAACTTTGATGCTTTCTCTAATCGAGAGAAAGAGACTTTAATGATTCTTGCCCTAGAGACTGTAACTTTGATTTGATCCCTTTGCATGAAGTAATAGTTTTACCTTGCCGCCGTGAGGCAATTGCCCCGTTCACCCCTGCCCCTTTGTCCCGTTCCATGCTGATCGAGAAACGGTACCCATGCTGACCGAAGAACGGTACCTGTGAGACGAAGACTTCCTTGTATGCTGATCGTAATTGGTAAATATGAAAGGAAATTGTAAAATTGCATTGTGTTTCTTTTAGGTAACCAACTGCTGATTTTGGTAAGATCCCTAGTTAAGAGTTTTGCTAAATTAATGTTGCTAAATTGTTTTTGCATGAAGTCCCACATGCCGATGCTAATTTGAGGTTAGACGAGGATTCCATATGTCACACGATTCAATTTGAGATCTTGTTATGCTGACTAAATGTACGCAATTAGCTCATTACAGATTATCGTATTAGTGCTTTGCATTGCCATTATCGAATGCCTTGTGATTCAAATGCTTCATAGATTGCACTTGTTTCGACGTTATGGACAGCTATTAATGTTCATATACAGTATGTCTATCATTTGGTGTTGAGACACATTTATATTGTGCTAGCTTTGTTAATATAGGGAAATAAATTCACTAACTTTGCAATAAACTGGTGTGGTTATTCCTGACTGAAGGGTCAGGGTTCGCCGAAATTTATTCTGGATTAATTGTAAAGTGTTATGTTGTTCAAGGTGTTGCTTATGTTCGTTATTGATCATTGATTTTGATGAAATCGATCGATTAAGAGTACAGAGAGTTCCCACTTAGTCAAAAGATTCATCGACCTAAAGAGCGTCCAAACGCAGGTAAAATTATTACTACGGACCGCTCTATCACTGTCATTAACCCTCCTGCTTTCCATGCATGGTCTTCTGTGCTGCCACAGCCCCTCCAATCTGCCCTGTATGCTGCTGCCACTGATGCCCTCTTACCTTCCATCTGCTGTCTGTGTGTATGCCATTATAGTCTCACTGTGGCCCTCCATGATGTGTTGTGCTTCCAGTGCCCATCCTGCCTGCCCATCCTGCCTGCCCTTCATGGTCAGCTTTCTGCTCTAGCCCTGCCCCTTTCCCCTGCCCTCTGTTTTCCATGTACAGGCCCCTATCGCCCCCCTCCTGCCTTGTCTCGTCTGTTGTTCTGCCCCGCCCCATCCCTCTTGCCCTCCATGGATCATTATGCTGCAACTGTCCCTCCTGTCTGCCAGATGTGGTCAGCTTGCTGCCCTTATCTCTCTCCCTTTGCTCTCTGTTGTCCATCTGCATGGCTATGTGCCCTCACTATTGCTTTCCATGGTCCGTTATGCTGCACTGCCATACCACTTTCCCAGTGTGGTGTATTGTGCTGCAGCAACCCCTGATGCCTGCCCTGTAAGGTCAGTTTGGTGCCCCTGACCATTTTCCTCCTGCCCTCTGTTATCCAAGCCCATGTCCCTACCACATTCCTCTTGCACTCAGTTATCCAATGTACTATACTTGCCAACATTTTGAACTTGGTAACAGGGAGATTTTGGAAAAAAAACCTGGGGAATTGATTTTCCCCATAGACGTACATTGAAAAAAGGAGCTTTTAAGCAGGAGACAAATAAAATAAAGTCCTTTTTAGCTTAAAAACATCAGGTGTCTTCTACCTGAATCTGGTCTGTTGGCATGTATAGTTGTACTGCCACTGTCCTTTCCTTTTGCCCTTAACAGTCTGTTATATTGCCAGAGAGTCTCTTGCCTGTCCTGTATGGTCTGCTATGCTTCCACTGCCCCTCCTGCCTGCCTAGTGTGGTCAATTTGTTGCCTCTGCACCCTCCTCCCTACCCTCAGTTATCCGAGTCTGTGCCCCAGACATCTCCCCCCACAGTTTTTTAATGCTAACATTCTATATTTATTACAAAAGTGTGGCACGCCTAAAGTCATCTTGTTGTTAATAAAGCTGTAATACCTAATGCATTTCCTTCAGAAATTTTAAAAAAGTAGAGGGTCCTAGTCCCAAAGACATTATGGTTAGTGCTCTAAAACACTAAAATTAGGACATATTTTCTGAGTTCTCAAATAGTGACAAAGCACTTTTAAATAATTTGCTTTCTTTATGTTTTTGATCCAGTTCATCACTTGATTATATATTGAATTTAGGGGAGAGGATTTGGCGTTAAGGCCAGAGCTGCAGTCTTTGCAACTGGGGAACCAGATTTGAGTTAAGACATCAGCTCGACATCCTGTGATTCTGGGCAAATCACTTAATCTCCCTGTGCCTAAAACCAAAATTAATGTGTCTTTGTGTAATGTAACTGATGCTCAGGTAAAGCACTCCAATACTTTTCGGTCAAGCCTGTGCTACATAAAACTAGAATAAAAACAGAAAATGAAGTGTTTTGCACAATTCTGTCATTGGGCTATAGTTGGGCTACATTTTGGTGATATTTGTGCTACATTTGGGCTCTTTTTTCTCTGGTAGCCACCTTGGGAGACTTATTTGTTATAAAAATCCCTAATTTCCTCATCTGCCGCAGTATCCTTGATTCTATCAAGATGGCGTTCAGATGTGTCACATGTTTAGGCAAAAATTTAGAATGTTAGCACTCTAGTTGCTCATTAGAACTTTGTAGTAAAGCTGCTGATAACCAGGAAGTCAGCTGGTAGTCTGCTGCTGATGTTGAAAGTGCATGTTTCAGTCTGCATGTCTTTCTACAGCACTAACCATAACTTTTATGACAAAGTAAACCCCCTCATTTTGTTCCTTTCTAAATTAAATGTTTCTAGTTTTACCACTTTGATTTAATCAAGATGGCTTCAGGTGTCATAAGTACACTTTTGTAATAAGTAAGATTGTTAATGCTCTAGTTGTTCTTTAGAACACTCTGGGAGGTTGTAGTAGAACTCAAGGGAATCAACTGACAGGCTGCTCCTGTTTGAAGTACGTATTTTGCTGAGAGTGTTAAATTTTATTCTTCTATAGCTGAGAAGGATAGCATGAATTAACAGAAAACACGTTCAAAATGTAGCTTCTGGAGCACCTTCCATAATCTCTATGGGAAAATCACAAGAAAACTGTTTTCTCTCAGGGTAAAATCACAGGGTAAAATCACTTCAGAACACACCACAATTTCTAGAAATAGCATGGTACTATCAACAAATGTGATTTATATTTTAACTAAAATCTATTAACACGCTTTTTGCTTTCTCCTTTTTGTGACGCTCAAGACCTGTCACTCACTACAATGCATTTCAAAGGGGATCATGCATCAGAGTCCTATAAAGTTCTGCCACAACACGCTATTCAATTTGTAGCCAGACAATAAAGTGCGGGGAGACATTTGGGACCCATATATGCCCTTTGGGGCCTGGGTGTGCTCACCCTGCCCACCTACATATTTTTTTAATTCATTTTCAGGACACATAAATCAAGTCCCTGAGTCTTATAATGGCTGCCAAAAGCCAAACCATATTGCTCAGGTTGTCACAAATCAATCAGGATTGACTAGTCTCCTTTAAATTGGCAATCAGAGCATATCTGAACATCAAGGTGGTCATTATGAGTTTGGCGGACGGAAAAGGCCATCTGCCAAACTCCTGCGTTCAGGTTACCGCCAGTGTAGTCTCCTTCCCGCATGCCCCATTAAGAGTATCCCGCTGGGTCAGCGGGTGGAAAGAGTTGGCCTCCAACATTGACGTCGGTTCATAATAGAGCCGGCGGCAATGCTGTAGTGCATAGGGTGCACTAGCACCCGTCACAACGGGGCTGGCCAGGGGGCCCCTGCACTGCCAATGCCAAGTGCATGGGCAGTGCAGGAGCCCCCTAGGGCACCCTGCACCCCAGACTGATGAAAAGTCATGATCTGGCGGTGCTGGCAGTCTGACCATGGCACGAACATTACGGTCGTACCGCCACCGCAACCCTGGCGGTCTCAAGACCGTCAGGGTCGTAATAATGCCCCAACTGTCCAGATATACACATGTATTTTTCCTTTAATATCTCAGATGGTAATGACAGATTTACACTAAATCACAATCACAAAAAGGATGCTTTCTAGACCGAAAGCTAACTTTCTGCCAAATTTGGTGTAGTTCCATCCAGGAGTTTGGGCTGTAGTCGTGTCTAAATATCCCCATGGAAATTGCATTGGGAAAAAGCTTTTTCACAGGCCCGCTTGACAAATCACCCAAAACTTCCAACAAGATTTGTTAAATGGTGGGAAAGTTACTGGCAAAACAAAAAAATGCATATATATATATATATATATATATACATATATACGTATATATTCACTTAAATGTATATATATATATATATATATATATATATATATATAAATATATATACACATATACATATATATTCACTTAAAATATACAATGGTTACAGGGACATTATAGTTAGGTTCTGAATTTTATTGCACAAAACCAGACAAAGTCAGCACTTACAGTTAGAGTTATTTCAAGTAACTATAACTCACGTTCTAAAGTGACTATATCTCACACCCCCGCCATGCACAGTTTTTTCTTCAATAATCTGACTTCTAATGTTTCATTGATATGTTTAATGATGTTATAAAAGTTGTCATGATTGCTGTACTATCTTGGGTAATTAGCAGTGCCTGGCAAGGGTGCAAGTTATATTTACCTTAGGGAGCGAGTTGTGATTTCATAAAATAATTCTAACTGCTGAATGTTTATGGTTTTGTACGAGTAAATTCAGAATCTAAGTATAACATCCATGTAACCTTTGTTTTTTTCAGTGACTTTCCATGTTTTTTAATGTAAAGTAATTTCCATTACTGTACGTTAATCCAACCACTGCAGCCAGACCCTGCTGCCAACTCCCCTAACCACACAACCCCAGGCTTTGTATAGCATATGGCCTTCTGCTGCAGCAGTGGGCCACAGGTCCAAGTGGGTACTCCCTCTGCCGATATCAGCCCCAGGGACCCCATCCCCTGGGGCCCGGCCTTCTAAAATGTTTTGTTGTGGGTTGGGGGCCACGTGCTTTGCATGTGGTGTCCAGAATTAGCTAAACAGTGAATCAGCAAAACACTGGAAAATGAATAGATAAACTGCCATACAATGATTTTAACCATCAACCTATTAAGTGACAGTCCAAGAGCTTTACCATTAGGCCAGAAATGACCATGGTCAGCTGTCCATCAAAATGTAACTATAACATTCTTAACAAACATCTTGCTAGTCTGACTCTTTGAAGTAATTGTATGGAAAGACCCTTGCAATAACAATCTCTCTCTCTTTTCCACCTCAATATGGGTTGGAAGAGGGAGGGAGAGCGAGCGAGAGAGTGATAGGACTGTGAAGGGGGGGGCTTAAGCCCCCACAGTCCCAGGTGGCTTTCCATATCTTGCGGGAGCTGACTTTGCTCCCACAAGCAGGGACCTGCTTTAAATTGCATCTCCCTGCTTGTTGGAGTATTGTTTTATCTGTTTCCCTGCACGCATATTTGTGTGCAAGGAAACAAATGAAATGTCTGCTTTCTGCAAGTGGGTGCTGTTTGACAGCTCCCACTTGCATAAAGCAGAGTGTTTGTGCTTATTTGGCGGGAGCTGTCAAATCTCTCACCAAGTCAGAGAAAACAGCTATGTCCCCGAGGAGGGTACCCCGGGACATAGCAGGAGCTGGCCCTGGAGAGTGGCGGTCCCCCGGGTCATTATTGGCTCCACCGGGGGGGGCCGCCTGGCCTCCCTCCCACATTTCAATTAGCCCCGGGGTGGTGGTGGTGCTGAAGCCAAGGTTATTTGAATTTAGCACCATGGTGGTAGCGGTCTCCGGGGATGCCAGTGGGCCAGGTGGCCCCCCTGCATTTATTTAGTTGTTAGGCCCAGGCTGGTGGTGGTCCCTGGGGCTGCAGGGGCAGCAGGCACCCCCGAATTTAATTCTATCTTAGCCTCCGGGTGGTGGCAGTCCTCAGGGCTACGGGGGGTCAGGTTCCCCCTCATTTCATTAGTTGTTAGCCCGGGGATGGTGGTCCCTGGGGTTGTGGGGGGACCAGGTGCCCCCCACATTCAATTACATATTCTGCCCTGGAGAGGTGGCGGTCCCCCTGGCTGCGGCGGCCAGGGGGGCCTCTGTATTTAATTTGCATTTGGCGCAGCAGAGGTAGCAGTCCCTGGGGCAATGGGACGGGGCAGGCAGGCCCCCAGCATTCAAAATTTCCAACCGGGGGCTCAATTTAAACAAGTACTTGAACACACGTTTAAAAAAAATAATCTTTTGGCGAATCCGCCACGACTCCCACCAAAAAAGAGCTAAGGGGTCAGGGTGTACCTACCCTGGCCCCTTTTCTGAAATTTTTTTTTTTCTCTGACTCGGCATCAGCACCTACTGAAGTGTTGGCAGCCAATCATATATTAGCAATGGACTGTCCCTCCGCTGAGGAGCTGTGTCCCTAGATATCTAGATTTCTTTCCTTTAAATATCTGAAACAATATCAAGATCTACCTTTCTGCTAAATTTAGTGTAATTCCATTCAGCGATTCAGGCTGTAGTTGTGTTCAAACTCCCTATGGTAAATTGCATGGTGAAAACACATTTTGAGATCCCGAATTTCCTCAGTCACAGCTTAATGAATAACCCCAAAACTTTGAAGACAGCAGCTGAAGTGAGTAGCAAACTAGTTTTAAAAACTTTGTGAAGATTCGTCAAACGGCACCAAAGTTATTAGCTAAACAAAAAATGCTTTGTCTAAGGGAACTATGTTCTAACTATAAGTACATACTGGGGACTGCCAGTAGGTAATATACATATATATAAATATATATATATATATATATACAGATATATATATATATATATGTATATATATATATATATAGAGAGAGAGAGAGTGAATTATCAATAGATAGATAGATTACTTAGTGAAGATCACCACTAAGTAATTATAGTTAGGACCTAGTTTCCATAGGAGAAGCATAATTTTACTTGCCTTTATCTTTGGTGCGGTTGGGGAATTTTCACAACATTTTCCAAATAAATTTGACGCTCACTTCTGCTCCTGTCGGGAACGTTTTGGGTTGATCTGTCAAGCAGGGGCTGAGAATAAGGGGGGTACCAAACCGCATTTTACAGATATGTATATGTAAATATTATATATATAGATCACCCTTGAAAGGACATAGAAGTGGTTGATTTGAGGAATGCCCATGTTCTGATGTTTGTAATCAAAGAAAACGATCGCTTTAATACTTTGTGCACCTTTAACAACTTTGCTTTTCGAATAAATAGCTAGCTGCTAGCAAGTCGTTTTTCAACAGCTACTCTGCCAATGAATTCAAATTCTACACAAAAATACAGAAATAACCAGGTGGTGCTTGAACAGTTTTCAGAGTGAGGGTGCTGGCCACCGCTATAACTTGCTTAAAGTGATTGTTCTTTCTGTGCGTCTAATGTACATATATACTGAGGTATTTGTAGCACACGTTGTAATTCAACAACGTCTCAATGCATCTACGTATTAGAAAAACCCTCTGGAATACTGTGACGTTCTCCTTTCACCTAAACCCCAAAGTGCCACCTGTTAAAGAAAAATACATCTCCCATTTAAAAGAATTAGCAACACTTTATCAGATGAAGTTACCTTTGAGCGCACTGAATTCCTCTGCTCCAAGTAAATGCGGGGTCATTCTTTTCATATACCCTAGCTACAAAATGTTGCCCTTTCTTTTGGCGACAGGTATTTAATTTCAAGTTCAGCGATGATTCAAAGGAAACAGAGGTTCAGTTGCAAAATTCCTTTGCTGACCCCTGCAACATTTATACATGCTTAACAGCGCATACACAACCCAGTAATCCTGGAAAATGAAAAAAATACATGATTTGTAAATACTATTTAAATTGATGCCTCGTTGTATTTGTTTGATAAATTTTGTCAAGCTTGCAGGCTTTTGCACAATTGCAAAAGGTGGATTAGATATGCTCAAAGGTGCAGTGATACTCAAGAAGATTAAAAAATGTTGTCTCCTGGCAAAATAGGTCTTAGCAGACTTGTCTGGTATGCTGAACAGCACAGTAATTTTCTCCCATAGAGTTTGAATATTGAGACTATTGGTGCCATACTCTGTTTCAGGGTCCACGGGGTAGGCAGGGGCTACTGGTCCTCAATCATGAGGTAGAGGTTGTTTGCCTCGATTGTCCCAGGGTTTGGCCTTCTATGGCTCTGCAAACTGGGACAAGTACAACTTCTTCCACACTTGACTCTCAGTGGTAACAACGACAAGCAGGTACAGACTTCTCAGGGAGATAATGTGGGAATGCTCAATCGAAAAGTTAAACAATCATGCAGTACAATAAAAGAATGTCCAACAGATGTTTATCTTTTTAGAAAGAACACTACTTTGATACACATTATAATGTAATACTACTCACTACTTAGGATGCAATTTAGTGTCACTAGTCAGTATTCAGGCAGTACTCTGTCACTTTCTGTTTTTCTCCTACTTCAACCCTGACCAGGTTTTACCACCCCAATTCAAGACGAAGGTGCCCCACATGAGAGGGGGAAGAAGGTAGCAGCGCATACCTCTCAGCAGAGGAATAGTCCAGTTGGATCAGATCCACTGCCTGGGTCTCCAGCATGCACACACCCTCTCAGAGGAGAGGCTTTACGCCAGCTAGCAAATGCCCTGGGTTTCCCACTTTGGATCACTCACACACCACGCATGTACCACGCAGTCTATATACATAAACATGCACAACATGCACTCTGGATGTTACCACTAGGAACTGAGGGCCACATGTACGAATATTAGGTTTTGTGACTCGCAAAGTGTGAGCCTTATTTACAACAGTGTCAATGACACTGTTTGCGATTCCCAATGGGGTCGCAAATGATCTACCTCATAAATATTCATGAGGTAGGTCTCAAATTTGCATGTCTGGGACTGCTTTTAAATAAAGCAGTTTTTCTTTTTAAATGCAGCCCATTTTCCTTAAAGGAAAACGGGATGCATTTCAAAAATGAAAATGAAAAGTTTTCTTTTCATTTTTTCAGAGCAGGCAGTGGTCCGTTGGACCACTGCCTGCTCTGAAAAAATATTTTTCTCTACCATTCGCTACCCGTTTGCGAATGGGTTAGTGCCCATTTGAAATTGGTACTAACAGCGATTGTTTTGTGACCGCATTCCTAGTCACAAAACAATCCTACATCACACTGCGACTCACAATTAGGAAGTGAACACCCCTTCCTAATTGCTACTCGCAAACCTATTTTGCGATTAGGTAAATAGATTACCAAATCGTAAAATAGGGTCTGTACATACCAAAATGTTTTATCCTGTCACAAATGGCCCCATTCTGTGAATCAGGCCGTTTGCAACAAGAAAAATGGCACGTGCATCAGGCCCTAAGTAACCTCATAGAAGCAGATCTTTACAGAAGTGGGCCATTAAAATACGAAAGTCTGGTCACAAATCATGGTACGCTGCCACCACCACTCTAGGTGCTAAACCCAAGAAAGGGACAGTAGTTCACTGTCTATCCATGAGGACACACAAGTCCATGACCTTACTTATGTCAAGAGACAGACCTTGACCTTTGCACAAATTCTAGGTTAGTGTGTTGCAAGGCCACAATCAGAAATCAAGATGTCATACACCTGCAGTCAGCACTAGGGAAAGGGAGCACACATACCCCAATTTCCTGTGTGAGAAGGTCCCATGCACAAGATATTCAGATGACAACAACTGGCTACTGTAGAGAAATGTGAAACAAGATGATATTCCAGCTGAGAACATTTCAATTTATTTTAATATAGAATTTTACAGGATTTTCAAATTTCAATAACACAAAATATAGTACAGCCATACAGCACTCTACATCCATGAGGTAAATTGATAATGCACACAAATATTTTTCACATTTTTAGGCTATTATGCAGGGAAGAAAAACGTGTCAGTGTTGCAAATATTCCCACCAAAAGTTCTATATTTTCTTGTGTTTTTACAGGCTCCACAAGCCCTGTAGTCCACTTCATCCCCTTTGCACAGACGTCTATATCCCTCATCCATTCTATGAATGTAGGAGTTCCTACTTCTCATCAGTGCTGTGCAAGGTCTCTTTTGGCTACCACCAAGCCTGTGGCCACTGGACAGGTGCATTGTGTGCCCCCTATACCTCCAATATATACAAACAGAATCACACGAGGCGCCAAGGGAACTGTGCAGCCAAACACCCCACCAATTGTAGAATCTATAGTACTCCAGTAGATTACCACCACTGGGTATGTCCCTTACCTGGAAAGTAGACTCTGCTAGCTTGGAAGTGTGGATTCAGCCTGTCTGTATCCAAGGAGATTGTAAATAGAGCAGCAGTTGCCTTTCCCCCTGACCACAGGGACTGGACTTAGCTGATTGGCTCCCTGAGTCCCTGCTGCACCTGAGACCCGCCCCCCCACACCTGCTCTGGCCCCTTAAGTTTGTGGAGGGAAGCCCAAGACAGCCACCTCCTTTTTGTGAGCCTCTGAGCATCTCCCCTGTGTCCTGATACAGCCCAGTGTTCAAGGATTGCAAAAAGACCTAGGTAAGCAGCCCTGAGATTTTTCTGGGTAAATAGTATTATTTGTTCAAAAGTGTTTATTTCAGCTACCTGTGTTTGTTTTACTATGGACTCTCTGTGTTTCAGGCAGCCTGGCCTCTTTTAAGGTGGTGTTTTTTTTAAATTCGTTTTTGCCGTGACTGTGTGAATTGAATTGCTAGTTTGTGGCACCCCCCCTTTTTTTCTCTTCTAAGTAAAAAGGCTACATACATCTTGCAGAGTGTGTTTTTAGGAGACTGTTTTAAACTGTTTTTGTGATTTAAATTGTGCTTAAAAACTGTCTGCCCCCCTGTATTTTTGCCTTTAAAAAAGACCGATTTCAGAGTGTGCGCCCAGCAGTATTCCAGTGTTTGTTTCTTAAACAATCTCTCCCTTACCTGGAAAGTAGACTCTGCTAGCTTAGAAGTGTGGATTCAGCCTGTCTGTATCCAAGGAGATTGTGAATAGAGCAGCAGTTGCCTTTCCCCATGACCACAGGGACTGGACTTCAGTTAACTTGCTCCTTATATAAGTTCCTATTCGTTGTTGCATATGTTGTTGTGATAGGTTGTTGGGAGATGGTCTTTCATTGGTTGCTGGCTCCAGGGCTGGGGTTATGATTGGTGGATAGGGCTGGGAATCTGATTAGCTGTTGGTTCTAGGGCTGAGAATCTGATTGGCTGTTGGTTCTGGGGCTGTGATTGGTGGATAGGGCTGAGATTCTGATTGGCTGTTGGTTCTAGGGCTGTGATTGGTGGATAGGGATGAGATTCTGATTGGCTGTTGGTTCTAGGGCTGTGATTGGTGGATATGGCTGGGATTCTGATTGGTTGCTGGTTTTAGGGCTGTGATTGGTGGATAGGGCTAGGATTCTGATTGGTTGCTGGTTTTAGGGCTATGATTGGTGATTAGGGCTGGGTCTCCCATTAGTTGTTTGAACCAGGGCTTGGAATTGGATTGGCTAGGGTTAGGACCAGCTTCTTATTGGCCAGTAGGGCTATTAAAGGCTAGGACTCAGGGCGTCTCAGCCCGGGCGTTGAGGCAAAGGGCGGAGAGGACAAGGGCAGCTGCCTGTTTGGGCCTGTTCGGGACAGGTAGGGACTAGGGCCTAGGGCCAGAAATGCTGCCCAATTCTCAGTGGACCAAGAATGGTTCCAGCCCCTACACATCCCTCAACATGCAAACACATATTCTACAAAGGCATCCAACTCATGCATCACAAACTGACCACAGACAGATTGCATTGCCCCATCACCCAACAGAATACCCTTTATACAACACATATACACAAATCCCCCACAACTACTACAGACAAACACCTGCCTTCTTACAGCAAACACTACTGTGTCCACTCCCACTAACACAACCTGCCATCACCCACACAACACAAAACTACAGTATACATTTCTCTCAGTCTCAGACTTCCAGATACACACCCTCTGTTCATACTAACCAACAACACTATCCACTGTTTGCTCCACACAGACCACCTGTCATTATAACAATGCCCAAACCCTGCCTTCAAACACACCATCTACAAACACTCTTCCCCTCTCTTCACCAATTACACACAACTATGCAATCCCCACATTTCACTCCACCACACATATTACCTCTTTCAGTCATCTCAACTAACACTAACTCCCCTGACACACATCCATCACCTCTTACACACCTCATACATTCATCTCCAAAACACATCAACACCCCATCTAACACTCAAATTCCACTCACCAGCACTAACTCACATACAAATCCCTCACCAAAAACAACTACACCAATATCCCCTCTCACTATTCCACAAAAACAACACTGAACACAAACATCAGCACATCAAAGCAACACAAACTTACATTACACTTATCGTCATAGCCACTGCCACCCTCAGGACTACAGAAAGAATACAAATTCCATCCTATCTCCACTCCTACTTTTTCACTCTTCACAAACACCTATCACAAGCACCCCAACCCAGCAACTTTCATTCACTCGCCTCTCCTCCATTGCACAATTTAGAGTCTTACATCCTGATCCACATGCTCCTCCACCACCCCTAACCCATACTCCATCCACACTAAACAATCGCAAACAAAATAAAAAACATGCCACTCATAGCAACCTCGCATCCCCTTGTCTATTACATAATCAAACTACCCTACAAAAACAGTACACTCCTCATGGCTCTCTCAGCCACCAAGTCGACCACCCACACACACAGACCCAACAAAATGCCTCCTTAACCTGCTGGAAGAGGAACACTATATTGAAAAGCAAGACTGTTGTGAGCCTCAAACAGTTATCACAACTAGCAACACTCCTGCTTCAAGCTCACATTATACTACTTACCCTTCTCCTAAACAAAACAACACTACCACTAACACACCTTTTCTAAACTGCCAGCTCATAAATGCTCGATCACTCTAAAAAAACAAGCACCACATCTACGACCTGCTCACAGACACACAACCTGACTTACTATTCATAACTGAATCCTGGTTGGGAGATGACATGGCCCCAGTGTTGCACGAAGCCATTCCTCCAGGCTATCAAACCATCACACAAAACCGTATAGGCAAGAGAGAAGGTGGACTAGCTATTATATTCAAACAGGCATTGAACCTCAGTAAAATAGACAACATCTCCATACAAGGTTGTGAAGCCCTCCTTACCAGATGCCACCCTACTCCAACTTCCTCCTGTAACTTTCTCCTCCTTTACAGACCTCCACCTAACAACTCCACATTCCCAGATGGTTTGCTAGACACAGTCTCAAACCTTATTACACTATACTCCAACCTATGCTTTCTTGGGATCTAAACATTTGGTTTGACAAACCCAATATGCCCCATCCAAAAGCTATCACCACTGGCCTAGTCGCATTCAACCTACATCAGATTGTACACACTCCCACACACATCGCTGGTCACATCCTAGATGTCATTTTTGCTAAGCCTGAACTAGTTACTATTCATAGCATCACACCAATCACTTGGTCAGACCACCATCTGATAACTTTCCGACATACAGCTCCACAAATCAACACACCCCACAACTACTTACATACATACACCTATCGACCATGGAGCAAACTCAATTTGGATGACTTAGAAACACAACTAACAGCCAACACAGATCTAGATACAATTAATTCTGTGCAAAAACATTATGAGTGGCTACAGGAAGCTTTTGATATCCTAATACCACTCAGAAAAACTAAACACCACAAAAGAAAGCCAACACCTGGGAGAAACACAGAACTTAAAAAGATAAAGCAACAAATCAGAAAGTTGCAGCGGACCTGGCTCAAAACAAACAACAGTCAAGACAAACTGCAGCTACACAAACTTAACAGGATATACAAATCATCAATCAAAAAAGCTAAAAAATGGTACTACTCAGACAGAATTCAAAATGCTCATTCTACAACCAAGGAATTTTATAAAATTCTGAATGAATTTCGAAAACCTACATGCATGGAAGGAAGTCATCCCACTACTCAAGATTTCACAAATAAATTGGCAACTCACCACACAACCAAGGCAGACACATTGGACTCCTATTTAAAACAGAAGAAAAACATCAGCACCAACCCCTTTCCTAAAATACCCTCTAAGAATAAACCAACCCATACTCTACAGTCCTTCAAACAAATATCCCAGGGCGAATTTGTGGATTTGGTCAAAGCAAGCAGACCTTCTGGTTGCCCTTCTGACCCTTGCCCACCACAAATCTTCAAGAACATTCTTCTATCTACTTCTGCTGCCACACCTGTTAGAAGAATCATCAACAACTCTTTAACTTCGGGAACTTTTCCTGTAGTCCTGAAAAAGGCATACATACGACCTTTATTAAAGAAAACAAACCTAGACCCGCAAGACCCCAACAACTACAGACCAATCACAAATGGACCTTTCCTGGGCAAATTGATAGAAAGAGCAGCATTCGCCCAGATGTCACAATTCATTGAAGACAATTCTATACTTTCAGACTTCCAAACTGGATTCCGCCCAGGAAGAAGCACTGAATCGGCACTCATAGCAATCTGGGATGGTCTTAAAAACACAGTCGACCAAAATAGAGTTGCTGCACTACTTCTCTTGGACCTCTCAGCTGCCTTTGATATGGTTGACCATGAAACCCTAATTCAAAGACTCCACGAAGCCGGCATACAAGGGATTGCTCTCAACTGGATTACTTCCTATCTTCAAAAAAGATCGAATATCATCCACTCGCCCCCCTTCTCGTCCAAACCCTACCTCACAAAAGCAGGGGTCCCCCAAGGGTCAATCATCTCACCTTTGCTTTTCAACATCTACATGATATCTTTACCAGAACTGATTAATGATTTCCATCTCACATGCTACAACTATGCAGATGACACACAAATACTACTTAAATTAGAATGCCCCAAAAATATTGAAAACTCACAAATCTTCAGTTGCCTCAGAGCCGTTGATCAGTGGATGACCTGGGGCCATCTCAAACTAAATACCTCCAAAACAGAAATACTCATATGTGGTGACTGGAAAATTTATGACCCTCTGTGCGTCTGGCCTGATGATCTCGTACTACCTCCTCAATTATCCAAGGAAGTTAAAAACCTAGGAATCACCATGGATTCCAAGTTAACTATGAATGCCCAAGTGGAGAAATTAGCACGAACAAGCTTCATCACCTTGAAGCCTTTATGACGCATCTTCCCCCACCTTGGATTTCCACACAAGGTGCAAGCTACTATCTTGCTTGTACTACCCAAACTGGATTATGCCAATGGCCTCTACCATGGATCATCTCTATCTGTTATGAAAAAACTACAACGTATCCAGAATTCTGCAGCCAGGCTACTATTACATGTAAAGCCACAAGACCACATCTCCCCTGCCTTGAGAGCACTACACTGGTTACCCGTTGCCAGAAGATGCACTTTCAAGCTGCTTTGTATCACCCACAAAGCTATACATGGAACAGGACCGCTTTTTATCAGAAAAGAAATAGCCAAATACATCCAACAAAGAAACCTCCGCTCAAGATTGGCACCCCGCCTTAGAACACCACCATACAAGAAAAAGACTATAGGTGGTACATCCTTCTCTGTTCAAGCAGCCAAACTATGTAATTCATTACCCCCAACTATAAGAGCCACAGATCACTTTCTTGTCTTCAGAAAACTACGCAAGAGTTGGCTCTTTCCTTCATAACCACCATAGTCAAACAACTTTGGTTGTTATACTAGATATCTATGAATTCTTGCTCTCATCTTATCACACTTATCTACCCATCATCATATGTCATGTCTCTATCAAACTGTCCTCCGTTCTCACTCTGACTCATCCCAAATCCTTTCTACTACTTTCATCTCCTAAATAACGCTGCCTAAGCTCTTCCCTCCGCTTCCACATCTAACTCACCAAACCTCACTCTACTACTGTGACCTCCCACACAACCCTACTAAATTCTCCTGCATTTATCTCACCCTGCTACTATGCTCTCCCTAACCCGTCCACATACTCTTCCCTCCTCCATCCCCCTTTACTCATCCCAAGCCTTGGGTTGAGTAAATTAAGGATATACTCCCAATTAACACTTCTGGATTTCTTTCCTCCTCCACCCCTCCATTACTCCAGTCAATCTAACTAACAAACTCTCATATCTGCTGCTCAAATTAACTCATAATAATACTAAAACTGTACTCATTATTTCCCGATACTAATCCATCACTAATTCTTGTTGGATTCCAGAGTAGCGTGATACTCACCGAAAAACGCTTCGACGCCTCATCAGGGGTAGTAAGCGCTATAGAAATACGATTACAATACAATACAATACAATATAATATGATAAAAAATTCCTACAACAAATGTATATCTAATACAGTTAGCGGTTTGTGCTGCTTCGTTCTGCCAGAGGTGCTTCACTGAGTAATAGTACAAATATTTAAATTGGATGAGGCACTATCTTCATGACACCTCAAGACATTGTGAGGCATCATAGACTCCCTCCAGTCATCATAGCAATGTATGTATTATATCCAAAGCATAATGATCAGATATTCTGTTTTTTAAGAAATGTTGAGTTTATTTCTGTTTCTCATATGTTTCTCATATGTGTAGGCCTGGTAGTAAGATGACTACAGCCTGAAGAGACCCTAGTAGTCACACGGTATGGCAACATCAACAAACCCTCCTGCTTAGTTGTTGTGTGTAACTTAACATCAAGGGATTACACACTGACATATGCAAACCCTGAATTTGATCAATCAATGCATACAACCATTTGAAATTGTACGGTGTATTTTATCTATATTCTTTTTCAATATATCACCATTGGAGCACGCACTGTGTCATCTGCACTATGATCACTTATTTTGTTGATTGTTTGACTTGGTTGATTCAAAACATTAAAAGATGCAAATTATATCAGTTCTGTGTTTGTCTTCTTTGTAATTAATGTTGGTCTGATGAATACGTCTGAGTAACTATGGGCTCCTTGTAAGCAACATAAGAAGATACCACTTTTGGATGAGTTCCACAGGACAATTGTTTTCTAACTACAGAACCCTAAATGTGACATCTTAATTTTCCAAAGGGGTTGAGTTGGTAGGGCAAAAAGCTTCCGAACCGCAAAACTGGATTGCTCAGAGATTTATACCTAGTTCTTTCCAGTGAAGGTTCAAATGTTCATTGTTTTCACTCCCTTTGCCTTTTCAGTTTTTTGGCTTCTCCTTCTTTAAAAAGTGCAAAACAATCATAAAGTCTTAAAACCAATGTAAACATCCATAAACTAGGTGATTAGTGTGGGTAAAGGAAATTAAACTTTAACTCAGGTCTCTGTGGGAGTTGAACAAAAGCATCCTATGAAAACAGATCACCAGAGTTATTCACTTCAAGAAGGATATAGACGAGGTTGAAGGTAGAGTACCTTTTTGAGGAGGTTATCATCTACTTGGTTAAACAAATCTAAAGCAGTCTGTCAATGCAGTCAAGTGCTGGAGAACCCTATGAGTCTTACCAAGGCCACTGGGGTTACCTCTTTTGTCCAGGGGTGGAAACCGTGCCAAACTGTCTGACTCAGGTACCACTGAGACATTGCTATGAAAATGCTTCTAATTTCTAGAGAATTGAAGAATTTAATTAGCGCTAAGTGTACTGCATAGCAAAACGGTTAACGTGAGAGAATAAAACCAAATAAATTGATTCAATTGTTACTAGGACAGCAAAAGAATTAGACAAGTTCAGTCTCACTGTTGGTCAAACCATATTACAGCTAACTCCTCAACAGAAAGAGGAGGTCCTGAGTCAAGTAAATCATTTAGAAAACTGTCCTGCACATCCAAACTATTTTTTGTATCTTTGTTTTCTTTCTCATTTTTATTTTCATCATTTATGCCAACAATCTTCTTTCTATCTGGCTTTATGAAAATTGCAAGGAACACACCAGGCCCCGAGCATCATATCCTTTCTCCCCGCTTTGGGTACTCTATCTAAAGTCCATCTGATGAATCACTGCATACTTAACATGGCTCTGAATTTTTTTCTCTCCTTCTCAATTCCAACACAACTCTATTCATTCAATGCCTCAAACTGTACTGGTTCAGGTAGAGGTTTTCTTTCATACATCTCTGCCTCAAATACTTAAGCTTTCTCACACTAGAAGTATGCTCTAAAGGAATTTGCATGTTCTTGTCATCAGATGTGATCTCATTTCATTCTTTTAACCACATGCATGTATGTAGACCAGAATTTAACATCATTTTGTATGTGAAAAAATTCTGTGGCGGAATCTTTTCTCCTTCCGTAACAGAAACCTTGGGCTTTTTCAACACACCACCCATTTTTTACACACTCCAACACAAAAACTACATGATCTAAGCCAATACATCAGCCAATCTCAACAAAAGCACACCAATCACAGGGCAACACCACTATGCAACATCACTATAGGCCCCTATCACAGTGCGACCAACAACACAGCTTACTGTGACGAACAACCATTTGAAGAGCAAATCGCTATGATGCAATTTTAAGACTCTATACAGTACCACAAGCAAATCAAATAACAAAACAATTTCTTGTTTTCCTAACCCAAAGATACACAAATCAAATACAAATCAATTTCATTCAAGAAGAGAAATTATATCTTTCTGCACTAACAATCACTCTAAGGCAAGTTCTGATCACTGCAAACTCACCCCTTGATTGGGTAATTTACTCCTGCAAACCAAAAAATAAATATAGATCAATTCACATAGGACACATTCAAAATAACCCTCTAGTAATTTCAAGAAAGGTTCTTATCGTGTTGTGTATGTGGTGCCTCACAATACACAACTTACGTTGCAGGCAAGCTCAACAAGACAAATCAATTTACTCACCCACATAAATCAAAAATCTCAATATGAAGAGCCAAATAATTCAACAATTTAAAAGCATTACACAGTAATACCTACACCATCACAATAACGAAAATCCAGCAAACTAACTCATATATATTACAAATTCACCAAAATCACAGTAACCAAATCACCTCTAGAGCCGCAGATCAAAATCACATAACCCAGAAGCTCACAAGCATTAAAAAAATCTGCACACATCAAAACTCTCAAACTACAAGTACCACAATGCATTCAGATAGAGTCACAACTTGTTACAACGCATTCACCCTATTGATACTCACTTTGCTCTAGTCAGGAACCGGCCCAGGGAACTCTGGAATATAGCAAATAATCCAAATTCGGTGGATCATAGACACCAGAAGTATAGACAAAAGGGGAAATTATCTCTGGTGCGTATCTAATCAGTCATCTGCTCTGTTATCAGTGTTGCTTCTATTCTCTATCAAAACTGTTGATGCTATCTCAGATAATTAAAGATAAAGCATCTATGCAGGGTCATAGATAGTGTTAACCTCAAGAACGTATAGAGTTATGTGTCCCAGCAAATCACAGTTTTAGCAGCAATGAAATCCGCGTTGTTAATTAAATGAGCCTCAATCAGAAAGAGACTTAAGACTTTTTAAAGTGGAAAACTGGGAAGGTTTATTAAAATTAAAAGTGCAATACAGGAGGCAAAAATGATAGTCAAAATCCATTGTCAATCAATATAGGGCATTATCATAGGGTTCAGTCAGATGCAGCAAAGAGTCTTACATGAATTCGAGGGTCAGAGCTAAAATATTCTAAGTCCAAATCAAGAGACAGAATGACATAGTTCTGCTCTCAAAAGTAGGGATAAACCAGACTATGGATCACCATCAAAACAGCCCTTTACATAGTAATCTGCCAGTGAAAATCGCATTGTCAGCATAAGGTGTTCATACATCATTACATGCATTGACAAACCTAATACAGCATCATCTAGCACTATCCCACGTCCATCCCTTAATATGAATATTAAAGCCACCCCTCTGTCCTAATGTCAAGAGACATGTCTGTGCACAGTTAGTTATACTCAATACAAAAACAGTCTCATAATGAATAGATCACAATGATGCACTAAACAAGAACCTTGAATGTTGTTAAAGGCTTCCTCCTGAGTTCTCTGGGAAAAGCAAGTCAACAGAAAGCAGTTCATACTGCACATTTTGCTACGTGCAATGTGAGGAAAAATTGAAACACACCTCATAGCTGGATTCAAAATGGAAGTGAAGCCTATTTCCAGCTTCTTCAGCCAAGCACAACATAAAGGTTTAGTGCTTTTGTTATACTGCAAAAATGTTCATAAAATTAGCATACAATTCTCAATATCTCAAAATCAGTGTTCACGCATGTACTCTTTATATTTTTGTAGAGGATGTACTTAACACAATATTCTGGTATGACAATATTGTTTTCCTATATATCCAGTCATAAAACCCTAAACCCATGTGTCACAAACTATTCACTTAACCTCATACTATTTGACTCACAAAAATAGCTCTAAATGTATAATCTCTGATTACAAGTGACATTTTGTATGGATTTCTCCCACTCATTTGTTAGTATGCAATGAAATTACAAATATGTAACATAGTGGATTAATAATGTCGACAACCCATAAGCATAAGCCCAGAGAGCACACTTTTTGGTTAGTCCCTAGAGCCATTTCCCAATTCCTGATGTAACAGATTAGTCAAGAAATTGAAAGAATTTCAGGGTTAACCTTGCCTGATACGTTGTATAGTTTGAATAATTCAGAGAATTCCCTTTTAGGAACATAAGTCTTGAATGCTTGCAAAGAAGAGTTTATTTCCAATATTGAAATAATTAAAGCGAGATCATGCCCATATCCTTTAACTCAAAAGTTTCCTTTTTATATGAACAAACACAGACACTAAAATAGCCTGATTTAGATGTTGGCAGTCACAATCCTGCCAGTGACTTTCCAACTGAAAACCGGTCTGCCTCTGTGACGGTACGCCCACCATATTTAGATGTTGATGGTCCCATAGATAAAAACCTGCATTCGAACTGCCGCCTCATCAAGAAACACCGCCTGAGTCAATGGCAGTAGAGAGAAAAGTGGATGCTGGTGGGACCCCAGCCCCCCTTCCTGCCGTGCAGATTTGGATGTGCCATACCTCCAAGAAAACAGTGGCGGTGCGACCTCCATGTCGGAGTTGGCAGATTGGGGGGAAAAGGGGTGAAAACTCACCTTTTTACCCATTCCACCCCTGTCTTCGACTGGACATGACTGGACAATACCTGCTATCACTGCTGCGACTAACACACAGAGAAAACACGCCCCCCTTTGCTGGACTTGAAGATAAGGATGCCGCATTTCCAGGGGGCGTTGGTTGGCACTGCACAGAAGGTCGGGATCACTGCAGGCATATACATATCACAGTAGTTTTTTTAAGTTAGTGTGACATTCATATGTCAGGGACACGAGTAAGTCAGACACGGATGGGGACACACTAGTACACAACACATATTGCATACATACACAACTGCCATCATGGTGCCAGTATTCATTATCAAATGATTGCTGGCAAAACAATGAGGGTACATTCACACCTGTCAACTGTGTCCATGTGTATACATTGCCAAGGGAACTCTCCCTGTCATGTTGTGCTTGGAGTTGTGTGTGTGAGCCAGTATGTGCATGTGTGTATGCAATGCAATTACCTGGGTGAAGGGGACGGAGCTGGAGTGGATGCTGTGGTTGTGTCAGTAAGTGTGCCACCTGCATATAACTGTGATGTTGTTGTGTATGTTGTGTTGTGTGTTGTGTTGCTGCATGCAATATTCAGGTGAGTGGTGTTGTGTGGTTGTCATTTTCATGATGTGTGTAGTTGTGCTTGTGTGTGAGTGTGTTTGTGTGGATGAGTGTGTAGTTGTGTTGGTTACTGTGATTGTGTGGTGTGTGGGTGCAGTGTCAATGGTGAACATATGCTGTATCGTGGATGTCCATCAATGTCTATTTGCGGCATATACATGTTGTGTTGCGGAGGTATGGCAATAGATACGGTGTGTATGTGATGCATATGTGGTGTGTAGTGTTGTGTGTAGTGCAAGAGGACACATAACATAAAGGTACAGTGTGTGTGTAACTTACCTCTATTCCACAGCCCCTGCTGCTGTCTGCTGTCCATTGGGTCCCGCAATGTCCTCTCTCTGTCAGCGAACCGCCACCAGTCCACCGCTTGCAGAGCTGTAACATCTAAATACAGCAGGCAGAACACCATTGACCTAACGGTTTTCTCGGGCCCACCCCGGATGCGACTTGGTGGTGCGACCACAAGATCTATATCAGGCCTTAAGTCTGTTGGCATGAGATAGGTTACTAGTTTTCTTCTTAACACTTATTGAAATGTAGGCATTGCTCCACCATTCGTAGTCTTTCTCTAAAACCATATTACACCTTTGAAATTATTCCTTTAGTGCCCAAATATGTTTAATACTTTCCATAATAACTTTTCCTAAATGTTTTACCAATTACTCTTTGGAGATGTGGGTTTGTAACATAGGAAGTCAGTCTTCACCCCCTTCTTAAATCGCAGAATTACACGAGAAAATGATAATGTAATTAATAATTTATTGCTTGAGTAATGGGTAATTAATAACTCGTTGGTTGCCCCATTTTACAGATTGATAAGAACTTAATCTGGGTCTTGATTGTATTTCTCTCTTTGAGGAACACTTAAAAGGTAAAGCACATGTCTCAGTGGTTCCTACCATATGTTTGTAATATGCTAATGAAAACAGACCTTTAAAAGATTTGATCTCATCCAAAAGGTACTCTACTGTTGCTCAACAAACTATCTTGCAAATGTGTTTGTCCCTTACCATCCCACAAGAAGACTGAGGTCTACCAACAGTGTTGTTGACCTGACTGGACAGACACTGAAGATGGGGCAGTCAATCTCTCCAAAGCCAAAGTTTCCTAAAGGCCCACCTTTTCACCCTGCAGTTGGATAATCATTTAATCTCCAGTACTGGCACCTCAAGCTGAATCATAAGCCCTGCTAGGTGAGAAGCTTAATACCAGCTTTATCTCTATATGATATGATGTCACACTATCCTAGACCAAATATTTTCTGAGAAAAATATTGTGTCCCTAAATATAATTTACAAAAATATCTCCTCATTTGAAATACTAATAGAACATTTGCAGCCAATAGGACAATATATTTGGAAACTATGATTTTCTGATGCAAAGTCCCTCTTCAACCAGGCTTTCAGGACCCTTTGTTCATTCATTGGATTGTCAGCATGTTGAAGTTATATTTAATTGCAGGTTTTCTCCAGGGATTGTCCAATACTTCAAAACACAAGTTCAAAACAGAACAAAACCACTAATGCAAAGACTTCCAGTAGTGAAAACACAAGCGAGAACAGGTGAAGGCAGGCACAGTGGTTTGAGAAAGCAGTGAGCATTCTAACTCAAGCACAAAAAGATTTCATATTTATTATATATCCATTACTACAGACCATCATCAAACAAAGGGTTGGTAATGCAAAAGTTCAAAGCGCAGGGTGTAATAAGGCCAGTACCACGCCATAATTGACTCTCTCACCAGTCCCATTAAATGTACTGTACTGCAACTCATCTCCCATCTTCCATGCACTCCTAACCAAACCATTCTGAATTCACCAAATAAATGGGAAGTAGCAAAAATGTCAAATAATGTAAAAAATAAAATACATGTTCTCCTGCAAGGTTTCTATTACTTGAACATCTACTTTCTTCCTCGTTATAAAACCCATTCAGATGGGGTATCTACAGGTCCAAAGGAAGTCACAGAATCCTACGTACACTTGAAACATAACAGGGAGCATGGATTGTGTTTTGTGACTATGGCCAGAAACCTGTCAAGTCCATATATTTAATTGCAAGGCATCTATTGGTTGAGCAGGATAATCGGCTTATTTTGTACTACCTGGGTTATATGCAAATCTTGCATGAGGGATTTGGCTTCTTTTTGATTGTGGTGTGATATATTTTTTTCATTTTGACACCTCCGTGCTTTCTGATGAACCTTCAAGGGTGTGCCTTTGGCTTCTCAGAGTAGTGGTGTTCTATCTTATCACTGGCTTTACTTGTGAATCCCTGTCTATAGCTTTCCACTGCATGATTTGATTCCTGTTACATGGAATACCTCAGGCGCTATGCACAATAAGCATCTTCAGATGAAGATCTCCCTCATTTGCATGGATCATGATAAAATAGCCACTTCTGACAATGAACAGTGACTGTCTTCCTTGGTAGGAGCAGATTGACAGGACAGTTCCTTCTGGCCTTCTGTTGGCCACCCTGACTCGTCCATACTGTGCTTCTGAGGGTATGCTTTCTGAATATCTTTCTGTCCACCTCTATCATTGCCATTTGCAAGGGTAGATGAGGGCTTATTTTCCCCTTTTTAGGTCAAGCCTAGAAAGAGCACACGTGCTGTCTGCAAAGACCTGCTGTATACAGCAAAAGGACTTTGCTCCCACCTGCTGCTTGCCATTGTCTGACTGAAGAGTTGCTCTTCCTTGCTACCTCCTAACTGGTTCGGGCTGCCCATACCTCACTTCCGTTTTTCAATGAGGAGCACCGGCCAAGCACAGTTTCCTTTCGATTTCATTGTTGCTCTGTTGTTAGGGGAGCTCTTTTTTTTATTATTTCCTGCATGGCTAGTTCTGATTCATGTTCCGGACCCTTTTTTTTTAAATATTGATTTTCTTTCTCTAGCCCAGGGGAGTTCGTTTGCAACAACTGCAAGGTCTTTAAAATCTTTTTTTTTAAGGCACGGACACCGAGATTCGAACCCAGCTCCTCAGTTTCAAAGTTGGCAGCGCTGGATATTACGTCACTTTCTCATGACAGTGATGACGCAGAAAAGAAGGTCCGACATATATTCATGTATACCGTGTAATCAATACATATAATGAAGTGTGATTTTAGTAAAGAAATAATGTACGAGGGAAATTGTGCCCTCGGGGTAGTTCGCCATCATTGTAAACGAGCTTTATTAATCTTGAAGTATTGAAAATGTAGTAATCCGTCATAATCGCAAATGTATGCTATGATTTCTTGTTTGAAAACTGTTTTGCTTAGCTTAAATTTAGTACAGGCTTTGGCCTAGTTGCCTGGCTTCAAATTCTAACTGCGTGATTTTTTTCCTTGAACTAATGAAACATATATTCTTGCTTGAAGTTGTATTTTTCCAGTAGAAACTGGCTGGTACACTTATCTTCAAGGTTTCGTGCTAGGCCGGTTACATCCCCTTTGATACAAGGTCAGTCTCTGCAGGTGCGGACAATGAAGGTACAGATACCAAAAATAATTGGCAAACCATGATACAACTTGTGTTCCAAGGCTCCAAGGCTAATGTATGCACAAATAAGTTCTAGTAAAAGACAATTTTTCATTGGACAATTTGAAGCCAACCCATGAACCCTCCAATGGAGGACCCTGCAGAATTCGGAATGTTTCTTACTTAAACCCACCGGACAAAGAGAAGTCAGCCATTTTTCCTCGATGCCAGTTTGAAGCCTGATGCCAGACTCCATTTTGGACGACACCCTGATGCCCTTTTCTCTATCTGAGAGAAAGAGACTTTAAGAATTCTCACCCTAGAGACTTTAACTTTGATTTGCCCCCGTCTTGCCCATGCAGTAACTTTGCCCTATTCTCCTTGCCGTTGCAAGGAAGCTTGCCCTTAACTTTGCCCCTTTGAAATTTGCCCCATGCTGATCAACCGGTACCTGAAGGACGAAGACTTTTCTTGAATGCTGATTGTATTTGGTAAATATGAAAGGATAAATGTATTACGCATTGTGTTTTTTTTTCCTTTTAGGTACCAACTGCTATTTTGATAGGGTCCTAGCTAGAAGTTTTCCAAATTTGTGTTGACCAAATTCGTTTTGCATGAAGTCCCACATGCCAATGCTAATTAGAGGTTAGTCGAGGTATTCATTCAATGTATCATGAAGAATTGAAATCTTGTTATGCTGACCGAATGTATGCAATTAGTCAAATACAGTTAGTCACATTGGTGATTTGCATTGCTATAACAGAGTGTATCATCATTCAGATTTTACGTAGATTGCGTTTCTTCCGCCGTTATGGACAGCTAGTAATGTTCATATACATATATCAATTGGTTTTGAGACATATATATATCGTGCTGGCTTTGTTAATATAGGGAAAAAAATTCACTAACTTTTAATAAACTGGTGTGGTTATTCATGACTGAAAGGTCATGGTGCGCCGAAATACCAACTGTTATTGATTTCTGATGTGCTATATGGATCTATTAATTGAGTATTGATTGCCGATTACAATAGTTATTGATTATTGATCTGAGTGACTCGTCTAATGAGGATGAGGAGAGCCCGACTCGGTTAAAAGATTCACCGACCTCCAACGTGTCCAGGTACAGGTCATTTATAAGGGCTGGACACGTTATCAGTAGATGGTAGCAGAGATTGATGGTTTAGCCCTTTGGGACCCCATCCGAACAATAGACAGAGTCAGGTTAGAATTTTCTTTGATAAAACAAGTTGGAGAGATGATGATGCCCTAAGTCCCCAATGACTTTCCTGGGATCTCGGAGCTTGCGAATGAGGAACATGGAGGTATGAGGATGGTCTCAGCATTTCTAGTGACGGTATGAGTGAAGTTAGGGTTTCGCGCTTGCACAGCTTATCGCCGCAGATTAATTGAGAAGTTTGTGAGGATTTAAGGGGTTAAAAGATATTAGAGGAGTGTTACTCCAAAGGTGTGAGAGTAGGGAAGTCGTGGAACTTCATGTGTGTGTAGCGCTTTGTGCAGAAAAAAATTGCCAACGTGGTTGTTGATGTTGAGACGGGCCCTGCGAGTTCAAGAGACTCCGGAGTATGTTGAAAAGTGTATGTGACACTTGTTTGATGTTGTGATCTCGTTAGGTTTAATAGGTTGATCGGGCGTGGTCAACAAGTCGGTATGAATGTTGCGGAGTGAAAGAAAACTTCGACTTTGAGATTTGACTAATTCTAAGGTGCACTAGAATAGTTCATTGATCAGTTGAGAGTAAGGTTTGCGGGTCAAATTTTGCTTGCGAAAGTGGGAACCGAGAAAGATGGAATAACTGCCGAGGCTAGTGAAAAATCCCTAAGGTTTCTGAAGCGATTGTATTACCTTTTCCTGTAGTAAACTGACAGATCTGTTTTATTCTTTTGGTAAAGTGCTCGCATTATATTGCAGAAATTAGTTTGAAAGTGAAAGACGAGTGAAAGAAGAAAAGCCGCGGGACTTTGTCAGCCGCAGTGTGTGAGTGTGACGTCACTAGGAGCCGCGCTGGGATAGGTTGGTTGGTGAGAAGGGTCGCGCACGGATTGGACGCAGTCCGTGAAGCGCAATTGGAAGGGGAAAGGCAAGCGAAGAGTATTCCGGGAATTAAAGTCACTTGTTGATTACATATTTTAGAAAAACAAAAGACGGAAAGATGAAATTTTTCAAAGCATTTAAGAGTGCCATGAGGGGAGATGTTTATATTAAAGCAAATGTAGGAGAAGAAACACCGCCTGAGGGTACACCAGCTTACATCGTCATTGAAGAAAAGGGTGTAGCGCCATGTCTTTGGTTAAAACAATGGTGCAAATTAACAGAGAAACATGGAAGTGTAGCGTTCCCTATCCATGGGTCGTTTAATCTAAGAGTTTTAGAAAATCTGAGATTTGCGCTATACGACATGAAAGTACCTCCAAGGCCAGCACAGTTTGAGGCATTAGCAATTTGGGAGCTAATAGCTAGAAACCAACAACAAAAGAAATTTGAGACAAGAATAAGGAAAGTAGAAAAGACACTAGCGGATGCTAGATGGGACAGCACACAAAAGGTTTGGAGATCAGACGTATTGCAGGGGATTAAATTGTTTCCAGCGATTACCGAGGAAGCGGAGACGGAAGGAAGGAAAGCCACCTGTAAGACAAACAGGAGTCAGTCCAGAGAGGGAGAGAGCAATAGGAACTCAAAAAGTGGAGACGAGTCAGATGATGAGGAGTTCATTATACAATTGCTGAATGATCGCCCACCACCATACGTGGAAAGCGAAAGAGGCTCAAGCGTTAGTACTGCTCCTCCAGAACCAATACAAGGTAATGTAACACCAAATTTGAGAATGTCTCAGAGGCCGAGCAGCTCCGACATACCTTTTTCACCACGAATACCGCGGGTTCAGAGAATGTACCCAGATGTGCCAACATTGAAACCTGCTGATAACTATCAGCCACAGGCTCAAAGGCACTGTTGCGATGAGCATAATATGGGAATGACTCCTGATCAAATGGCACAGGGAGGGAAAAATTATCAGAGACCGACATTGATTCAAGCTGAATCAACACAGTTCTCGATGCCTCAAAAGCAGACACAAGAAGTGCAAGCAATAGAAATCCAGTTAGACATGCCAGCAATGATGAACCACAATGTGGGGATTAACATGCCACAGAATTCGGGGAACGGACAGAATCCAGACGCGATATCTCTACCTATCACTGTAGGTCCACCAGTACCACTGTATATACAGGCAAATTCAAGCACCAGCGACCAAGGGTTAATGATACAGAATGGGACAGGGAGGAGATGCATAGAAACCACTCCAGAGACAACTCCGATAGCGGCACTGCCAAATGGATCTGGGTCCTTGTCGGAATTTAGTCCAATTCCAATTTGTGCTCCGTCAACCGTGGTAAGGTCACATCCACCACTATTAGTACCGTTAACCTCACAGACTGAAACATTACAGAAACCGTCAGTGGCAGTTGATGTAACTGCTACACTGATGGGACTGAACGCGCAACAGCTAACACAATGGTTCAACAGCCTGAACTCCCCACAGAGTGTATCTAGCGGGAAGGGAGAAGAATACCTGAATAAAATAAGGTTGGGCATGGAGGCAGATGAACTGGTTGAGGGAACAATGGGTTTGAACAGATTAGAATCATACACGGAGGAGGAACTAAGATACATGTGCCCTAGGATTACAAGAGAAGTGAGCAGTATACATAAGAAATTACAAGAAATCGCAGACAGACACGAGATTGATATAGGTAAGACTAAACACCTGAGAAGAAGTTACTGGTTAGATTTTGACACAAAAGACTTTGAACATATGAGATCCGCAGGGATGAAAACTCACCTTAAGGAGATACTGCAGAGTGCACAGGTATGGAGATGTTTAGACAAATGGGAAAGCAGATGGGTTAAGAAAAAGGATAAAAAGAAAGAAAATACTTCAGAACGAAGTGAGAAAAAACAACAGAATGATGATCTAATAACCATGTTACCAATGAGAGAGACAGCAGGGGGAAAACTTGTGCATGTACCATGGCACAGGTGCGATATTCAATCCTTTACGGATGACTTTCCCAAACTAAGAGAGAAACCGATTGAGTGGTATCAACAAACGGATAGATTTCTGAAACTCGCGAAGTGTCTCTGGGAAGACCTGAATACCTTATTCGAGATTGTGGTTCCGGCTGATTTGTGGGAAGATTGTAAAAGGGCTGTAGGTTGGCCGACGAGTGAACCAGAGAGAGATAGGGACACAGGTGCGCCATCACCTATGGTAATGAGTTTATACCATAAGGTGATCGAGCACTTGAAAACCAAGGTTGCGTCAAAAAATGTGGATTGGCAAAGGATTGACAGGACTGCTCAAGAGGTTAAAGAATCTATACACGCGTATTATGAGAGGTTGTTGAAAGCGTTTAAAAATTATAGTGGCACGGAAACGATTGAGCCAAAAGACATGCTCCATTTTGTGTTCAGGTTTGTGGAAGGGCTGAGACCCAAAATTAGCCAGATGATGAAGTCGCACTTGATTTGTTGGCAGTCAAAGTCGATCGATGAGGTGTTGAATTATGCGAAATACTGCAGTGATGAGATTGAGACCAAACAGAAAAGGTTGAAAGAAAAGGTGATGGTGATGCAGCTCAGAGCAGCTCAGACAGGTTTACAAGGTTTACAAGGTTTTCAACAACAGATGCCGCAGCAGCAACAGCAGGGAAATGCTATGTTTCAGCCGCAGATGAGAGGCAGAGGCCGAGGAGGTTTTGTGAATAATGGTCCTGATTTGAATACCGTTATGATTCCACATGGTATACAGGCAATGAAGAAGGTGATGCCATGTCACACGTGCGGAATCGTCGGGCATTGGAAACGGGAGTGCCCAATGATGGTGCAGGAAGGTGTAGGTCAGCAAAACAATGATGTCAATGCATTTCAGACTATGAGAGGACCGAAAATGAGAGGTCCGAACCCAAATTTTCAAAACAATATAAACCAGATGCAGGGTCTCGAACCCATGCAACCACAACAGGTGCAAATGCCTCGTGTGCAAATGACACAATTGCAGCCAATACAACAGCAGTTTCCTATGGTACCTAATCAGCAAATGCAAATACCCTTAGCACCGATGAATCAGCAGCAAGCAATGCTTCCTCAACAGGGAATGAGTCAAAATGATACAGTACACCAATTCCCACTACACAGCGAGAATGGAATAAACGATGTATGGGCGAGTGGAAGTTCAGATGAGGAGGGAAATTGTGTGCTTGCAGCATCTTTGGAAGTTGATCAAAAGGGTCCGTATGTGGAGGGAAGAGTTATGGGTCATCGCGTTTCATTCTTGGTTGACACAGGAGCCACACGTTCCACCGTTAGGAGCATTGAAGTGCCAAATTTACCACTTTCAGGGAGAACAGTTCAAGTAGTGGGAGTAGCAAACAGGTACCTGACAAACCCAATCACAGATCCAGTACAAGTCAGAATTGGCAACTATCAAGGGTCACATAATTTTGTGGTATGTGACTCGAGCCCGATATCACTGTTAGGGAGAGACCTATTGTGCAAATTGGGGTGTTCGATTATGTGTTCGAACAATGGAATTAGAATTCAGACGAGCAGTGATGGGGAAGAAGAGGACAGTGTAGAAGGGGATGAGATGGAGACTGTCGATGAAGAGTATCCTCTGATTACCCTTTTTCCGATGATCACTGAAGCAGATATTCCAGCTGAGTTACAGGAAACAGTCGGAAAAGAAGTGTGGGATATGACAGGAAAAGAGGTGGGACTGGTGAAAGGAGTGGAACCAGTGAAAGTGACTGTAAAACCCAATGTAACCTTCCCCCAGACCCCACAGTACCATATGGCACAAGACACCCTCATGAAAGTCGCCCAACTCATTGATGAGTTTGTAAAGCAGGGAGTACTGAAAGAAGTGTTAAGCAGTCCATGTAATTCACCAATTATGGGACTAATAAAGCCAAGTGGAAAGGTCTGAATTGTGCAGGACTTGAGGAAAATAAATGACATAATAATTAAATGCTGCCCTGTAGTACCAAATCCAGCTGTGATAATGTTTCAAGTCCCTTGCGATGCCGAGTGGTTCTCAGTCATCGACTTGTCACAAGCATTCTTTTCGGTGCCTCTTCATGAGGACAGCCAATTTCTCTTTTGTTTCCAATTCTTAGACAGAGTTTACAGATGGTGTCGAATTCCTCAAGGGTTTTCGGAGTCACCGTCAATTTTCAATCAGATTTTAAAGAAAGATTTGGAAGCGCTGGAATTGCCATTTGGGTCAACCCTAGTACAGTACATTGACGATTTACTGATTGCATCCAAGACAGAAAGTGACTGCACAGCCGACACCATTGCCCTATTGAACCATTTGGGAAGAAATGGACACAAGGTGTCTCCTTCAAAATTACAATTCTGCCAGAAGAAAGTGAAATACTTGGGTCACCAAATAGAGAAAGGGTCACTGAGAATAATGAAGGAAAGAATAACAAGTGTACTTCAAATGAGTCCCCCAAAGACGAGGAGGGAAGTGAGGAAGTTTTTGGGAATGGTGAGCTACTGTCGCCAATGGATTCCCAACTTCTCAACTCTAGCAAAACCTTTGCTGAAATTAACCCAGAAAGATGCGTTGGATGAGATTGAGCTGAAAGGAGATGAGATGGATGCTTTTATTGAATTAAAGGAATGCATGTGCAGGGCTCCAGCTTTAGGTATGCCTGACTACACAAAACCTTTCACATTGTTTTGTCATGAACGTGATGCATGTTCCTTGTCTGTCTTGACCCAAGCCCATGGTGGCGTAAACAGACCAGTAGCATATTTTTCAGCTACTTTAGATCCGGTCGCAGCAGCACTGCCAGGGTGCTTGCGCGCCGTAGCCGCAGTTGGTATCAGCCTCACTCAGAGTGAAGGAATAGTGATGGGACACCCTTTAACAGTTATGGTCCCTCACTCAGTCGAGATACTTTTGACACGTTCCCGAACACAGCACATGACTGGTGCTAGACTCACAAGGTAAGAAACAATAATTCTGGGATCACCTAATGTGCAGCTGAAAAGGTGCACTACGTTGAATCCAGCAACCTTGTTTCCCAGTGAAAATGCTGAAATTGAGAACGCTGAAGACATCGAGCACGACTGTCTTCAGGTGACTGAATTTTGCACCAAACCAAGGCCTGATATCAAGGATACCCGATTAGAAGAAAATGATCAAATTATTTTTGTTGATGGTTCATGTTTAAGAGATGCACTGGGTGTATTGAAAGCAGGGTACGCTGTATGTACTGTAACAGGTGTTCTGGAAGCCTCTTGGCTTCAAGGGGTTTACTCTGCACAAGTAGCAGAATTGGTAGCCCTTACTAGAGCTTGCCAACTTTCTGCATTAATGAAAGTTACCATTTACACTGACAGCCAGTACGGGTTTGGAATAGTGCATGATTTTGGACAATTGTGGTCACAGAGAGGCTTCATGACTTCTTCAGGATCACCAGTGAAAAATGGTGAAAGAATAAGAGAATTGTTACATGCCATTCAGTTACCAGTGGAAGTAGCAGTGGTGAAATGCAGTGCACACTCAAAGGGACAAGATTATGTTTCCCTAGGAAATGGATATGCGGATCAAGTCGCAAGGTTTTGCGCATTGAACTGTATATTGCTCAGGGACGAATGGAATTTGATAAGTGAACCAGAACTTGAACAAAGCAACATTTTTGCTCTAAAGGTTATAGATACGATGGACGAATTGAAATCCCTACAGAATGGTGTCAGTGAGGATGAAAAACTCTCGTGGACTAAATCACAATGTGTAAAGAGACTAGATGAATTATGGGTTTCAAGTGAAGGGAAATTTGTTCTTCCAAATAGCCTTTTGACACAGATAGCCAGATTTTACCATGGACAAGCTCATCTTGGGAGGGATGCCATGATTAGGTTATTTAAAACTGATTGGTTTAACCCCAAATTCCGTCAAGTTGCTGAAGCAGTTTGCCACCGTTGCGTCATTTGCCAGCAGATGAACGCAGGGAAGGGAACAGTAGTAAACTTGAGCCACATTGGAAGAGCAGGGGGTCCATTCAGCAGGATGCAAATGGATTTCATTGAGATGCCTGTGCATGGAGGCTTGAAGTATGTGTTGGTGGTTGTGTGCATTTTTAGTCACTGGATTGAAGCATACCCTACACGCAGAAATGACAGTCTCACAGTTGCAAAATTACTCTTGAGAGAGTTAATACCACGTTTCGGATTCCCGATCTCTTTAGAATCAGATAGGGGAAGTCACTTCAATAATGAAGTAATAAAATTGCTTTGTGCAGCACTGAACATTGAGCAAAAGCTGCATTGTAGCTACCGCCCTGAAGCATCAGGTTTAGTGGAGAAAATGAATGGCACATTGAAATCAAGAATGGCGAAAATATGCGCATCAACAAACTTGAAATGGCCAGACGCATTGCCTTTGGTGCTAATGTCAATGAGAAACACCCCTGACCGAAAGACTGGACTGTCTCCACACGAAATTCTCATGGGCAGAGCTATGAGACTTCCAGCAGTTCCTGCAAATGCACTTTTGAATATTACAGATGATATGGTGTTAGACTACTGCATCTAGCTGATGTGGTTCGCTCTTTCGCTCTTTCTCTCACCTGGTGGAGGCAACCACCTTGCCACCGATCCAAGGTCCAGGACACACCCTGAAAGCAGGTGACTGGGTCGTGATAAAGAAGCACGTGAGGAAGTCGTGTTTGGAACCCCGTTGGAAAGGACCTTTCCAAGTGATTTTGACGACTACCTCTGCTGTGAAGTGTGCGGGAGTTCCCAATTGGATTCACGCCAGTCACACAAAGAGGGTATTGTGTCCCACAGAAGAGGAAGTTGAAGCGCTGAAATTACCAGTACCTGATAACAAAGTGCCAAGCGCTGAGACAGAGCGAAAAAGGACTAGAAGCGAACAGGCAGAAATAGAGGAGGGAGAAATATTCTCTGAGGACGAAGCAACTGATTCACTTGGGGAAGACCAAGGAGGAGCCTCAGACAGCGACGAAGCAGCTGATGGTAACAAAGAGCCTGAAGCAGCTGAGAGTGACAAAGAGCCTGAAGAAAGTAACGGTGACAAAGGGCTCGAAACAGGTGAAGAAGCAGGAAAGTCTGATCAGAGGAGGGCTTTCCCAGAAGCAGACGATACAGGAAGGGAACAGGAAAACCTGATTGATTTCCCAGAGGGAGAAGACGAAACCAGACAGAGTTAAACTGTTCAAACTCCTTCGGAAGAGGTTGCAGGTCCGTCAAGTGGACCCAGTGCAAAACGTAGACAAAGCATATCACCAGTAAAACTAAGAACTAGAGAAACGTTGAATGACAGTGAAGGGCCAAGAGTGAGAGAGAAAAGAAAGGAAGTGTCTGTCGTAGTACCAACACCAAGTGAAGAAAAGGACTTGGCCAAAGAGGAAAGTACCAGCGAGAAAGAATCAAAGAGAGATGCAAAATTGAAAAGAAAAAGGATACCGAGCAGAAGGTATTCCGGTCCGGAATGGGCATACATAGCCAATAACGACTGGTCAGACGAATTCGTATCCCTCAGTCTCGAGAACGAAGAAGCAGAGCTACACTTTGGAAACAAAAGTTCTATTGATTGAAAACATTGGTCACCTGATTGACTTTTCAACCGGCTAAGACATTGCTAACCTGATTGACTTTGAAACCAATTTTGAGACAACGCTGCTAACCGATAAGAGACTAAGCTGCTAAAGAAAACTGTGTGAAAATTGAACTCGTTCAGCTTTGTAAATATCTGCAAAACCGCTTTGATAGAGTGCCTTCAACTTTCTGATTCTATACAGATCATGACTAGTTTCACTACACAGGGGCGTAAAATTAAGTATTGTAAATACATGTGTATAGGCTTAATAACCGCATGCGTACTAATAATTGTAGCAATAGTGCTTGGAATGCATGGTAAAAGTGAGAGTGAGACGAATGATGCTTCTACTTCTAAACCTATTATCGTTACTGAACTAACAGCTCTCAAGAGACTCGAGCAAGACGAGAGACACTTGCATGATAAGAAGGAACTTTCATCTAACGTTTTCTATCGCTTACTGAGTGAGTATGTTGAGACCATGGATGCGAAAGATTGTTATTTGTGTACACAAATACCTACCTCAGTAGTGGAAGGGGTAACGTATCACAGCATGCCTCTTGCGTATGGAATCACATGTAGTATAGTAGCTTCCAGATTTTATGCTCAAAAGGACATTCATTATTTCTATACTAATTACGATGTTACATTTGCATATGTCCCCATAATAGGGCATTTAAGTAAGATAGCTCGAGATTATTATGCCAAATTAATGAGGGAATTCTTCGAACCGATGTCACCTTTTCACACAGCTCACGCACATAGAGAGAACCTTACATGCTTGCTTTCACCAGTAGAAATTGAATTTTTTAGACCGCACTGATGATAGGAAGAATGAAATGAAGGAGAAATTAGAGAGGGAATTACACGAAAGGACGTCTGTAGATAATTATGCTTTTGCTGCAATAAAGACACAAGGGAAAATAGCTTTAGATACATTGCATGTAGGCAGATTTTGTATACATAGATTCCCATCATATTATGACACAGTTTTTGTGGGAACGAGTGAATGTAAACATACGTATGCATTTCAATCTAAATGGACGTTCATGCTGAATGGACAAGATCCAGTTATTCCTGGAGTATATTATATTTGTGGACTCAACGCCTATTATCGTCTTCCCAAAGGATGGTATGGGAGGTGTTATTTGGGAATAGTGTTCCCAAAAGTTTACCAACTAGATGACTTAAAGAAATTTCCAAAGCTGTCTGAATCACATCGTGTTCAGAAAAGGGAGACAGCTTCTGGTGTGGTAGGAGACATATTTGGAGCATTGATTCCTTCAGTAGGAGTCATATTGAATTCAATCAAAATACGAAAGTTGTCTACTATTGTGGATAACATGCTGACAAAGTTTTCAGGAGCTATAATCCTGATGGATGCTGAACTTGCTGCAGAAAGAGCTATGACTCTTCAGAATCGGCTTGCCTTAGACATTCTTTTAGCAAAGGATGGCGGCGTTTGCAAAATGCTTGGTACACGTCACTGCTGTACCTATATACCAGATAGTAGTGGAAAGATTAGAACAATGCTTACGAACTTAACAAAAGAAAGCGTAGATTTGAAGGAATTGAAAGAGCCCGGAGTTTGGGAGAAGGTTGGAAAGGGATTAGCTTCTGTGGGAAATTGGCTCAGCAACGTTTGGAACGGATTGTTATTAAAGATAATAAAGGGAATATTAATAGTATTAATTTGTTTATTAGGTCCCTGGGGAATATGGAAAACTATTAAAATAATAAAGGCAAGGAACAAAAGGAAGAGAGAGGAGAAAATAGAAAACAAAATGGTGGAGATCTATAGAGAAAAATCAAAAGGGACTAAAAGAAAAAGGGAATTGACTGAAGTGCCAAATTACTATACAGAATTTTAATGGAATAAAATTTGTGGGTGGATTTGATGTGATGACATAATTAGTCATCAGAGGAGGGATTGATGACGCAGAAAAGAAGGTCCGACATATATTCATGTATACCGTGTAATCAATACGTATAATGAAGTGTGATTTTAGTAAAGAAATAATGTACGAGGGAAATTGTGCCCTCGGGGTAGTTCGCCATCATTGTAAACGAGCTTTATTAATCATGAAGTATTGAAAATGTAGTAATCCGTCATAATCGCAAATGTATGCTATGATTTCTTGTTTGAAAACTGTTTTGCTTAGCTTAAATTTAGTACAGACTTTGGCCTAGTTGCCTGGCTTCAAATTCTAACTGCGTGATTTTTTTCCTTGAACTAATGAAACATATATTCTTGCTTGAAGTTGTATTTTTCCAGTAGAAACTGGCTGGTACACTTATCTTCAAGGTTTCGTGCTAGGCCGGTTACATCCCCTTTGATACAAGGTCAGTCTCTGCAGGTGCGGACAATGAAGGTACAGATACCAAAAATAATTGGCAAACCATGATACAACTTGTGTTCCAAGGCTCCAAGGCTAATGTATGCACAAATAAGTTCTAGTAAAAGACAATTTTTCATTGGACAATTTGAAGCCAACCTATGAACCCTCCAATGGAGGACCCTGCAGAATTCGGAATGTTTCTTACTTAAACCCACCGGACAAAGAGAAGTCAGCCATTTTTCCTCGATGCCAGTTTGAAGCCTGATGCCAGACTCCATTTTGGACGACACCCTGATGCCCTTTTCTCTATCTGAGAGAAAGAGACTTTAAGAATTCTCACCCTAGAGACTTTAACTTTGATTTGCCCCCGTTTTGCCCATGCAGTAACTTTGCCCTATTCTCCTTGCTGTTGCAAGGAAGCTTGCCCTTAACTTTGCCCCTTTGAAATTTGCCCCATGCTGATCAACCGGTACCTGAAGGACGAAGACTTTTCTTGAATGCTGATTGTATTTGGTAAATATGAAAGGATAAATGTATTATGCATTGTGTTTTTTTTTCCTTTTAGGTGCCAACTGCTATTTTGATAGGGTCCTAGCTAGAAGTTTTCCAAATTTGTGTTGACCAAATTCGTTTTGCATGAAGTCCCACATGCCAATGCTAATTAGAGGTTAGTCGAGGTATTCATTCAATGTATCATGAAGAATTGAAATCTTGTTATGCTGACCGAATGTATGCAATTAGTCAAATACAGTTAGTCACATTGGTGATTTGCATTGCTATAACAGAGTGTATCATCATTCAGATTTTACGTAGATTGCGTTTCTTCCGCCGTTATGGACAGCTAGTAATGTTCATATACATATATCAATTGGTTTTGAGACATATATATATCGTGCTAGCTTTGTTAATATAGGGAAATAAATTCACTAACTTTTAATAAACTGGTGTGGTTATTCATGACTGAAAGGTCATGGTGCGCCGAAATACCAACTGTTATTGATTTCTGATGTGCTATATGGATCTATTAATTGAGTATTGATTACCGATTACAATAGTTATTGATTATTGATCTGAGTGACTCGACTAATGAGGATGAGGAGAGCCCGACTTGGTTAAAAGATTCACCGACCTCCAACGTGTCCAGGTACAGGTAATTTATAAGGGCTGGACGCGTTATCAACAGCACACCATCACTGGCGTATGTGCGCAGTTAAGGAGGTCAATGCACAGTTTGCCATACTCTGCCTCATCCTACTACACCTCCCGTATGAAAAGTCTCTCCCAAATATACCCGGTCACATCCTTCCAAAGAGACTGGTAAATTTATAAATAAGACTAGGATATTATGGGTTCGAAAATGGGTTTAATAAACTGACACTATTTGCAAACGTAAAACGCAAACTCAATGACGTCTATAAATACGCAAGACCAGAATGCCTCGCGTTCACCGAGTTGGGTAATAGCACGTGCTTTTAGTGCCCAGCGATCAGGCTCATGGGGGAGTGCTGTAAAATTGCAGCGGGTATAATTATCCGACCCAGTGTAGTTTCTATACAGCTTTTGATATACCTTCAAGGGGAACGGAGGAATCTCATTATCTACAGACTGAATCTCTCTACAAGAAATTACAGTAGTATATTGTGCACTCATACCTCTTAATACGCCCTCCGGTTAATAAATGCACACCCCAATATTATGGCGCAGTTATACATTCGCATTCTTTTAATGTTCCTTGTGAAGCATGAAAAATACTGATGAGTGACAGATTTCTATATGTATTTGTTCACTTAGAGGCGCTTTGCCAGGCTTGTGTCGCCGAACCTAAACGAACAATTTTGGTATGGAGTGAGCACTTGAGCTGTAGAGTAGTTAAACAACTTGGTTACCCACAGGTTGTGCTAACGTGTTTAATAAATCGTAACACTTTATTTACAGTGTTAATTATGATATTTAATGGCACAAATAAGCCCGATATTGATGCCGTACGCACTAAAATTCTGCATAAATGCTTCACTTCCAAAGGCAAAGCTCTGAACAAGCGATATTTCCTGTTCCCTATATATAACTCTTCCAGTGGTGTTGGGTTTTGAACCTGATTCCAGCTGTGCAGAATAGAATGAGGTATTCACCACAACCAACAAGTATAAGTAGTCTGGTGTGAGAGACTTACCTGGTGTGGTAAATACAGTACTTTCGATTCCAACTTTTCAAATTGTAAATTAAGCATAATATACAGTATTTGTTTCTGGCGCACCGAGGTCCACATGCTATGTCTTTTTCTGGACCTTTTCCTTTATATATTTTGGCACATTTCACCTGCAGAAACCTGTCAGGTGAAAACTGCAATGGTAATTAGGCCCTGCTCTTGACATGTTGTATCTCGAAGGAACTGGCTAAGTTTTTGTTTAGGAAGGCATAGTAAAGTGTTAGGCCAATGTTTTGCTGCAGAGCTTTTGAGGGGCTTTTTAGGACCCAGAGCACATAGTACAGGGCCAATTCAGTTCAAGAAGATTCCACTTTTTCAACTTTCATTGTGCTCAGTGGCTGAAGACACCAGAGCAAGATGGCCGTGACATAGGCCTGCAAAGCTGACAAACTTTCTGTTACTTTGGGCCAGATGTAGCAAAGGGTTTTACCCATTCTGTGTCTATGGGAAAATGTGTTTGTACATATGGCACTTCGTTCGTACTCCTTTGTCCAGTTAATACCTTCAGTCCCTATGGTTGTACATGGCACCCGCGACATACGTCCACTCTAAACAGACTTTAAATAAGAAGTAAAGTTTATATGGGAAACACTTGTTTGACTGGAAGCACACTCAGCCATAGGATGTGCCCGCAGTTGCTTTGCAAGTAAGCATCCATGTAATAAACGAAGCTGTACACGGCAATGCATGAAGTTAGCCTCCTTCCATCTTAGTCCCATAGACAGTGCTGCAGCTCCTTCCCTTGCCCCGTCAGTAACTTCCCCTTTCTAAGTCCTCTGGGCAGTGCTGTAGCTGTGTCTCTGTTCCTTGTGGTAATTCCTCATTCTAAGTTCTCTATTCAGTGCTGCAGCTGTGTCTCTGTTCCCAGTGGTAATTGTCCATTCCTAGTCCTCTAGACAGTGCTGCAGCTACGTCTCTGTTCATACATCCACTGCACTCCAAACCGAAACACATAGGTAAAAGACATTGTCATGTACAACACCAATTGCGCTCTCACAAATGTGAGGCCTATTGCATTGCAAATGCTTGTTTAGGGTAGCAATGCAGGTACTGAAGGAACACATGACCGCCTCCCCTGCTCACCCAATATTCTATCCTGTTGTCGATTTACATTTATGTTTTCTACTTATTACTTTAGATATTTAGACTTTAATTCTTTTAGTGCAGCATAAAAGTTGTATTGAGCCATCTTTTATCTCAAAAGTCATTAAAAAATGTTTCATTGACATGATCGTTCCAATTTTCTTTTTGTTTTCTGCTCTAACACTAGTGTTCACTATACAAGATAGAAATAATAATTTTTATATTCAACTTAATTACTACTTGATTTTCAATTAATTGTATTCTGTTTTAATTTCTAACGTCAGTTTATTCTCCCTTCTTGCACTATATTCATGCCCGCTAAGATACTGTTTCATTACTTACTTATCCTAAATAATAACATGCTAGGAGCAGTCTTAAAACTCTAATTCTCACAATATAAATGTTTTACTTATTGCCTTATTTTTTATCAAGATCTAAGGCCAATACCATTAGACATTGTCAATCACATCAGGCATCACCGCTCTGTTCTTCGCTGTGTGGGTGCAACAATCCACCTCATAGGAAATGTTTCTATTGGAATGCATGAGGGACTAATTTACATGTGAGAAGTAACTTAATCAGCATACTGTTTGTCTCAATCAATTATTCTTCTCATCTATGCATTTTCTCAGCACTTGCGCTTGAGTGTCTGTCAGACACCCTGACAGTGCTGCTGCACCATTCCTTTACATTCCAGGGTGCTCAGCAGCTCCCCTGACACTGCTGTAAGTCCGATCTTTTCACCTGCAATTTGATAAGCAGATCGCACACCTACTGGTTGTTTGGATTGGAATAAGTGGCTAAACTGATGCCAAAATCTAAAAATGGCAGGCATCTTGGAATGGTAAAACAGAGATATACTAGGTACCAGTGCTTAATTTGTAAATAAAGAGGTGCCGGTGCTCAAAGCCCTTCTCTTGAACACGAGGTTGCTGTAATTAAATCTCCCAGAACTGAATACTGAGGCAGCGTAATCCTGAAGCCATCTCGGGCCTCTTCAAATCATTTATGGCCACCCTTGCCCCTTCAACTCATCCTGCAGCTTTCTATTTTCTCCCTTTGAGATGCTTTTTCGTTTTTCCCTTCCTCCGTCTTTCCCATATGTGTCTTTTGCTCGCAGCAAATGCTTGGGGCAGAAGAATGAGCGCCGGCCCTCAACAATAAGTGCCGGTGCTCAGCACCGGAAACAACAAGCACAAATTAAGCACTGCTAGGTACAAAACCTTTCCAGGCTCACTGATCTGCCTTGGCGAGTATTGACGTGTCTCTGGCAGCTGTCCTTGAGCAAGTCAGCATATTCTGTTCTTTGCTTAGCTGGATACACCTATTGCCTTTCACAATGTTTATGTTTCCAAAGACTACCTGTAGGATTGTCTTCTTTAAAATTCTCACACTCTTTACTTTCAGAATATACATTGTGGTCTGTTTTCTGGTATGTTTTCTGTTATATAAATCAGCTGATGCTCGTTTTCAAATCAGAATGCGTCACAATTGTGTACACACCAACAATGAGGTTTATCTCTACTTCTCCAGCCAGACAGCAGGGATTCTGGAGAGCCAGACGTCTTAACGCCTGTTATTAAAGAAGAAGCTTTTTCAAATAGTCACTGTCCCGCCAATTCAGCCCAGAAATCCGGTCCTCTGGTAGCTGTATATGCCAATCACCTCCTTAGTAGTAGCAAGGGCGTAACGCTGGCCCCTGCGGTGCAGAGGGGCCCTCAACCCTCCAAGAGGCCCCCAACTTTTCAAGGGAGGCACACTCAGCCCGTAGCTGCGAGGCATGGGAGACTTAGGAGCACCTCATCACATTCTGCAGGGGCCTCCATCATTTTGCATTTCACCACTGAGTAGCAGTGCCATTAAAATCTACAATACCATACCAAAGTGCCTGAACCTTTTCTATGGCAAGGTTTTGTGGATTGGTCTTTCTCACTTATGTTACATGTTCTAGGCACTCTTTGTGACCACCTGACTTCAGGTTATTACATAGACTTTCTCCACTTCTGTACTCACCTCAAATTGCTTAGGCAATCACACAAACGTTCAGGACTGGAAAGAGTATTCGGAATGACCTGGTGGGAGGTTGGCACTCCAAGTCAGTACCCTGTGGACACCTTTCTGTGGGTTATGCAATGCCTGTAAGCACAAGGGTGTTTCTGAGCTTTGCCAATCTTTCAACCTGCTGAAAATTTGAGAATGATGCTGTATGATATTTCTTGATTTGTGAATAGCACACCTCTACAATTGCCCTTGTCTTGCGTGAATTGCAAGTAGTCACAGGTTTGCGAGGGTTGCACATTGTGTGCAATTTAGTTGTGCTATGAGCTATGTAATATTACTTCTGGAAGGCAAGTGTCTGTGGAATGTTCTTGTGTGTGGTGTACTCTTTTAGTTGTCAAAGCTCTATTCTACACGGCTAATGCATTAATACAGGATTTTGTAGACCACAGTGTACCAAATGCTCTATTGTACTTCTGCTGTTATCCCCTGAATAAATATTTACTTTCACCCAGCTAAAGCGAGGCCTCTTGGCTTTCCCAATGACTAATTTTATAAAGCATTTCGTGGTACGGTTTTGCTGACTCTTACTGACAACAGTTGTTAATAGAAATTATTGATACCCAATTTACTGGTCTCAGAAGAAGAAAAGATAGTTTGGGTTTGCTGGTATTCTAACTCATGTGGTGGAAGTCAAAGGAGAAGTCAATGGCTAACATTTAACTGAGGGATCAATCCTGATGAAATGCAAAAATCGATATGAAAATAAAAAAATAGAACATTTGCACACCTGACTGACTATGACTTTCATCTTTTCCAAAATCAGGAATATGTGCAATGAGGAAAAGTAACAAAGGAAAGTAACACAGGGAAGGAAAAAATGTCAAGCTAACAACTAAAATTGAATCGTCAGTACATCAACAGACCTACGTTCTTGCTAACACATGCAGCATGCAGGGAATTAAAGAGCCTCGTGAAAGGGGCTGAGAATCGCTGTTTATGAACAGATTAGAAATCAGACCGAACACAAAGTACCAGATTTACTGTTCTTTGAAGCAAGGCAATGCTGATCCAGAGGGAAAGAGACACACATTTTTATTTTTGACGCGCGTTGCTGTGATCGATTGTCACAATTTACGGTCGCATTACCTCACCTTGAAACGCAACTCGATGAAAGCTATAGCACTAACAAAAAACATCGAAAGGCTTATTACTTCGTTTAATTAAACTTTGGAAAGAGCAATACAAATGAGAGCAGAAGCAATAAGGAGCACCCTCGGAGAGTGGGGGCAGATCCCCACAGAGGGACCCAAATAGGAAATGAAGGGAAAGAGAAAATGAAACTATGGGGTGTAACAAGAGAAACAAAACTAACAGCAAAAACATAAGAAAATGACATACAACATAGATAAATGGTAGCAAACATATCGGAACGCAAACACACAAAACACTTACAAAAAAATAAAAAATAATTGAAAAAATAAAAAAAGAACGAGGGAGCGATACATAGGGGTCGAGAATTAAAAAAACATTGAGGGGAAGAAGACAACAATGTGATACAAGTGAAGTACTAAGCAAAAAATAAAACATCAATATAAAAGAACTAATTCATGATATACTTTTTTTTTTATTAAAGAAACACATTACAACGTTTAACATTTAAATATAAGTTGCACAGAGCTGGCAAAACGGATTGCCTGTTGTGAAAATGCGTTTCTCTCATGTAAACATTGTTTAATGTTGTTTTATCCATTTGCATTATTCGAGGACAATGGGGGGCTCTAGAGTTTGCATTTCGATTGGAATAAAACATCCCGTCTTGAGAAGCCGTGAGTACGTGACTGGGAGCGCGCTCTACCCAGCCTGATACCGACTCTGGGTGTGCACTGCTCGCTATAATCCGCAGACCTTTTGTTAGAAACTGTAATGCCTGGTGTTAGTACCTTTTCTCAGAAGTTAAATTCAGATAATTGCGTAGGTGGCCTTTAACGCTGTTCTTGGGACTATGCCTAAAGCCCAACTGTGTGCTTGAGAACAGAGATTGGGTATGGTTACATTGTTTTGTCCTTAAATAATCTCCCACTTCTAGACACAATGTGTAACGCTGGAGCTCTTTAATATGTGCTACAAGCCATGCCAATGACCAACTGTCCTTTGTAGCTGACAAAGTTTTGAACTTGTGAACTTTAGTTTTCAAGTAGGTAGGATAAGCATTAACTCACTTGATTATGCATAGGTATTTCCACAAAAATTCCACGCCATTAAAGTAAAGGTTAAAACAGTGGTTTGTGGAGTTTTAGAGAAACTGGTTTGGTGGACCTCCTAGCCAGGGAAGCATTCGCATGTCATGCAGAGAGCCTCTGTGGTTTCACTAAGTGACCTACTCAGGTGGTAACTACACCTGGGACGGTAAACGATTTAGCAATGAAGGCCTACATAGATAAGAGGGGTGTATGTTCTTAAGAGGCCCCCTTGCTTCAGCTTCCAGAATAATTGGCAGGCCCTGACAGAATAACTACAGGAGTGCACCTATAACAACTATAACATTATCTGTGTTACCAGCATTTCCTTCAAGGATGTCAGCTCTGCCAGGATGTTCTAGGATGTCAATAGTGCCGTACTGGCAACCAAAAGCTGCCCTGGCAATCATTGTAAGACTGATACCGCGTCCTTCTATGTCAATTTATACACATTAGAACTCGTTTTAAGCCGATGAATCTTTTGACCCAGTGGTGAGACACCGTAGAACGAGGTAACTGATCAATATATCAAGTAATATATCAATGATATTATCAACATATATCACAACAATATACTTCACTTTAGACATTGGTTAAACTGTCGGCGCAACCTTGACCCATAAGTCACGAATAACCACAACTTTATTAGAGTTTTGTGAATTTTATTTCCTATTGATTACAATCTAATAGCAAATGTATTAATCTCAAAACCATGAAGCAAAGGAGCATAGTCACAATATGACAATTGTGATAAGATTTTGACAATGCAAATATCACAAACATGAAAACACTAAGGTAAGAGATACACAAATCAGAATGCATAGAACATCATATAAGTCCCAGTTCAGCATAGCACAATGTCAGTCATGTCCATTTTCGTCAGTCAAAGTGAACACCTAATCTAACCACTAATTAGCATTAGCATGTTGGACTTAATGCAAAACAATTTAGAACACTAATTTAGAAAACATCTGACTTGGGACTCTATCCAAAAATACAGCAGTTGGTACCTAGAAAGGAAAAGCGTGTAGACAATTACAATAGCAATTGTAATAATTACCCTCCTCGGAATGAGTCAGCATACAGGATCAGTCTTCGTCTTCAGGACATCAGTTAGATCACCGTCAATCTATCTCGTCTAAGGGGCAGGGGACACTTCCCTCATAAGGAGGAAAAGTGTAATGGGGCAGTCTATGGATAAAGATGGTTTATTTCGAGTCTCAAATCACCAAACAGAGTGACAGAGTTTCTGGATGCAATCAATATCATTCCCTACCTAGTTCTCTCGAGTCTTCTGTGTCATGGGTTTTTATCCCTTTCTCGCAATACCTTCCCCCAAAATTCTATTGGATAGTCGCTACACCCCACTATCTTTAACCTATCAAATTATACATTAGGTAATGGAATTGTCACCCCACGATAATTTATAACACTTTGATTAGTCTTCATAATTGACGTTTTTCGTAGGTGGCACATCCGGGGTTCCTTCATTCTTTGGAACGTTCTTCAGGTCAAAAGTTCCCTTTTCCATGGTCGATTGTCCTTGGATGTTTCAAAAAGTGTTGCAAAAACGTATAAAACGTATACTAAGATAGCTAATATGCGAGTGAGAAAAAATCCTCACTTGCAACATAAAACAAAGAAAAGAACACATGCTGGGTCATGGCCTTTTGCGAATCAGCACACTGGAGAAACAGAAAAATATGCTTTAATATGAGAGCTACACAGCTAAGTTTTTCAGCTCACGCTAACTTAAGACTTACGAATTCTAATAATGCAATCTTCGTAGGTGTTAGCATATTCAATTAACCATAATGCAAGCAATTATTTCTTAAAGTCGACATTAGTATATGTGTACAATAATAACTTCACTCTTATAAGTATGTTTAGAATACATTCAAATGAATAATATTTTATGACTATTAATTCAGCATTGTTAAGTATAAGCATTTCATATCTAATGTATGTAATATGTAAACTACGCTCTCTCAGTCCCTCCTCTAATGACGCTCGTCATCACACAAATCTTTCTTTGATCTTTAATTTCTAATTTTTCACCTTGCGCATTATACGCATTTCAACATCTTGCCCTTTATGTGAGCTTTCCCATATCTCATTGAACATTTTCTCTCTTTCACTTTCTTCATTTCTTCTGGCTCTTTTGGTCCAATTTCTTTTTACTTTGTCATTTATTTTACATGCCCCCCATAATCCTAATAGACAAACCAGAATAATTAATAGACCCATTAATATTTTAGCAAGTACCCCATTCCAAATGTTGGTAAACCAGCTTCCAACTCGGGCAATTCCCTTTCCAAATTTCTCCCAAACACCAAGGCCCATATTTATACTTTTTGACGCTAAACTGCGCTAACGCAGTTTAGCGTCAAAAAATTTAGCGCCGTCTAACGCCATTCTGAAGCGCCATGCGGGCGCCGTATTTATGGAATGGCGTTAGCCGGCGCTAGCAGACTGGCGCTGCCTGGTGTGCGTGGAAAAAAACCACGTAGACCAGGCAGCGCCGGCGTAGGGGGAAAATGCCGTTAGGGCGTCTTAAAATGGGGCAAGTCAGGTTGAGGCAAAAAAATCGCCTCAACCCGATTTGCGCCATTATTTTCGACGCCCAGACGCCATTTAAATGACTCCTGTCTTAGTAAAGACAGGAGTCATGCCCCCTTGCCCAATGGCCATGCCCAGGGGACTTATGTCCCCTGGGCATGGTCATTGGGCATAGTGGCATGTAGGGGGGCACAAATAAGGCCCCCCTATGCCACCAAAAAAAATTAAAAAATATAAAAAATTATACTTACCTGAACTTACCTGAATGTCCCTGGGGTGGGTCCCTCCATCCTTGGGTGTCCTCCTGGGGTGGGCAGGGGTGGCAAGGGGGGTCCCTGGGGGCAGGGGAGGGCACCTGTGGGCTACTTTTGAGCCCACAGGCCCCTTAACGCCTACCCTGACCCAGACGTTAAAAAGTGGCGCAAATGCGGGGTTTTTTGACCCGACCACTCCCGGGCGTGATTTTTGCCCGGGAGTATAAATACGCATTTGCGTCGCCGTCATTTTTTTAGACGGGAACGCCTTCCTTGCATCTCATTAACGCAAGGAAGGCGTTCACGCAAAAAAATGACGCTATTTGCCCATACTTTGGCGCTAGACGCGTCTAACGCCAAAGTATAATTATGGCGTTAGTTTTGCGCCGAATTTGCGTCGAAAAAAACGACGCTAATTCGGCGCAAACGGAGTATAAATACGGGCCCAAGTTCTTTCAGATCCTTCAAATCTGTACTATCTCTAGTAAGGTTAGTAAGCATGCTTCTAATTTTCTTACTGTTATCAGGTATAAATGAGCAACAATGACGCTCATTAAGCATTTTGCAGACTCCTCCACTCTTTGCTAAAAGAATGTCTAAAGCAAGCCGATTTTGAAGAGTCATAGCTCTTTCTGCAGCAAGTTCAGTATCCATCAGGAGTATGGCTCCTGTAAAATTTGTCAACATGTTATCCCCTATAGTAGACAACTTTTGGATTTTCATGGAATTTAAGATAACCCCTACTGATGGGATTATGGCTCCAAATATATCACCAATGAGAGCCGCCACTGATTCTCGTTTTTGTCTAGGATGTTGTAATTCAGATGTTTTAGGTATTTGTTTTAAGTCATCAATCTGGTATATCTTTGGGAATACTATCCCCAAATAACATGTCCCATACCATCCCTTAGGGAGACGGTAATAAGCATTTAGCCCACAGATGTAATAGATTCCAGGGATCGCTGGTTCTTGTCCATTCAACATAAAGGTCCATTTTCTCTGGAACAAAAATACATGTCTACATTCACTCGTTCCCACAAACAGATTGTCTTGATCAGATTTTGGCCTATATACACAGAGCCTACCTACGTGTAATGCATCTATAGCTAATTTGCCTTGCGTTTTGATTGCAGTATAAGCATAATCATTTGCATATGTACGTTTCTCTAGTCCTTTTTCTAACTTTTCTTTCAGTGCTTTGCGTCTATCGTCTGTATGATCTAAAAAGCCTTTCTCTACAGTTGACAATAAGCAAGTCAAATTATTGCGATGTGCATAAGCAGTTCCAAATGTAAGTGTTGGCTCAAAGAATCCCCTAACTATTTTTATATCATGCTATTTAGCTAATATTTTAAAGAATTCAATCACAGGCACAAAGGAAAACACAACATCCAAGTTCGAATAAAAGTATTGCACATGTTCTTGATTATAGAATCTTGTTAGTAGTAAGCTGCAACTGATTCCATAAGTAAGAGGGAGACTATGATAGGTAACTCCCTCCTGCACAGACGAAGGAATTTTAGTACATACATAACAATCTTTCGCATCCATGGTTTCCACATACTCATTTAGTAAGCGATAGAAGACATTAGTAGATAGTTCTCGCTTTGCATTAGTCCCTTCATGCATATGTCTTGCATCTTGCTCATATCTCTCCCACGGTGTTAGTGTAGTAGTAGTTTCAGGTTTTGAAGTTGCATTAATAGTTTCTTTCTCCCTCCATGGAATTCCCACAATCACTCCTACAATCATCACTGCACACACAACACCTATTATAAGACCTAACCAACCACACACCTTACTCCCTTTGCTACTATTTCTATTGTAAGCCATGTTTGTATAGAATCAGAATAGCAGATCGACAATCAACCTGAGGATAAGCCTTTTTTTTTTCTTTCTGCGTATATTACACCGTCTTCACTCACTCCAGGACCCTTTTCGTCAATTCAGGTTAGCAGCTTGTCATAATCAGGTTTTTTAAAAGTCAAATTCAGTTTGGTGTCACTTCTGGTAGTTTCTAGAGTTTCTCTTTTCAGATTTCACAAATTCAATTTTAGCCAAGTTTTCCCTTTGAACTCTTTCAGGTACCGTAATATTGGCCTGGTACTTCTCGATCAAAACAGAATGCTAGGAATTCTTGTTGCCATTCAGAGGTTGTAGCATACGCCCATTCAGGACCTGTATATCTTCTGTTCGCGATTCTTTTTCTTTTTAATCTTCGTTCACCTTGTTGTTCTCCTTCACTCAAATCATCTGCTTGTGAGGTATCACTCTCTTCTATTATGGTGTAATTCGATACATCCCTTATTTTGGGATGCGACTTGTCTGGCCAATTATCGCCTCTATGTGTCTTTACTCGATGTTTTCCTCCAGAACTTTGGACAGCACCCTCTTCTTGTGATATGGTGTTTTCTCTTAATGGACCTGCAACTGGTTCGGGAAACTCTGACACGTTTTGATTTGTATCTACAGTTTCTCCTTCTCTTTCTTCTTCTGGTTCTATGTTGGGTTCAGATTCTAACCCGTATTCGTCTACTTCTGGGAGAACCTCTCCTTGGCTTAGTTCTCCTGCTGCCTCTACTGAGATAGGCACTCTGTCACCTCTCTCGAACTCATTGATAGTATGAGGGACAATGCTGTTCTCAGTGGGCTCTCCAGTAGTCTCAGTTCCTTCTTGACTGTTCTCTGACTCTGGGACTTCTCTTCCTGAAGTTGCTGTGCCGGAAACTTCAAGTTCCTCTTCAACAGGACACGTTACCTTTTTCGTATGACTGGCATGTATCCAGTTGGGAACTCCAGCACACTTCACAGCAGTAGTAGTCGTTAATATTACTTGATACGGCCCTTTCCAACGTGGTTCTAGATACGATTTTCTCATGTGCTTCTTGACAACCACCCAATCACCAGCTTGTAGAGAGTGGCCTGGATCGCCAATCGGTGGCAACGTGTTAGCTTCCACCTGGTGAGAAAAAGAGCGAATTACGTCAGCCAAACCTTTGCAGTAATCCAACACCATATCATCTGTAATATTCACTAGTGCATTTGCAGGTACTGCTGGTAATCTCATAGCTCTGCCCATGAGGATTTCATGGGGAGATAATCCTGTTTTCTTGTCTGGGGTGTTTCTCATTGACATCAGCACTAGAGGTAAGGCATCTGGCCACTTCATATTTGTTGCTGCACACATTTTTGCCATCCTTGATTTCAAAGTACCATTCATCTGCTCTACTAATCCTGATGCTTCAGGGCGATAGCTACAATGCAGCTTTTGTTCAATGTTGAGTGCGGCACACAGAAGTTTAATCACCTCATTGTCGAAGTGTCTACCCCTATCTGATTCTATAGAAACCGGAAACCCGAATCTTGGTATCAATTCCCTGAGTAGTAGTTTTGCAACTGTAAGACTGTCATTCCTACGTGTGGGATATGCCTCAATCCAATGACTGAAAACACACACAATTACCAACACGTACTTCAATCCTCCAGAAACAGGCATTTCGATAAAATCCATTTGCATTTTGTTGAATGGACCTCCAGCTCTCCCAATGTGCCTCAAAGTTACCACAGTTCCTTTCCCAGCATTCATCTGTTGACAGATGACGCACCTGTGACAGATGATTTCTGCGGCATGTCTGAATTTCGGATTGAACCAATCAATCTTAAAGGACCTGATCATGGCATCTCTTCCCAGATGTGCCTGCCCATGGTAACTGTGACAAAAGACTATTTGGCAAGACCAATTTTCCCTCCTCTGAAACCCATAGATCATCAGCTCTTTGTACACATTGCATTCTTTGCCAGGAACGTTTTTCTTCTTTGCTAGCACGACCTTGTAATGTTTTTAGTTCATCTAAGGTGTCAACCACCAGTAATGCTAGATTTAAACACGTATCATTTTCAGATTGTGGTAACAATTCCCATTGCTCCTTGAACAATATACAGTTCAGGGCACAAAATCTTGCGACTTGATCTGCATAGCCGTTTCCCATAGACACAAAATCTTGTGATCTAATGTGAGCACTGCACTTCACCACGGCAATTTCATGAGGTAACTGAATCGCGTGTAACAAATCTCTTATTTGTTCACTGTTTTTCAAAGGAGAACCAGAGGAGGTCATAAAACCCCTCTGTGACCAAAGTTGGCCAAAATCATGCACAATTCCGAATCCGTATTTGCTGTCAGTATAGATAGTGACTTTCAAATTTACAGCTGCGTGGCATGCCTTAGTAAGGGCGATTAATTCTGCCACTTGTGCAGAAAACACTCTCTCGAGCCAGGAGGCTTCGACAATGCCAGTTATGGTACATACCGCGTAACCGGCTCTCAATGTTCCTGCAGAATCTCTTAGACAGGACCCATCGACAAACATAATGCAATAATTTTCTTTTAACTGGGTATCCTGTATGTCTGGGCGAGGTTTGGTACACAGTTCAGTCACTTCAAGACAATCATGTTCAAATTCTTCCCCATCTTTGATTTCAGCATTTTCATTAGGAAGTAAAGTTGCCGGGTTCAGTACAGTGCATCTTTTAAGAGTGACATTCGGTGACCCCAGTATGATCGTCTCATACCTAGTGAGACGTGCATTTGTCATGTGTTGAGTCTTAGTTCGTGTCAACAGAATTTCAACTGAATGTGGAACCATTACTGTCAGAGGGTATCCCATGACTATGCCTTCACATTGTAGAAGGCTCTCACCAACTGCTGCAACTGCACGCAAACAACCCGGTAAGGCTGCTGCGACAGGGTCCAAGGTAGCTGAAAAATATGCTACAGGGCGATTTGCATCTCCATGGACCTGTGTTAAGACAGACAAAGAACAAGCATCACGTTCATGACAAAACAACAGAAAAGGTTTCTCATAGTCTGGCATTCCCAATGCTGGTGCCCTGCACATCAATCAATCAATCAATCAAGAAATTTGTAAAGCGCGCTACTCACCCGGAGGGTCTCAAGGCGCTGGGGGAGGGGGAACCGCTACTGCTCGAACAGCCAGGTCTTGAGTTGCTTCCTGAAGGAGAGGTGGTCTTGGGTCAGACGGAGGTGGATGGGGAGGGAGTTCCAAGTCTTGGCTGCCAGGTAGGAGAAGGATCTTCCTCCCATGGTGGCTTTTCTAATGCGTGGCACGGCGGCGAGGGCATGGCTGGTCGATCGTAGCTGGCGGGTGGGAGTGTAGAAGGTCAGGCGGTTGTTGAGGTACCTGGGGCCCAGGTCGTGGAGGGCCTTGTGTGCGTGGGTGAGGAGACGGAACGTGATTCTCTTGCTGACGGGGAGCCAGTGCAGGTCTCTCAGGTGTCCGGAGATGTGGCTGTGTCGGGGGATGTCAAGGATGAGGCGTGCGGAGGCGTTCTGGATGCGTTGGAGTCTTTTCTGTAGTTTGGCCGTGGTTCCGGTGTAGAGGGTGTTACCGTAGTCCAGTCGGCTGGTGACGAGTGCCTGGGTGACCGTCTTCCGTCTTGTCTGAGTTCAGTTTCAGGCGGCTGTTCATCACCCACTCGGCTACGTCTTTCATCCCTTCGTGCAGGTTGGTTCTGGCGGTGGCTGGGTCGTTGGTGAGGGAGAGGATCAGCTGGGTGTCGTAGGCGTAGGAGATGATGTTGAGGTTGTGTTGGCGTGCGATGGCTGCGAGGGGGCTCATGTAGACATTGAAGAGGGTGGGGCTGAGTGATGATCCTTGTGGTACGCCGCAGATGACTTTGGTGGCCTCGGATCTGAACGGGGGAGGCGGACTCTCTGGGTTCTTCCGGCGAGGAACGAGATGATCCACTCTAGTGCCTTCTCTTGGATTCCGATGTTGCTGAGGCGCTGCACTAGGGTGCGGTGGCAGACAGTGTCGAACGCTGCGGAGAGGTCCAGGAGGATGAGGGCCGCTGTTTCCCCGTTGTCGAGCAGGGCTCGGATGTCGTCAGTGGCTGCGATGAGGGCGGTCTCGGTGCTGTGGTTGGCTCGGAAGCCAGACTGCGAGTGGTCGAGGGATCCATTAGTCTTGAGGAAGGCGGCTAGCTGTCTGTTGACGGTCTTCTCGATGACTTTGGCCGGAAACGGGAGGAGCGAGATGGGGCGGTAGTTCTTGAGGTCGGTGGGGTCTGCTGATGGTTTCTTCAGGAGAGCGCTGAGTTCGGCATGCTTCCAGCTCTCCGGGAAGGTGGCGGTGTTGAAGGAGCAGTTGATGATGTCCCGGAGATGGGGTGCGATGACGGAGTCGGCCTTGTTGAAGACGTGGTGGGGGCATGGGTCGGTTGGTGATCCGGAATGGATGGTGTTCATCGTATGGATGGTGTCTTCTGTGCTGACCGGGGTCCAGGCGCGGAGGGTGGTGTTGGGGGGCGTCGGTTTGGTGGTTGGGTGCGTGGTCTGTGCGCCGAAGCTGTTGTGTATGTCGGCAATCTTCCGGTGAAAGAACGAGGTGAGTGATACGCAGAGGTCTTGTGAGGGAGTGATGTTGTTGTTTCCAGCGCTGGGGTTGGAGAGCTCTTTGACGATGCTGAAGAGTTCCTTGCTGTTGTGTGCGTTGTTGTCTAGGCGTTCTTTGAATGCTGTCTTCTTGGTGGTGTGGATCAGCTGGTGGTGTTTGCGGGAGGCGTGCTTGAGGGCGGTCATGTTGTCTGTAGTTGGGTTTTTACGCCAGGCTTTCTCGAGGGTGCGGCAGTTCTTCTTGGAGTTCTTGAGGCCGTTGTTGAACCAGGAGGCTTTCTTGCTGTTGGGCCTGATGGGATGGGTTTTCAGAGGTGCGAGGTTGTCAGCGCAGTTGGTGATCCACTGTGTGAGGTTGTTGGCTGCTTGGTTGGGGTCCGCTGAGCTGGCGGGAGGGTTCTGGCTCAGTGAAGTGGAGAGCTGGTCGGTGGTGATCTTGTTCCAGCTCCTGCGGGGAACCTGTTGTGGGTGGTGGTGAGTCGTGGTTTTTCTGAAGCTGAAGTGGACGCAGCTGTGGTCTGTCCAGTGGAGTCCGGTGGAGTGGCTGAAGGAGATGTACTTGCTGGAGGAGAAGACTTGGTCAAGCGTGTGTCCGGCGTAGTGGGTAGGGGTGTTCACCAGTTGCTTGAGTCCGAGGTTGTCGAGGTTGTCCAGCAGGGTGGTGGTGTTGTTGTTGTTCTCCAGGTGGAAGTTGAGGTCCCCTAGGAGGATGTAGTCAGCGGAGGGGAGGGCGTGTGGGCTGATGAAGTCTGCGATGTCTTCGCTGAATTGTGTGCGGGGTCCTGGGGGTCTGTAGATGAGGGTGCCTCTGAGTGTGGTCTTGGGGTCGGTGTGTATCTGGAAGTGAAGATGTTCGGCGGCTGTGAGGGTGTCGTCAGAGTTGGTCGTGATGCAGATGGTGTTCTTGTGGACGATGGCGATGCCTCCTCCTGTCTGGTTGACGCGGTCCCTCCGGGTGATCTTGTATCCGTCCGGGATGGCGATGGCGATGTCGGGCGCTGAGGAGGCGTTCATCCAGGTTTCTGTGAGGAAGGCGACGTCTGGAGATGTGGTGTCGAGCAGGTTCCAGAGTTCCACGGCGTGTCTGTGGATGGAGCGGGTGTTGAGCAGGATGCACTTCAGGTGGTTGCTGCTGGTGCTTGGCTTGACGGGTGCGGTGCGGGTCCGGATGCAGGAGAACTTGCAGGATTGGCAGGCGAAGGGTCCGTGGGTGCGTCTTGGGGCGGCTCGGCAGCACCCGGGGATCCGGCTGGTGTTGAGTGCGAGCAGGGTGGCGGCGTCGTAGGTCCGGCGGGTAGGCTGGCAGCGGCGGGGGCCAGGGGGTCTGGCGCTGGGCGCGGTCCAGGCGGGGAGGGGCGCAGACAAGCTTGCCTTTGGCGCGCCAGCGGCGCGCCCGCTGCGCGGCCTCCATATGAGGGGAAGAGCGAGGGAGGAGCAGCTGGGAGGTGGGAGCGGGGCGGCCAATGGGGTGCAAGGGGGCGGAGCTACCGGGACGCGGCGGCGGGAAAACGGGTGGCGAGGGGGTGACGAGGCGAGACGAGGGAACAGAAAGTAAAAGCACAGTCAGGGCAACAAAAGTAAGGGGGAACAAATCAGGGCAACAATACCAGGGACACAGGCACTCGGGGTACAGATTAAATGAAGCGGACACAGGCACTCGGGGCACAAATCAGAGGACACTGGCGCTCGGTCACAGAAGACAGGCACAGGCAGTCAGGGCACGGCAGCGAGAGCGGTCACACTGGGGGCTGCGTGGCGGTGAGGGGAGCACATGCATTCCTTTAATTCTACGAATGACTCAAGCTCCTCTTTTGACAAAGTTATAGTGTATGGCTCATCCTTGACTTCCTTTCCTGTCAGTTTTATTAACATCTTTGAGATGATTGAGAAGTTGGGTATCCACTGACGACAGTAGCCCACCATTCCCAAAAACATCCTGACATCTCTTTTTGTTGTTGGGGGATTCATTTGCAAAACAGCTGTTATTCTTTCCTTTGATATTCTCCTGGATCCTTTCTCAATCAAATGTCCCAAGTATTTTATTTCTTTCTGACAATATTGTAACTTTCTGGCTGGCACCTTGTGTCCATTCTTTCCCAGATGATTTAGTAATGCAATAGTATCATATTTACAGCTGTCTCTTGTTTTAGACGCAATTAGCAAATCATCGATGTATTGCACAAGAGTTGAATTAAAAGGCAGCACAAGAGGTTCCAAATCCTTTTTCAATATCTGATTGAAGATGGATGGTGACTCTGAGAACCCTTGAGTAATTCTGCACCAACTGTACACCTTATCCAGGAATTTGAAACTGAATAAAAATTGGCTGTCCTCATGAAGAGGTATCGAAAAGAAGGCTTGTGATAGGTCTACCACAGAAAACCATTCAGCATCACAGGGAACCTGGAACATTATTACCGCTGGGTTAGGTACCACAGGGCAGCATTTTATCACGATTTCATTTATTTTCCGCAAATCTTGCACAATTCAAACTTTTCCACAGGGCTTCTTTAACCCCATTATGGGAGAGTTACATGGACTGCTCAAGACTTCTTTCAGAACTCCCTGTCTGAGGAAGTCTGCAATTATTTGTGACACTTCTATTAGGACATCTTGGGTCATGTGATATTGTGGCACTTGTCTGTACTTTGACTGGTTCCACTCCCTTTATTAATCCTACTTCCTTCCCGGTCAAATCCCACACTTTCTCTGTCACTGTTCCTTGTAATTCGACAGGTAGGTCAATCAAAGTATGCATTGGGAATAAAGTAATCAAAGGGTAGTCTTCATTTGTCCCTGCTTCTTCCTCTATAAATTGACTCTCATCTCCCTCATTGTCACTATTTGTCTGTACTTCAATTCCATCGTTGGAACAGGTAATTGAACATTTTGTCATGCACAGAAAGTCCCTTCCCAGTAGGGATACCAGACTTGAATCGCATACATCAAATCTATGTAGCCCTTGGAAGTTGCCAATTTCAACTTGTACTGGATCGGTAATCGGGTTGGTCAGGTACTGATTTGCCACTCCAACCACTCGTATAGTACGCCCTGAGAGAGGTAATCTTGGAACTTCTACACTTCGAACTGTAGAGCGTGTAGCTCCTGTATCAACCAAGAATGAAGCCTTATAGCCCATCACCTTTCCCTCTACATATGGGCCTCTCTGATCCACCTCTAGGGATGCTGCAAGCCTACACTCTTCACTGTCTGAACCATCATCTGACCAGTCCTCATTCATGAAATTTTCTCCTCACAATGGAAACTGTTGTACAGTGTTGTTTTGATTTGTTACCTGGCCTGTGACCTGCTGAGGAAGCATCACCTGTTGCTGTCCCATCGGAGCCATTGGCAATTGCATTTGCTGTCTAGGCACCATAGAAATCTGCTGTTGCACTGGTTGCATTTGTATTGACTGAAAACGCGGCATTTGTATCTTGTCAATGACTCCTTCTAGTGCACTTTAGAATTTGTCAAATCTCCATCGAAGGTTTCATACATATGTTATAACTCAAACTCGACTTGTCAACCACGCCCGATTGACCTAATAAACCGCACAGATTACAACATAAACCACATTTATCTTCATACTCCGGAGTCTTAGACCTCGACAGGTCCGTACACAACAACCAACCACGTGGATAATCTTGAGCAACAAGCGCTTACATTTACATGAAGTACGCCGACATCCCTACTCTCATACTGTGGAGTACGCCTACTCCTGCTAAACAACACTTAATTTGGCCTAATTCACACAGATTTTCCACAATCATCTGCAAATGCATAAGCTTAGGCAAGCGCAAGAACCCTAGCCACACACATTATGGCGCCGAGAACATTCCCAACTCATCTAGACAGGCTCCGAGATCCCGGGAAAGCCATGGTGAACTTAGAAACCCATCATACTTCCAAATTGCATTATCACAGAAAAACAAATTAAACAATAAATCTCCGTCCTAGGGCCCCCAAGGGACAAACCGTCGCTCTGCTACCAGAACTGATAACGCGTCCTTCTATGTCAATTTATACACATTAGGACTCGTTTTAGGCCGATGAATCTTTTGACCCAGTGGTGAGACACCATAGAACGAGGTAACTGATCAATATATCAAGTAATATATCAATGATATTATCAACATATATCACCACAATATACTTCACTTTAGACATTGGTTAAACTGTTGGCACAACCATGACCCTTAAGTCACGAATAACCACACCTTTATTAGAGTTTTGTGAATTTTATTTCCTATTGATTACAATCTAATAGCAAATGTATTAATCTCAAAACCATGAAGCAAAGGAGCATAGTCACAATATGACAATTGTGATAAGATTTTGACAATGCAAAGATCACAAACATGAAAACACTAAGGTAAGAGATACACAAATCAGAATGCATAGAACATCATATAAGTCCCAGTTCAGCATAGCACAATGTCAGTCATGTCCGTTTTCGTCAGTCAAAGTGAACACCTAATCTAACCACTAATTAGCATTAGCATGTTGGACTTCATGCAAAACAATTTAGAACACTAATTTAGAAAACATCTGACTAGGGACTCTATCCAAAAATACAGCAGTTGGTACCTAGAAAGGAAAAGCGTGTAGACAAATTACAATAGCAATTGTCATAATTACCCTCCTCGGAATGAGTCAGCATACAGGATCAGTCTTCGTCTTCAGGACATCAGTTAGATCACCGTCAATCTATCTTGTCTAAGGGGCAGGGGACACTTCCCTCATAAGGAGGAAAAGTGTAATGGGGCAGTCTATGGACAAAGATGGTTTATTTCGAGTCTCAAATCACCAAACAGAGTGACAGAGTTTCTGGATGCAATCAATATCATTCCCTACCTAGTTCTCTCAAGTCTTCTGTGTCATGGGTTTTTATCCCTTTCTCGCAATACCTTCCCCCAAAATTCTATTGGATAGTCGCTACACCCCACTATCTTTAACCTATCAAATTATACATTAGGTAATGGAATTGTCACCCCACGATAATTTATATCACTTTGATTGGTCTTCATAATTGACGTTTTTCGTAGGTGGCACATCCGGGGTTACTTCATTCTCTGGCACGTTCTTCAGGTCAAAAGTTCTCTTTTCCATGGTCGATTGTCCTTGGATGTTTCAAAAAGTGTTGCAAAAACGTATAAAACTTATACTAAGATAGCTAATATGCGAGTGAGAAAAAATCCTCGCTTGCAACATAAAACAAAGAAAAGAACACATGCTGGGTCATGGCCTTTTGCGAATCAGCACACTGGAGAAACAGAAAAATATGCTTTAATATGAGAGCTACACAGCTAAGATTTTCAGCTCACGCTAACTTAAGACTTATGAATTCTAATAATGCAATCTTCGTAGGTGTTAGCATATTCAATTAACCATAATGCAAGCAATTATTTCTTAAAGTCGACATTAGTATATGTGTACAATAATAACTTCACTCTTATAAGTATGTTTAGAATACATTCAAATGAATAATATTTTATGACTATTAATTCAGCATTGTTAAGTATAAGCATTTCATATCTAATGTATGTAATATTTAAACTACGCTCTCTCAAGACTATACTCCTTAATGCAGTGCATAATGCGTGTAGCAAGCGAGCAAGCTGCGTCCACTTCACATTCCGACGCGAGACCTCCCACCTCCGCACTCAACCCATCCCTCATCGACAGTGGAACAAGATCCCTGAAGAGCAACTCTTCTCCGCTCTCGCCGCCAACCAACCCACCCTCACCACCGACCCCAACGACGCAGCTCTCAACCTCACAAACTGGATCTCCAACTGCGCTGACAACCTTGCTCCCCTCAAACGCACGCATCGACAGACCAACACCAAAAAACCTCTCTGGTTCTCTGACACCCTCAAAGAATCAAAGAAAACTTGTCGTGCCCTTGAGAAGGCCTGGCGCAAGGACCACACCGCTGACAACATGACCGCCCTCAAGAACGCTACACGCGAACACCACCACCTGATCCGCACTGCCAAAAGGAACTTTTTCACCGACAGACTAGACAAAAACAGCCACAACAGCAGAGAACTCTTCAGCATCGTCAAAGAGTTCTCCAACCCCAGCGCCAGCGCCAACGCCGTCACGCCCTCACAGGATTTGTGCGAATCCCTCGCCACTTTCTTCCATCGCAAGATCAGCGACCTCCACGACAGCTTCGGACACCAGACCCAACCATACACCACTGAACCCGCTTCCCCGGACATCACCCTCAACAACTGGACCCACATCAACATGGAAGAAACCAAATCCATCATGAACTCTATCCACTCCGGCGCCCCTTCGGACCCCTGCCCGCACTTCATCTTTAACAAAGCCGACGACATCATCGCCCCGCACCTCCAGACCGTCATCAACTCTTCTTTTTCTTCTGCTACCTTCCCCGAATGCTGGAAGCACGCTGAAGTCAACGCCCTACTAAAGAAACCTACGGCTGACCCAAGCGACCTGAAAAACTTCCGCCCCATCTCTATTCTACCTTTCCCAGCCAAGGTAATAGAAAAGACCGTCAACAAACAGCTGACCACCTTCCTGGAAGACAACAACCTGCTCGACCCTTCACAAACCGGATTCCGAACCAACCACAGCACGGAAACCGCCCTCATCTCAGTCACAGACGACATCAGAACCCTGATGGACAACGGTGAAACAGTCGCCCTCATTCTCCTCGACCTCTCGGCTGCCTTTGACACCGTCTGTCACCGCACGCTAATCACCCGCCTACGCTCCACCGGGATCCAAGGCCAGGCCCTGGACTGGATCGCCTCCTTCCTCGCTAACCGCTCCCAAAGAGTTTACCTCCCTCCGTTTCGCTCAGAACCCACCAAGATCATCTGCGGCGTACCTCAAGGCTCATCGCTCAGCCCGACACTCTTCAATGTCTACATGAGCCCCCTCGCCGACATCGTACGCAAGCACGACATCATCATCACCTCCTACGCCGACGACACCCAACTTGTACTCTCCCTCACCAAGGACCCCGCCAGCGCCAAGACCAACCTACAAGAGGGTATGAAGGACGTCGCAGATTGGATGAGGCTCAGCCGCCTAAAGCTGAACTCTGAAAAAACGGAAGTCCTCATCCTCGGCAACACCCCGTCCGCCTGGGACGACTCCTGGTGGCCCACGGCCCTCGGCACCGCACCGACCCCCGCAGACCACGCCCGCAACCTCGGCTTCATCTTGGACCCTCTTCTCACCATGACCAAGCAAGTCAACGCCGTGTCCTCCGCCTGCTTCCTCACTCTCCGCATGCTCCGTAAGATCTTCCGCTGGATCCCCGCCGACACCAGAAAAACCGTGACCCACGCCCTCGTCACGAGCCGCCTGGACTACGGCAACACCCTCTACGCCGGGACCACAGCCAAACTCCAAAACCGCCTGCAACGCATCCAAAACGCCTCGGCCCGCCTCATCCTCGACGTACCCCGCAACAGCCACATCTCCGCACACCTGAGACACCTGCATTGGCTCCCAGTCAGCAAAAGGATCACCTTCCGTCTTCTCACCCACGCACACAAAGCCCTCCACAACAAGGGACCGGAATACCTCAACAGACGCCTCAGCTTCTACGTCCCCACCCGCCCCCTCCGCTCCGCTGGCCTCGCACTTGCTGCCGTCCCTCGCACCCGCCGCTCCACGGCGGGTGGGAGATCTTTCTCCTTCCTGGCGGCCAAGACCTGGAACTCCCTCCCCACCAGCCTCAGGACCACCCAGGACCACTCCGCTTTCCGGAGACTCCTAAAGACTTGGCTGTTCGAGCAGTGATAACCCCCCCTTTCCCCCCTAGCGCCTTGAGACCCGCACGGGTGAGTAGCGCGCTTTATAAATGTTAATGATTTGATTTGATTTGATTTGATAGACAGCAACACTGTCCTTCATTATTGAGCCTTGTCCAATCATTGCCCAGTAGTGCTAGCCCGGGCCTGGATGTAAATTTGCGCAGTTGATTGTACTAGCACCTGGTATGGCTCAGCCAATCACAATGCTTAGATCGCTGACACTAATTATCATTGTTTTCTTGCATTCTAGTATTATTGGTAAGGACATAAAGCAGACACAGACAGTGGGCATCATTATTAGGGAAAAGGTGAAAATAGCTTTATATGCAAAGTGTTTAGATGTTAACAGCTGGTCATTGTCCTGCCTACCCCCATGAGATTTCATCATTGCACCAGGCACATAATAGCGTCTCATAATTACCAGAGGTTCACTTCCCTTCGTGACGGTGTTAACTACTGTTATTACTATGCACAGAGACCTATAATGTGTTATTCGTGACTTTTACATTTTTCTGTCTTTTTCAAAGATTTGATGCTAGTGCCAAATACTACTTGTTTGTAAATCTGTAATTATTTTTATGATGATGCTCATGATTTTAGTTAAGAAACTGTGATCACAACATTTGTATTTGATCCTAAATATGCAAAATATGTAAATTGTTGTCCCTTTACATTCTACTAAGCTACATGAACATATACAAATGTAAGTGTGTACATGTGTATTTGTATTTCTGTAGGCATTACCTCTTCCGATCTAACCGATGTAATCTACATGTGGCGCAACAGAGTTCTGTATGCAGCAGAAAATTAACTTAGAGACTGTAGTCCAGGATTAAAGTTGGGTGGTAACTGAAAGTCCTCTGAATTGTGGAAGAAACACCATATGGCTATTGTGGGAAATGAAACACACAAAAGAAGATGGGAGGAACGCTTGCAATTTGTCTAACCACTGGCATTCACTTAGCATAGCATAGCATCCTAGACCATAGTTTTTTTGCGACCATGCCACCTCAGTTTGGACCCAACGATATGCAAATCAGTCAATGTAGGAAATTACCATCTTTTGAGTAGTATGCATTCAAATTTTTTGCTCTATCTATTTTTGCTGTAGAATTCTCTGCACTTTACCCCAAATTGCCATATCTCTCATTGTCATATTTTAAATGCTTATAAGTCCCCAGTTTATGATATAAAGTGCACCCAGGGCCTGGAAGTTAAATGGCACTAGTGGACTGTACCAGCAGTTGTACTAATTTCACTGTAAGAAGGCTGGCTGGTTGTCCCACAGAGGAACACTGGGAAGCAATACTACGTATTAATTCTGCAATCTCAGAGTAAGGGCCATCTAGAAATAGGATTCAGTAAATATTTTTAATATTTCTAAAAAGCCCAAATTAATGATAAAGTTGGATTTTAGATAAATATTAAGGAAAAGTTATTTTTCGAAAGTGGCCCTTTCCATGCCTAAAACACCTGAAGTCTAATTTGCAATAGCCTTCAGCTAGTTGTCACCCCTATTTAGCAGAATGAGGTGTGACAACTGCTCTCAGAAAAGAGACAAAAACCTGGGTGTGGGGAGGTGTTTTTGTTCCTCTGCTACAATGACCATTTGGGGTATGTCCAGGAACATACATTACTTCAAAGGGGCCTCCCGTGTCAAACACAGATGTTAGGTGACACCTGGACAGGCCCTTCTTTGGGCCTCCCACCCCCTGTCAGGCATGTACCAATCTCAGTGAGGGGGAAGCTGTTCCCTGAACTGACCACAGAGGAGGAGCTTTCTATTACCCTCGCCATGCCTCTGGGTGGGAACGTAGGCTCTGCATAAGAGGAGAAGGGTTTCACTATCTTGGATTTAGACAAAGCGGGCACTGTGGGATTGCCTACTTTAGGGCAATCAGGAACATCTGCAAATGTAGGTGAGGATTACCCCTGGGAACTCTTACTACATTGGTTAGAGAGGGACCAGGAATCCCCTCCACCCACAGGTAGCTCAAGATATAAATGTGGCATCCCTTGGCACCCTCTTCAGAACACTTTCTGGACCTCAGGAAGATCAGAACAGGACTGGACCAAAGTGGAGCCCTGCATGACTGGATCCGCTTCCTCTAGTACCCAGGACAAGAAGTGGACTCCAAGGGTCAGGAGGCTGAGTGGATCTGACTGAGGGGCGTTGCCACTAGGCAGATGATCCCAGTTTCTCCTGCTCAAAGTTTCTTTGAAGCAGCAAACCCAATTCAGCATAACCTTGCAGAGAAGGTATATAGAAATGGGGAGCCTGTAGTCTTGCCCGACTGGGGGATTATAACTCTTAAAAAGTCACTAAGTGTCAGATTAGACATTTTGACCAGGTGAGGGCACCAAAAGCATCCTACCAGTTATAACCTGCTGCTTTGCCCAGCTGAAGATTTGGGACTCCCACCTGGGAGAGCACCTCCCAAGGTAAGACTACTGATCAAGTCGAACCTGGTCCCTGCATTCTACCTAGGGTCAGCCTCAAATCATGCCTAGGAACCAGTCTACCTCAAACAGTTGACAGCAGATGGCGCTTAATACTTTGTGGTGCTATTTTTTTTAAACGTCAAAAAGTCATATATCTGTTCGCCTCATCGTAGTTTTGTCAGTTTGGTAGCAGGTCCAGGACTTGAGACAGTGGGCCTTCCTGACCTGCCTCCTCTCAAGCACAAAGTAGAATTCTATGAAGTCACCTTTAGGCTACATTTAATAAAAATCAGCATTCACCACTGAACTAGATGCTTAATAAATAGTTGAAATAACTGTTAAATTAACTTTGCAGGAATTTCTTAGCCTTATGTGAAAAGGTGACGTTTAATCACCAATATGCTTTCTTATTTGGAAAAGCCAAAGTAGCTCATAGAGTCAAAATGGCACTTTGTAGCTAATTACCATGGGTGTATACTACTCTTAGTAAGTAGTATGTAGTATTTCTCAGATGTATACAGTAGCTACGATGTCAATGGGCTACAATGAACACTTTGAGAGTGACATCTGATATTCAAATAGATTTTTTATGTAAAAAATGGTTCATTTGACATGTGTTGCTGCAGTGTTTTAGACTGCAGCCTATTTGAAGCCAGTCTTTTACACTCAAACATGTGTGTGGTGTAAATGTATACCAAGGCCCACATGTACCCCAGCTATATCCCTACACATCAAAGACACTTCACACATTCCTCTCTATGTCCAACTATTCTCATTTATGGCGGTACTCCACTTCACAAAATCCTAATTAACTCCAAAGTCTTCAGTTTTTAAAGTGGAGGTGATTAATGGTCGACCAATATTTCCTGCATGGAATTACTGCCATTACACAATTACACACATTTTTATGCCTAATTCAATTGTCAACATCATAATCACCTATTGGTATTATAGACTTTGTTCAATTAAACACATCATGTTGTGCATCCCTTCAATGCTATCGTATCGTATTGTCATTAAGCAGTTAATTTGTAGAACACAGCAAAAGGAACCAGCTAATGAATGTTTAAACTTTACTCACACTTTTATATCTAAATTACGTTATTTATCTTATAATTGTTTTACATAGCAGGGGTTGTTTCCGGAGCTGCCCAGCAACGTTTTCAGATTAATGCTTTTAGCTCGGTTGAGATATTAAAAGGATACCCAGGCTTACTATGGAGAAGCAATGACTTGCCCTTGTTTATAATGTGTTTGGAATTTAGATTTGTAGAAGTTTATGGAAAGCTTATTATAACTGGTCCCTGGCTGGAGGTCTGCTGTACCTCCAGGTTAGAAGATGCTATAGCCTACATTCTTCTGGTGGGTGAGCACCCACCATAGTTAATGGTCCTCCTTAGTCTGGCAGTGCTCTATTAAGACTACAGTGCAACTCTGAATGCAGCAATTGAACCAAAGGCAATGTGACTTTTCAGATCAGTTGCCCTGTTTGCTACACCTACATTGCAAATATTGTTTGTATTTCGATTAAACTTTTCCAAAGCAAGCGTTTTTTTATTAAGAAAAAACACACTCTGATGGGAGTTGTTTTTTCATAAGGCTGGTCATCATTTTTGTTATTTCCTTCTCTGGGGTGCTGGAGCATTTTCATCCTTCGCAATAATCAATGCTCTTTGAGTCAATGGATCTTTAAACTCTGCATAGGATGTGGTAATACCATCAACACAACTACAATGAAAACAAATTACTTTATACAGTATGACCAATGTGGCCATACAAGGAAAACTCCAGTCCAGAATAAAATTAAGGGATTTATTACAAACTTAAGCTCAAAGTCATGTAGACAATTCATAAGAAAAAATTATGAAGATACAGAATCACCAAGGATTGCCCAAGATGACAAAATAAGTTGAGACAAGCTTACATCTACAGAACTAAGCATTTGACAAGGACTATGAAAAACATCAACAAGATTATCTGAGATATAGAATATAAACATGGCTGAGCTTTGATAAGCATCAAGTCAATTTCAAATCAGCAAAGTTCAAATCAGCTGGGCACAGGGAAACCCTATGGTTAAGCGAATCAGAGAAAAAACATGTGTGGGTCAGAACACATGCTTGCAAAAAACAAAAAAGAACAAAAAGAATAAAAAGAATTTGAAAAATATAATCTCGGGCCACAAGCTACTAACTAAGGTGGGCAAAAGATAGGAAAAAAAGAAAAGCGCCAGCATGTCGGAAGCTCAATCAGGAGTCTTCTGCAGGGGTTAGGAAGAAAATCTCAAAGTCTTAGCAAGGCATCTCAAAGGGGCAAAAGTCAGAGAGGAAGTTCCCTCTCCAAGATGCTTAGCATTCAGAATACAGGAAGAAAAGGGTTCAGCTTCTCATCTTCGGGAATCTTGCATTCTTTCCGACCAAAGTCCAACTGGCCATTGCTATATCAAAGTTCATTCAGCAATTTGATTCATTGAGGGCAACAGTTCATTTTACATTGAAAGGGCATCATCCAATACAAATTGATACATGACTCCAAGTTGAAACAATCTAATTTCTTCACAGGTCTGCAGACAGTGAACATCGCAACGGGGCTGGCCAGGGGGGCCCATGCACTGCCCATGCCAAGTGCATGGTCAGAGCAGAGGCCCCTCTGGGGCACCTTGCACACAGTCTCTGCCAGCCTTTACATAGCGGTGCTACCGCCATGTAAAAGCTGGTGGAGAGGGGGGTCATAATCCCCAGGGTAGCACTGCTTGCAGTGCTGCCCTGGCGGATTAGGACCACCAAGACCGCCATTCTTTCCTGTGGAGGAGATCTGGTGGTGGTAACGGTCCCACCGTGGCATGATCGCCATGGTCATAATGTGGCAGGCAACCACCATAGCGTTCGGACCACTGCTTTGGCAGCGGGCAGTCCGCCACCGCAACCCTGGCACTCTTCAGACCGCTAGGGTGGTAATGATCCCCTTTGTGCTGTGCTGTATGGCAGGGATAGCTGGATGTCTAAGAACGCATTCTATTTTTTGAATCAATGCACATTTTGCCTTAAATATTACTGCTTCACAGTGACTAGTAAATAGGCATAAAGGGGTGTTATAATTATGGAAATATACAATGTAAATTTACATACATAAATAATGTTTATATTGTTCTTCTGTCGTCAACTTTCTAGAATAAATAAGAGATGTTGGTTGCCCTGAGCACTTTCTCCTCACAAATCAACCAATGATACAATTAGTGTGTAGGAAAATGAATGGTCTAACAGTTTCCTTATGTAACACACATCTAAGCAATACACCCATTTTAAATAGCAAATAACGTCCAAGGAAACTGAAAAAATAGAAATTACTCTTCAAAATAGATGTATTCGTGGTAGGCGATGCAACTTATAAATATTTTAGGTTTCTGAAATAATTGCATTGCCAATGTGACTCATTAATTTATCAGTGCATATGTATTTTACTAACGTTTTTCAATGGTCCTGTGTGTGCTTATAACATTAGAATCTAGAACATTTAACTTACATTTTTGGTAATACTGTGTGCAATTTACAAGTAATTCATATCCTTGCAAGACAGTGTGAACATCATTTCCCTATTTACATTTTATGGTATGAATGTTTGCCGACCAAGTACTGGAACTAGCTCAGCAGTTTAGAATGAATGTAAGCTATGGAACTTATTATTTTTTTTCACTTCAAAGTTAGGCTCCTGCTGCATCTCGGGAGGTCACTGCTCCCCTAATCTGGTTGCTTAATAGCTGACTAGCCTGTTACTTCATTTTTTGTCTCCCCAAATGCCTTCTTTTTTGCAAAATATGCAATATCATGGACAGTGTTAACGAACTCGTCACAAAACTGTGAAGTCCATTCCCACAGCTATTTTGTATGGGCTGTTTTTGAAAAATATTTGATAAAGTTCCTGGTGAGGAACTTTATAAAGTAAGGGCCAGATGTATCAGCCATTTTTGCATTCGCAAACGCTGTGAATAACCGTTTGCGAATGCAAAAATGCCTTTCTGTGTGTATGAAAGGCATTGGCAACGCAATTTTAAGGAATTGCTAAAATAGCGATTCCTTAAAATTGCGACCCCATTTAGAGAATCGCAAATTGCGATTCTCTAAATAAGAAATCGCAAATAAGGAATCCTTATTTGCGATTTCTAAACCACATGTAACAAGCAATTCCTTAATGCGAATTGGGCATTAGGGAATCGCTATTACAACCAAGTTGAACTTGGTGGTAACCATGTGCAAATTAAAAAAATTCATTAAAAATGCATTTTTAAAATTGACATGAAATGCACACATGCCCCTTTGCCATGTTTGCGCCTTACATGTCTTTTAAAAAATGATTGGGGTGCAGCAGAGGGGGCCTTAGGCCCCCAGCACCCTGGGGTTTGCATTTCCCAAAACTGCAAATTCCAGTTAGTAATTAGCAATTTAGGAAATGCAAAAAATTTGCAAATATGGGCCTACAGGCCCATAGGTGCATATGGGGCTGATATCGCAATTTGCGATTTGGTAATAGCATTTGCGATTTTTAAGAAATCGCTATAACCGAATCGCAATTATGATACATACCATTTTGCGACTCAGAAATAGCGAGTCACTAAAGTGATTTGTCACTTTTGTCACTAAAGTGATTTTGGATGGACAATGCCACACCAGGCTTCTAGACATTGTCAAACCCAAAATGTGGAATTGTAGGAAAGAAAAAGTTATAAAGCAGTCATTCTCAGACTGTACACCTAGGATCTGCAACAACAAACTCATCAGCTTCAGAACTGCTTCCCCCTCCTGCAGTTCTTGAAATTGACCATTTAATTGCTTTTTCATCTCCACACATCAAGATGGCATGGCCATAAAGAGCACTTTCATCTTTTAAGATGTTATAAACAGACTTCTGCTGCATCTGTGCATACTTTCACTGCATCCAAAATCTCACTTCTTACCATCTGACTGCCACCAGCAACAGCTCCCCCACCACCAAAACTATTACTATTACTTCCAACACCATTACTTTTGCTACCACTCTGCTACCGCATCCACCACTTTAGAATTACCCCATTACAGTGACCTTTATAATCATCACTTTTAGCACTACTACCACCTGATTACCACCATCATTAGCACCACCATTAACAGTACCACCGCCATTACTACTACTATCACTGCAACCATAACTACCAACATTTTATTGTCACCCACACAACCATCACCATTAATATCATCACTGTCACTACCATTACCACCACCATCACCAGTGCTGTTACCACTACCGCCACAATTGTCATCAGTAGCTTAATAAATATAATCCCCATTAATGTTATTACCACTACCACAACTGCCATTAGCACCACCACCACCACCACATGACCACAGCTACCTTTATTACTATGATCTATACGACCACTTTTACCTCTATCACCACCAATAACACACCATCACCATTACTACCACCATTAACACCATTACAAGCATTACTGCCACCAACACCATCATTACCATGCCCATTACCACTAACAATCACCTTTAACACCACCATCATTACCGCAACGACAGCAAGTCTGAGTTTGTGTGCGCTAGCACATGAAAGCCAAAACTACTGGCTTTGCGAAAGCTTGTTTTTCTATGGATAAAAAGGTATGTTCTTTAGTCTGATAGTAAAAGTAAAGTTTATTAAAACATGTATGTCCAGATAAACATCATAGCCTTATTAGCAAATAACATTAATGCTAACGTTAACTTAGCTTACCTAATACAGACTTAATTAAATTCAAACTCTATATATTTGCCACAAAAAATGCAAGACGTCTAGCACAGGTTTGATCCTTCCAGACTGAACAGAGCCATCAAATAGGTTTTATGCTCCTGACGCTATACTGGGAAGGGCAGAAAGATATGATAACATCTTTTTTTTCTCAGTACCATTACAGCTCTGCCCTCCCAGATTTTGAACATTATTATTTAGCTGCCTAACTGCAGTGGACCGCTCGCTGGCTTCCTGGACATTCCCAGTATGAGACAGGGCTTTCAATGGCTGATTTCAGGGATGGTCTTTTGAATTACCTCCTAATCCCTTCCACCGGCCTGCATCCTCAGGCTGCTGGCCTGCTTCGAGTGGCGGGGGCCTGTTTAGCTAGGATGATCCAACTGAAGGGTGCAGTGACACATTTTTCTCCTACCGTCCTACTACTAGGTCCGCCCATGACAACCGGTCGCTTGAGAAAGGGGCGTTTACGATACTGGCATATACCTGGGCTCTCTTCTACTGCAATCTCTTCCTTACTGCTGAGGTGATGAGTTTTCATACACTAGTGGCAGATTGTGATCTCCCTGGTCAATTTCTGATGAATGAAGACATCTTGTACTTTAACACTCTCTGCTTCAAATACCCCAACACACGAGTGTATCAGACACTGCACACAGCAGGCTCCTGGGGGAAACTGATACATTGGGTTTATAGGGCATTTCAAAAACAGCTTAACCAATCCTGATCAACACTTAGAAATGTATGGAATACTGACCTTGCCACGTCCTTTCATAACACTCAATGGGCCAAGATACTGGAATACCCTCACACAGCACCTAGAGGGGCTAGATTTGAATATACTCAGTTTAATGTTTTAAATAGAGTCCACCTCACCCCGGCTCGAATTAATAAAATGTTCCTTGTTTTATCAGGCTGCGCTAGAGCGGTGGCATCTCCGGGATTTACGGAGAGCACATTTCTTCACAGGGAAGAGTCTGCAGGCATGAGTAAATATTTTATTGCCCAAGCTTGGGCTGATTCTAGAAAAATTTGAAGACACCTCCAAGCATGACACCCATCCGTCGTTAAGTACCCAGGCATACATCGACAATTATGTACACTTATAACTTTGGTTTAGAAGCTTCTTAAAGAGATTGGGGCACAGCGTAAGAACAGACTTTCATGGACACACATACAATGTTCTGGGGTGCATGTATCTTGCCGGGAGGTACTTTTAGAGTGGGGGCAATTGCAGATTATATTGACCTCTCGGACAGGGAGGGGGAAGGGAGGGGCCGGTACATTTCAATGCTACAGCATTGCTTTTTCTGTTACTTCTGTGTTTTTTTGGTTCATAATAAAAAACAAAATTGTATTTGGAGGCATTCATTATTCTGTGCCTACTTGATATGCAGAGATGCCTTCTATTGTGAGTTGTATCAAAGAATGTCGATTGAGGTACAGATCTGCACCTTTAACAATATCCGTGTACTTCAATAAATATATTGAAAAAAACAAGCCCCCCCAACAGGTTAGTTTCCTGATTAAATTATTTTGAAGAGGTGATTTTTGTTAAACGTGCATTCATTTTAGGAAGTAAGAATTTATATTCAGAATTCTCTTTTGATTAAGAAAATAGTTAATCGAAAGCGTGGTTGCCATTAAAAGAAAGGTCTCAGTCATTGTGTTAGAGGGCTGTTATTCTCCGGGGGTTATCACTAATGAAACTGTGATGCTTTGTCCCATGAAACAATCAACCTTGACTGGGTAGTGTTTATGACAAGGTTATCATTGATCAAAATACTGCAATGAGAGCCCTGTTAGACATTAAACTCGCTGCTTCAGGACGACTTAGAATTTGTGACTCTATAACAACACCCACAGTAGGAAGAACCTCTTCCGCAGTGACACAAATGTCTAAAGGAGCATGTCTATTGATAACTTCTTAAGATGAATTAGGGTGATCATTTTTGGAACTCATGAATCATCGTGGGAGTAATGTTGCTTGTGCCAGTTGTTCTACTATAACTGCTATTTGATACATGACAGCTGTTTGCTTTACTCCTAATATCCATTGATTTGGAGTTTAGTGTTGATCCTGAGATTAATTTACTAGATTCATTTACTAGATGTTTACAATCGTAAGTAATAATAATCACTGAAAGAAGATAAACATTAGGGGTGGCCATAACTCACATAAATCAGGGTAGCGGAATAACATGTAATTACTGCAAAATTCAGCAAGATTAGATATAATTACCCAAGAAGAGTAAATCTGTGTTTAGCACTATTTTTTAATACAGAAATGTCCCTCACGCCTAAAATGGGCATGAGAAATAGTGCTAAGTGCAACAAATCACAAATAGCGAGCTCGAATAACCTTTCATGCGAGCTAAATGTGCTCTTCGGGTAGGATTTTCCTCCAGTTTACTCCCTGTATTTAGCACTAATTTCTTAGAGCAAAATGCCCCCCTCATGAGCAAAATGGATGCCAAAACGTATTTTGCGCTAAGAAATAATGATAAATGGGCTATTGAGATATAATTTCCCCCAACCTAGTCCCAGCATTTAGCACTATTTTCTTAGCGCAAAATTAACCCTCATGTCCAAAATAAATGCAAGGATGCATTTTGCACAAAGAACTAGCACTAAATGCAGCAGAACACGAACAGTGATCATGAGTAGCCGCTCACGGTGTCAACGTGTAACATGGAATTACTGAAATGACTCCAGTTACCCTAGACATATTTAGCCTAATAAAAACATCATTAACCATTAGCAAACTGGCCAGGAATTGTGTTGTTAGTCCTACTGGCTGTGCTTGCCTGCCCATATGTTATGTGCTAAATGCTACTACGCACAGCTGGATAGTAGATCTGCCAAGCAGGAGGGTGTGATTAGAGGAAGGGTCCGGAAAGCTCAAGGCCAATCAGGTTTCTTCCTGCTTTACTAAGAATGCACCAGGGTAACTCTTCAAATTCAGTCTAGTTTTTTTGAACGTGCAGGTGCAGGGAAGCAGCTCAGCCTCAGAAACAAAGTGCAACATTTTCCTTCAATCCATCAAAAATTTCGACTCAGTGGTAAAAAGTTTAGCATATTAACATTTAGAGGCCTATTACAAACTGCAGTTTGTAGAACATTTAGTAGTACCACTAATGGTCTACAAAATGCTGCTTGCAAATCTACATGCAGATATCTCTGCTCCTGCTATCTTTTATGCATGATGATCTCTGCCCAACTGCAGAGATCACTACACACATACACATACATTGTAGTAGTAAATGTGGGCGGGACTGAAAATGGGAAATACTTACTACTGAATGAAGAGGGTAAGACAAGAGTAAAGAGGGGTTAAAGGAGGGTTTCAAAGGGGTTTAGGGAGGAACATGAGCCAACTCACAAACAATAGGCCCATTTGCTCTTCACAAACTGCCATTCTATACTTACTACCTTACTACATCCAAAAAAGACCCAAATAGTATTAATTGTAGTCCATCTCAGAGATGGAATACGTACAGCACAACACATTTGCCACCACTGGTACTGCAACACACTCCCCCAGAAAATAATGGAGGAAGGAACTTAAAATAAAACCCCATAGAAAAAAGATGTTAAAATAAATGACATTATTTAAACTATTTCAAAATATAAATAAATTATATTTTATGTTGAAAATTGTCTATAAAATATGTACTATTATTTCCGTTTCAAATATATTTTTGTTTCTGAATTAAAAAACTAGTGTAAAGTTAATGCTTATTAAAAATACATTACTTTTAATTAATTTAAATTTAAACAACACGTTTATTAATTTTAGTACAAAATAAAAATATCGTTTTTTGTATTTAGAGGATTTTTTACAATTTAAGACTTCAGAAAATATTTTTTATTTAATACTTTTAAAATATTTATATTTTTATTTAGAATTATTTGGGTGCTGTTACTTTAGATATTCTTCCATATTTAGAATACATACATAAAATTCACTAACAATTGTATTTAACAAACGTTTTTAGTATTTTAAACTTTTCCCTATATTTTACCACAGGGAAATCACCACCACAATGGCAAAATTCTCTGCCAAGTGTGTGGACCATGAGATACGGTTTTAGATTCACCTCTAGTTGTAAATTCATGCTCATGTTTGATTTTTTTACTGACTCAACACACTATTTGGGGGGGGAGGGACATGTAAGTCTTTCGAGTATCTTCATACTTGTGAATGGTGAATAGCCAAAAGTAGTAAAATTACTTAAAGGTGTAACAGTAAACTTACTTGAGGTAAATCTACATGCATAGATTTACCTTTGTGAATAGGTCCCAATAACATTTGTAGGCACTCAAGATTATTGTGAACTTTCACCATAATTAACTGATTCATCCACTTATGCTAACCCACCTTGCTATGCCTAGACAAACTAACCCATTCTTGCACCAGAATATAAAAATAACAATCTAGAAATAAGCAAGCAACTAAACCTCAATGAAGACCACACCTATTGGCATTAGAGAGTAGCTAGTAGTTGTTACATTTTTATTCTAGTATATATTTGTTGCATTAAAATCCTTGCCATTTAAGTATTTTAGTATAACTTTCTTGTTTATAAATTAAAACAACAGTGCAGGAATAGAGTATGACCATGTCATTAACAGTACCCCACTTTACATGTCGAACTACAAGTATCACTTACACTTAATATTAACATCTTATACCGCATTGTTGAAGAATTAGAGGATGCTAACCATTAATAGCTTGAAGTCACAGAAGATAAACTTTCAAATGTAATTTGAACTACTGTAAAGAGGGACGAGAACTAGCTTTTAAGGCACTAAGAAATGTGTTCCACTGCAGGGGACCCAGCACGTGGGGAAAACAGCCTTTACAATATAGTCTTTCCCACACACTGTGTTTACAATGCAAACTTAACCATGCAGGTATGTACCACGTAGATATTTGTAAAGTTACTACGCATGCCTTTACTATACAGTTAAGTATTTTTTAAATGAGAATGTTATTATGTTATAGAAAAGGGGTTTGGGTGCGGGTAGTAGTAAAGAAAGTTAAGGGTAGTTTTAGGGTTTAAAGGTGGGTAGTGGTGGTGGAAGGAAAGGGTAATTTTAGAGTTTAGGTGTGATTAGTGGTAAAGGGAAGTAAGGGTAATTTAAGGGAGAGATGTATGAAAAGTGGTGCTGCACCTAGTACAGCGCCACTTTTCTTGCACCCTTTAGCGCCCCCTATCGCTGCCATGTGTGCACCATATTTAAAATGAGGCACACCATGGCGGTAGTCAGGGGTACTAGCGTCATACTTGTTTCACGCTAATCCTGCAAAGCACCCAGAGGCCCATCGAAAACAATGGGAGCCTCCCTTTGACACCTGCTCTTAGCAGGCATTAAAAACAGTGATAAAATGAACATTGTGAGGGCACTGGTGCACCCTGCACCCTACAGCATTACTGCCCGCTCGATTACGAGCCGGAGACACTGCTGTAGGCTGTTTCCCGCATGGAAACTCAGGTTCCGCCCACTGACCTAGCGGGAAACTCTTAATGGGGCCGGCGGGGAGGTAGCCACTATGGCAGCAACCTCCCCATGGGAAGTTCGGCAGACGGTGTAAACCATCCGCCAAACTCATAATCAGCCTATTATGCCTGGCGCAGGCATAATGTGGCACCAGGAGTTACAAAGTGTCGCAATGCAAGCAGTGCGCCTCTTTGCAAATATGCCCATCCGTTTTTGGCCTTCCACCACATTAGCGTAAAAAAATGACGCTAATGTGGCGGTTGACCGGCACTAGTCCCTCTTAAATCTGGTCCTTAGTGTTTAAGGGTTAGTAATTATAAAGGGAGATAAGGGTAATTTTAGGGTTTAGGGGTGGGCAGTGGTAAACAGAGGCAGGGTGATTGTAGGGTTTATAGGTGAGTGGTGGTAATGTGAGGTAAGGGTAATTTTAGAGTTTAGGTGTAGGTAGTTGTAAAAGGAGGTTAAAAGGAGGTTAGGAGTAAACAAAAAACACAGGTGGGATGTTTCGAGGGGTTCCCCGCCTGTCAGAAGGTAGCCTCTTTCTAGCATTGTTACCCCCACTTTTAGCCTGTTTGTGAGTATATGTCAGTGTGTTTTTACTGTCTCACTGGGATCCTGCTAGCCAGGACCCCACTGCTCATAGTGAAAACTCTATTTGTCAGTGTGTTTTATATGTCTCACTGGGACCCTGCTAGCCAGGACCCCAGTGCTCATAGTTTATGGCCTGTATGTGTATACCTGTGTAGTGCCTAACTGTGTCACTGAGGCTCTGCTAACCAGAACCTCAGTGCTTATGCTCTCTCTGCCTTTAAAATTGTCACTATAGGCTAGCGACCATGTTTACCAATTCTAATTGGCACACTGGAACACTCTTATAATTCCCTAGTATATGGTACTTAGGTACCCAGGGTATTGGGGTTCCAGGAGATCCCTATGGGCTGCAGCATTTCTTTTGCCACCCATAGGGAGCTCAGACAAACCTTACACAGGACTGCCACTGCAGCCTGAGTGAAATAACGCACATGCTTTTTCAAAGTCATTTTCACTGCACTTAAGTAACTTATAAGTCACCTATATGTCTAGCCTTCACTTGCTGAAGGTTAGGTGCAAGTTACTAAGTGTGAGGGCACCCTTGCACTAGCAAAGGTGACCCCACATAGTTCAGAGCCATTTCCCCGGACTTTGTGAGTGCGGGGACACCATTACATGGGTGCACTACATATAGGTCAATACCTATATGTAGTTTCACAATGGTAACTCCGAATATGGCCATGTAACATGTCTAAGATCATGGAATTGTCCCCCCATGCCAAATCTGGTATTGAGGTGCCAATCCCATGCATCCCCAGGGCTCCACTATGGACCCTGGGTACTGCCAAACCAGCTCTCTGGGTTTTCTCTGCAGCTACCACTGCTGCAAACCCACAGACTGCTCTGGCACGAACTGGACAAAGGAAAGGGGAGTGACCACTCCCCTGTCCATCACCACCCCAGGGGTGGTGCCCAGAGCTCCTCCAGTGTGTCCCAGACCTCTGCCATCTTGGATCCAGAGGTGTGAGGGTACTCTGGAGGCCTCTGAGTGGCCAGTGCCAGCTGTTGACGTCAAAGACCCCTCCTCATAGGTGCTTACATGACTAGGTGGCCAATCTTCCTCTCAGGGCTATTTAGGGTCTCTCCAGTGGGCTTTTCCTCAGATAACGGCTTGCAAGAATTCACCAGAGTTCCTCTGCACCTCTCTCTTTGACTTCTGCCAAGGATTGACCGCTGACTGCTCCAGGACGCCTGCAAAACTGCAACAAAGTAGCAAGAAGACTACCAGCAACATTGTAGCGCCTAATCCTGCCGGCTTTCTCAACTGTTTCCTGGTGGTGCATGTTTTGGGGGCTGCCTGCCTTCATCCTGCACTGGAAGCCACAAAGAAATCTCCTGTGGGTTGATGGAATCTTCCCCCTGCTCCAGCAGGCACCAAACTTCAGTGTCACCATACTCTGGGACCCCTCTCATCCTGATAAGTGTGGCCCCTGGAACACAGGTGGTGGACCCAAGTGACCCAGACTGTCCAGTGGTCCAACTGTCCAAATTTGGAGGAGGTAAGTCCTTGCCTCCTCTCTCCAGGCAGTAATCCTGTGCACCGCGTTAACTGCAGCTGCTAGGGCTTCTGTGCACCTTTCAGAGGAATCCTTCGTGTATAGCCAAGCCCAGGTCCCCAGCACTCCGTCCTGCATTGCTCAACTCCCTGAGTTGACCTCCGGTTTCGTGGGACCCTCTTTTGTAGTGTTGAGATGACTGCCATGCTCAGTTTTCTTGAACCCGTGTTCAAGGACTTCTGCGGGCACTACCTTCTTGTGCATGGGCTCTCTACATTGCCGAGGGCCTCCTCTGTCTCCTCTCCCAAGTGGCAACATCCTGGACCTCCTTGTGCCTCGACAGCACCCATTTTCTTCAACCTCGACTCTTGCAGCTAGCAAGGATTGCCAAATAAACACTGTATCCTCCAGCACTCCGTGGGACATCCTCTGCATGAAGGAGAAGTTCCTAGCTCCTTCCGTTGTTGCTTAATCTTCAGCTTCTTCCATCCAGAGGCATCCATTTTGCACCTTCATCTGGGGTTTAGTGGGCTCCTGCCCCCCCCCCCCGGACACTTTTGGACTTGGTCCCCTTCCTTTGTAGGTCCTCAGGTCCAGGAATCCGTCTTCAGTGCTTTGCAGTCTATTGTGGTCTTTGCAAAATCCTCTATCATGAGTTTAGTGTGTTTCTGGGGAAATCGTACTACTTTACTCCTACTTTCCAGGGTCCTGGGGTGGGGTATCTTGGACATCCTTAGTGCTTTCTTATACTCCTAGCGACCCTCTACAGATTGCACTACCCTAGGGGTCCATTCATGGTTCACATTCCACTTTCTTAGTATAGGGTTTGTGATGCCCCTAGGCCTATTGCATCCTATTGTATTCTACAGTGTTTGCACTATTTTCTGACTGTTTTACTTACCTGATTTTGGTTTGTGTGTATATTTTGTGTATTTTACATACCTCCTAAGGGAGTATATCCTCTGAGATATTTTGGCACATTGTTACTAAAATAAAGTACCTTTATTTTTAGTAACTCTGAGTATTGTCTTTCTTATGATATAGTACCTATAAGTGGTATAGTAGGAGCTTTGCATGTCTCCTAGTTCAGCCTAAGCTGCTCTGCTATAGCTACCTCTATCAGCCTAAGCTGCTATAACACTACTAATCTAATAATAAGGGATAACTGGACCTGGCACAAGGTGTAAGTATCCTCAGGTACCCACTATAAGCCAGGCCAGCCTCCTACACCGCCATTAAAAAAATTAAGTTATTATAAAAATACAAAATAAAAAAATTGTATATACATACCTTACATATACTTACTTGGTGAAGGTATCAATGGGAAAGTTTAGTGTGGTAAAGCCATCTGCATGGTTAAGGCAGCAAAGGAAAAGCATGCATGGTATTTGCATGCATATTAAAAATCCATTCACAGGTGGAAGGTTTGGTACCTGGTTCAGTATAGCAAGGGATATTAGAAGCAGTAATAGTGATGATAAAAACTCTTCTACTATTAAGACAGCTAAGACTACAAATTTATATGACTCAAACATTCAAAGTAACAATCCATTGAATTTCTGATAAACAAATTTGAGGCCATTATTAACTTTCTGTTAAACAAGTTTGAGGCCATTCATTGAAAGAAAAGAAAATACTTACATTAGGAAATAAGGTTTTTGTTTTAACATAGTACACTGTAAGGGAATAGTACAGTGAAGCTTACTTTAAGAAATATGCAGAGAGAGAAAGGGGGTCATTATGACTTTGGCGGACGGAAAAGCCCTGTTATAATTTGTATTATTGTTTATATTATTTCTGTTAAACCTTTTATTTGAGTATTTATATGTTCCATAATGGTACAGCCCTTCCTACCTCTGCGAACTTGCTGTAATGGAATAACCCAGGAGCTGTGTGGGAGTTTTCTGTAGAATGTTGGTGTGAGGGTCTGCTGACAGGATGGAGTGTAGGAAGAAGCGGCTAATGGAGACTAAATAAAAAACCTACTATACATTTAGTCTTTTCTTGTACCCTCGTATTTTCCACTGAGGGAGTGTAACTCATCGTGCTTTCCTCAGATGCATAAAGGTACTGTGGCAATAGTTAATAAGGCCCCGTTCATGTTAATCCTCCAGGGGGGCTTATTAAGGCTCCTATTCTCGGAACCATGTAGCCTTGTTGGGAAGTGTTTGTCCTCCTGGACATTGAAGGGTTAAGTTAAGCCTCTTACATGTACTCCGTCCTGTCAGCAGACCCTCACACCAATGTTCTACTGCAAACTCCCACACAGCTCCATTACAGCGAGTTCGCAGAGGTAGGAAGGGCTGTACCATTATTGTACATATAAATACTCAAATAAAAGGTTTAACAGAAACAATATAAACAATAATACAAATTATAACACATCCCCTTACCTACAAAATATATGTATAACTATATGTCATGAAGCAATAGTCACATTACAGTACATCAACACATGACAATGGCTTGGGAGGATAATGTATACATAGCAAGGTCAACTGTAACCCTCCCTGGTATGTCACATATATATATTTCATGACGTAGTCTTTGTGCCAGGCGGGTAGCTTGTGACACCTTCCACCCCAGCGCCTGATGTTGAGCGGTGATGAGGTGCCATTACTTGTGTTGTTCCCCTGTGGGTTGCTGTTTTACCAGTCTGTCCATGCTCCACATTTGGCCATTGCCCATTATGACTACATTGTGTTTTACTTTTGCTATGCACATAGGGTTGTAAAATTTGGATACCTCATCACATTTCCTCAACGGTTTCTTAACATAAACCCAGTCTCCTATTTCCCATTTTTGCTGTTTGGTTCCATGCGTGCGGTCATAATGTTCCTTGTATTTGTTCTGGTGTTGAATGATTTTGTTCTTCCTACTTCCTCTGTTGTGCAACACCTACGTTCCCCCTCCTAACCAACCAGGAAAGAACTTAGTGCACAGTTTCCTTCCTTTGAGTCCCTGTGGTCTGGTTAGGGGTGGTGTGATATGCCTAGAGCATGTCTTGAATTGCTTTCTCCACTGGATTATGATTTGCACAAGCTAATTGAATACATTCTTTTATCATTCTATTAACTCTTTCAACCATACCATTGGCTTTGGGACAGTACATTGCTGTTCTCAAATGTCTGATTCCTAGCTCTTCTAAGAATTCTGTCATAGCAAGGGAACTGAATTGTACACCATTATCCGTAATAATATTAGAAGGTACTCCTTCAATTGTAAACATAAACAGACACCGGAGATATAGGAGTTCTATGAATTATTTTGGATTTGTCACTGTTGGCACAGATAGTACAGTTCTTTACTTTGAATTCAATAGCAGAGTCCATTCCAGGAAACCAGTAATGCTCCCTTAGGCTGGCCTTTGTGAGGCTCCTGTCTAAATCACCTTCATGTACAAGATCTACGACTTTTCCTTTTAATGTATCTGGGGGGACTATTTTGTCATTCCTCATTATGAGGTTGTTATTCATGTTGAGTTCTTGACGTACCTCCCACTATTGTTTGATGTCTTCCGGTAAGTTTTTATTATTCTCAGGCCATCCTTGCAGAATGTAGTTTTTTAGACGTTGCAACACCTCATCCTTCACGGTGCAATCTTCCAATTCTTTGTTGGTGATGGCTGACGAGTTAATTTCTAAAATGGGATACTCAAGGGTTTCATGTTCTTCTACTTTGTTCAAGGGAACTCTTGAAAGGAAGTCTGTAGCTGTGTTGAGGTTTTCTGGGACATATTCTATTTTGAAGCAAAAACCCTCCAATCCTAATACCCATCTGGCTATACGTGGAGTACTATTGGTAGCTCCTTTGCTTGTAAACATATACGTCAGAGGTTTGTGATCAGTACGGATTTTGAATTGTAATCCCCACAAAAAGCATTTGAAGTGTTTGACCCCCCAAAAAGATGCCAAGGCTTCCTTTTCTTCTACGGAGTAGTTCATTTCTGATTTGCTGAGGGATCGTGAGGCAAACGCAACGATCCTTTCCTTGCCATTGATAATTTGGGAGAGGGTAGCCCCCAGGCCTTTGTACTAGCATTCGTTGTCATCATAGTTCTCCTGTTGAAATCGAAGGTGCACAGATACGGAGCTGTAAGAATAGCATCTTTAACATTCTAAAGGAATCTTGATGTTCATCCATCCATCTGTACTGGGTGTGATTCTTCAATAAGTCTCTCAAAATAGCTGTTATGCAAGCAAAAGTCTTAACGTACTTTGCCATATATTCTGCCAAGCCTAGGAATGATTTAAGTTCCTCCTTAGTTTCTGGGGCATGAGCTTCCTGTAGTGCTTCTAGTAAGCATATTTTAGGTTTGAACCCTTTCTTGGATATGGTGTGGCCCAAATAATCCACCGTACTGATTCAGATTCTGCACTTGTCTTTCTGTAGGGAGAGGCCCTCTCTTTCCGAAGTCCCAGCGGGCAGGTTGCCGCCAGTGTGGCCGCCTTCCTGTGGGCCCCATTAAGAGTTTCCCACTGCGTCAGCAGGTGGAAACGACGTTTCTGCCCACTGGCCCAGCGGGGAACTCACAGCGGCATTGTCTCTGGCTCATAATGGAGCCAGTGGCAATGCTGTTGTACGTAGGGTGCACCAGCACCCGGCGCGGTGTTCACTGTTTGCAAAGCAGACAGTGAACATTGCGACAGGGCTGGCCAGGGGGGCCTCTGCACTGCCCAGGCCAAGTGCATGGGCAGTGCAAGGGCCCCCTGGGGCCCACTGCACCCTGTCTCCACCAGCCTTTACATGGTGGGACTACCACCATGTAATCACCGGCGGCGAAGGGACTCATAATCCCCAGGGCAGCGCTGCTTGGATTAGAACTGCCAGCACCACCAGCACTGCTATCCCCTCCTGTGGAGCGAAGCTGGTGGTTCTGGCGTTCCGACCGTGGCACAACCACCACAGTCGTACTGTGGCTGTCGGACCACCACATTGGCGGCGGTCCGACTTCCACAGCATCCCTGGTGGTTTTAAGACTACCAGGGTCGTAATAAGGCCCAAGGTGCCTCATGATTCAGTCGCGTACCGAGCTGAAGAACATGGAGTTTGATTTTAAAATTAAAGGTTTATTTTGCACAGCAAGGTCCCCGCACCTTGCAAGAAACACAACCAAAGATCTGAGTGATTTCTACATGTCTTTATTTAATACGTCATTTCTTTCGTTTTCTATCTTTTAAGCTGTCCTGGATTGTGATCGCCACACCATTTGCAGTTCAGTGTCGAAAGATCAAATGGATTACTCAGGGCCCGTGTAGTAGGGAAGTAAGAATGACCAGCCATGTTGAGATCATAGCTCATCTGTGATTACCTTATTGATCCATCCTACGTGATGACAGCTATGGATTTTTACACACACATGAAGCAAACCACAACAATAATCTGTGTACCCACAATATTTGTATACTTTTTACCTAATGTCTGTGAGATGATTATTGTGTAAGGCTCTTAAACCATGCCACCAGCATGCACATTGGAGCTAGCCTATAGACAGCTTTAGCTGCCCATTGATAAAGTCCTACTTTGAACAAAACAATAACATAACCCTGATTTTGAGTTTGCTGAAATGGGGTGGGGTATTTACCACTTATGGAAAATACCTCCTAGCTTTTAAAAATCAAATAAAGCATAACATTGGGGGTTAACACACCAAATTGTGCATGTTTTTCCTTTTTCTTGTGTCCTTTTCCCTAATACATTTCAGGGGAAGCCTGTGGGAGGTCTTGGGGGAGGAGGGGTTGTGATAATTATCACACAACTCATAATTCCATTTGCTGTGAAGACACATATTTGCACAGGGATTGGAATTTATCCGTAATGAACGACAAAGAGTGGGCTTGGGTGAAGTATCTAGCTCATCATTTAATGGCTTTCTTCTCTATCTCAATTCTATGCTTCTGGTTTGATGGCTTTGCCTCCCTATTCTTGTGTTTGACCCACCCAAGGAGAGTTTTGGACTCACCGTGTTTTGATTGGATAGCATGTATTTTTCCACTGCTGACATCAGATATTACAGTGCTGTGCACTTGAGGGACTGTTTTCTGTCCTATCTCTATCTGCTTCCCCACCTCTCTCTAACCCCCGTCTTTATTAAGAATGCCTACTTTCTCTACTTACTTCTTTTATTTCTTTCGCACCACATGGTTGTGCTATGGAAATACTCTTCCCTATTTAAATCAGCTGTTTACTATATGCCAGCATTTGTATAATCTAGTAAACTATATAACAACTCATCGTGTACAGAATGTACTCAGCTCTTGACTGCATGCCAACTGTTTGTTTTGTGTGTTTACATTTTTCAATAAAACCTTTGAAAAAAAAAAAAGGCCTGTTTGTCCTGAAGCCTTACACATGCTCTGAGTACCACTTGTCACTGTATCAGTAGTAAACCATTTTAAAATATGTTTTAAAGATGGCTCCCCATACACTGAAGGAATCCTTGAAATGATTTCCTTGACAATCATTCAAAGATGGCTGTCATTTGGATAAAATAAAGAAATAATATTCCTAAGAGGTGCCTCTGAACAATTGGCATTCTTTGATGAACTGTAGCACTTGGAAGGGCAAAATGCCTTCAGCTGAAGGCACCCAAAGATAGTGCCAATGTGGTATCCTTGCCCTCTAAAAATATATTTGCTGACAATATGTCTACTTCCAGCCCACTTCCTTATGTTTACCATCCTCCAATTCAACTTTTGCCCCTAAGACTTTCACTTCAAATGCACCAACACTAATAACCTTATCAATATACATAATGCACAGACCTACACCCTTTCTATTCTAATCACCGACTCTTATCTAATGTTCTTACTACTAAATGCCACATCACCCAACATTCATCCTCCTGAAATCTCCAACATCATTTCTAAACATGATTTGGCCACTCCATGCATCGCTTATTCGAGCTCTAATGCACATTCCCAATTTATCTTTTATTTACTAGTCCTTCAAGGAAAAAATACATATGGGCTGACAGACTACATAAACTTCGAGACACAATAGCAGTGATCACAGGAGCTTCTTTAAATGCAAAGCTATCCCCTCGACAATACATGCAATATTTGAATGTCTCAAAATTGCCATCCTGTTATCACAATCTAATCTCATCTATATAAACACAGTCTATCACCAGACAAAGCTCAGAACCAATTGTACAAACCAGTTTTCAGAATATTACTTCACACCAAATGACATCTGACTAAAATATATTTAAAAATACTCCAATCTCAGATCTTGTAATGCAAAGTGCAAATCCTATACCTTCCTACATTAAATACCTTTAATCCAGAAATTATCAAATGCTTCTCTCCCATTTCATTTGACTGGTCAGATAATTTTTCCATTCCCTTCGAAATTATTGATTCCACTTCCAACCTGACCAACAAGATTGATGCCAAGCTGGATTCACCCAGTTAAATAACTATCACCCACCATACTCCAAAAACCTCATAATTCCTACAATAAAGCAATTGAACCTATCAACATTCACTAATGGAACTGTCAAGAAGTATAATTAAATAAACTTCTCGACTGACATTGATAACACCACCAATATGTGTAATGATGTTATTCACATGGTAGTAAATTTAGCAGGTGATGTCCAACTAACTTAAGGTCTTGCCTAACCCTTCTCAGTCTATTTTAGGGCAAATTAGATCACCTTTTCAAGCTAAATGTGAGAAATTCCAATATTACTTTACACAGAAGATAATTTCCACCAGAAAATAAATTAGGTCTGACCCATTAAGGGGTGTTTATCCACCACAAATGGTTTACCTGTTATTAAGCTTCTGAAACGAACAAGTCAAAATCTAGAGAATTTGTCTGGCAATATCTTGAAAGAAAATATAAACATTTTTGGAATATACCTGGTGCATTCTAATATATGCAGCCCTCTATTCACCTCTTTGATGTGAAGACTTGACAGATTACACCTATGGTCAAAAAACAAACACTATCCAGACCTCTCCAACATTCAGCTGGTATCCAATTTCCCTTTGCTGATGCATTGCAAATTAATTAAATACAACCATTTCCAAGAAGCAAATTCTTGCATACTACAGTTTAGGCTTTGTCTTGGTTACAGCATAATAACAGCCACACTGAAAATCCAGGATAGCACGCACCACATGCATCACAAAAAGAGATGACTGTTCACTCATACTTTAACATCTTTTGTTACCTTGAACAGGGCGGGCTGATCCAAACTATAGAAAAGTTCATGAGCTTTCTTGTCCAGGTTAGAGGACATGGGTATCTCCTTATGGGCATGACATACCACTCTTCATACAATCATCAACAATTGAGGATATCTTCACCCTTTACTTGACAAGCTGCATACAATGATGTCAGATATTTTTTATGCTCAGCTCATCCTCCTCTTCACTCTCTCTCACAGGAATAATTTTGACCCATCACTACTTGACCTTATTAAAATCATGTGACTTCTACTCTCTTTCTCTCACAGTATTAAATTGTTTGGAATCACTCAGGAATCTACCCTTACATACCTACCACACATAAACCAGGTTCGACACGCACTCAAAAAATGTAATTACATATCCTTCAAGTTTAAGGTCAGGCCAACAGAAAAACTATTCTAGCAGGTGCATCAGTGTTCACTTTCAAACTCAAAGTAATATTCTATTCATTTGTCTGTATGACAGCCACAAAACAAGTTGAGGACATCAGTCCCATACTTCATGAGTTTCATTCACCTCTAAAATCAATTTCGATGTATGCTGCTTCATACTTATCTCCTATTTCAGAAACACAAAGAGGTCGCAGAAGGTGAAAGTCCCTATCAATAGTAGTAACAAGATGCACTTTTTTTTGCAGGATACACTATGTTACTGGATTCACAACTATCTCCTAGAATTCTCTGCCCTTGACATTCAAACAAAATGTACCCTTCTCACTTTCAGAAACCACTTAAAATACACTTTTTCCACCTCTCCTAAAGCTAATATTCCCTAACCTCCTATAATCTGTACTTGATCTTCAAAACCATTATTCTAACTCATGGGTCTGTTTCGATGTTTCAGGCAAAACCGAAAGGTTTGTTCTTCCCTGGTTCTTCTGTGCGTATATGTGGTTACATGTATCCTTGAGTTATCTCTGAAGGGCCCTAATACCATTTGATACAGGATCACTATATACAATAGTAAAATAATAAATACATAAATAAATGCATACATAGATTTATATGATGTTTGTGGCTGCATTGGTTCTACTGCTGAGTGGAGCTTACTACACACCCAGGCAGACTGCGACTTCCCTGCTCTCTGGGCACAGCCAGAGTGCTTGACTTCCGAGCTGATGACCTTGCATTTTTTTCTGAGGCACACTGCATATTGACAGACTTTAGTGACTGCAGGACATTCTCTGCTTCTAGTTCCAGTTACCCTATTTGCAAATAGACTTTGCCATTCAGACAGGTAAGGCAAAGCTGAAAGTGAATGGGAAATGCAACTTTTGTAGAGTTTTATAACACGATTAACTGAAAATAAGTGGATTATTATTGATTTAGTATTGATTCATTCTTGAGAATGTGATGCTTTTAACCTCTTAGCTGCTGGGCCTTTCCCCCCCCCCCAGTGCTGAGCCCTTTTTTGGCTATTTGGGGTAGTTCGCGCTTAGGGCTTCAGAACTTTTTGTCCACATAAGCTATCCACGCCAAATTTGCGTCCTTTTTTTCCAACATCCTAGGGATTCTAATGGTTCCCAGAGTTTGTGGTTTCCCCTGGAGGAGACCAAGAAATTTGCCAAAATACAGTGAACATTTCGTTTTTTTCAAAAAAATGGGAAAAAAGGGCTGCCGAAGAAGGCTTGTGGTTTTTTCCCTGAAAATGGCATCAACAAAGGGTTTCTGGTGCTAAAATCACCATCTTCTCACCTTTCAGGAACGGACAGACTTGAATCAGAAAACCACATTTTTCAACACAATGTTGGCTTTTTACTGGGACATACCCAATTTTACTATTTTTGGTGCTTTCAGCCTCCTTCCAGTTAGTGACAGGAATGGGTGTGAAACCAATGCTGGATCCCGGAAAGCTAAACATTTCTGAAAAGTAGACAAAATTCTGAATTCAGCACGAGGTCATTTGTGTAGATCATACAAGGTTTTCCTACAGAAAATAACAGCTGAAATAAAATATTGAAAGTGAGCTGAAAAAAACAGCCATTTTTCTCCACGTTTTACTCTGTAACTTTTTCCTGCAATGTCATATTTTTTAAAGCAATATACCGTTACGTGTGCTGGACTCTTCCGGTTGCAAAGATATATAGGGCTTGTAGGTTCATCAAGATCCCTAGGTACCCAGAGCCAATAAATGAGGTGCACCTTGCAATGGGTTTTCATTCTATACCGGGTATACAGCAATTCATTTGCTGAAATATAAAGAGTGAAAAATAGGTATCAAGAAAACATTTGTATTTCCAAAATGGGCATAAGATAAGGTGTTGAGAAGCAGTGGTTATTTGCACATCTCTGAATTCCGGGATGCCCATACTAGCATGTGAATGACAGGCCATTTCTCAAATAGACGTCTTTTTTACACACTGTCTTATATTTGGAAGGAAAAATGTAGAGAAAGACAATGGGCAATAACACTTGTTTTGCTATTCTGTGTTCCCCCAAGTCTCCCGATAAAAATGGTACCTCACTTGTGTGGGTAGGCCTGATGCTCGCGACAGGAAACGCAACATGGACACATGACATTTTTATATTGAAATCTGACGTGTTTTTTGCAAAGTGCCTAGCTGTAGATTTTTGCCTTTAGCTCAGCCGGCACCTAGGGAAACCTACCAAACCTGTGCATTTTTGAAAACTAGAGACCTAGGGGAATCCAAGATGGGGTGACTTGTGGGGCTTTGACCAGGTTCTGTTACCCAGAATCCTTTGCAAACCTCAAAATGTGGCTGAAAAAACACATTTTCCTCACATTTTGGTGACAGAAAGTTCTGGAATCTGAGAGGAGCCACAAATTTCCTTCCACCCAGCGTTCCCCCAAGTCTCTCGATAAAAATGGTACCTAACTTGTGTGGTTAGGCCTGGTGCCCGCGACAGGAATAGATCACACAACGGTCAATGTTGGTTCTTACATGAGGCAGCTATTGACCCTGTGGTGATCCATTCCTGACGCAGGCACTAGGTATAGGCACTCAAGTGGGGTAGTGTTTTTATCAGGACAGGTGAGGAATCACTGGGTGGTAGGAATTTTGTGGATCCCAGCATATTCCTGTAGTTTGTGTGACAGAAATGCGAGAAAAATAGAGTTTTTATTCAACATTTCAGCTTTGCAGGGTATTCTGGGCAAGAAACTTTGGGGAATCCACACAAGTCACACCTCTGTGGACTCCCCCGAATGTCTAGTTTCCAGAAATGTTTGGGTTTAGTATGTTTCTCTATATGGCCGCCGAACCCAGGACCAAAAACACAGGTGCCTGCCTTACAAAACCAGTTTGTTTTGTGATAGATAATTTTGATGTCTCCACAATATGATTTGGGCGGTGGAATTTGGTTCTGAACTAAATTGGGGAGCTCCCAAGAGAGCACTCTCTCTCTCTGCTTGCCGCCGCATTCACCTGCTCTCTAGGTTGGGCTAACCCACTATTACCCCGTTGCACAGACTGTGCTTGCGAAGGGACAGCAGGACTGTCCTCATCACCTCCCTCATAATTTACTGGAAGAGGAGTTATCGAATGTGACTCCTCCGACTGAAAAATCACTCCCAGTGTCTGCGCCATTGTCCTATCCCTCAGATGCTGTCTCAGTATCTGATGTCTCAGTCTATGATCCTATGTCAGAGCTGTCCTCTATAACCCGAGTGACGGAAGCAGTCACCCATCAAGATGCCATCTCTGCTATTGGCTAAACTGTTGCTCTAAAACACTAGCCTACGTAGACAGTCACAAAATTGATGGTGTGTGTGAGATACGTGCAACAGTAGAGGCCACCTTACCTGCGCTTCTTCCCTCAATCAGCACGTTCTTTCAAGACACTCAAAAAACACCTTGTCACATACCATTCGTCACAGTCTTTAGCACCTCCTGCGCTCAGTCCAACAATCATTATTGGTGCTCCCACTCCCTCCTCCTCGGATTCCCTCATTACAACCCAGCAAAAGTGCCCTTCATCTCTCCATAGCCGCCCTCCACCCCGCACATACATTTCATTTGTATTATAGCACATGTTATGGCTGACTTTACTAATGTACTCAGCTATTTACATAAAATACAGATTTGCTCTTTGCAGTAGGCATATAAACCTTCTGCGCTTCTTAATGGCACTAAAACTGCCACTAGACAAGAGTCTGATCCTTTTGTAGCAGAAACATAATCACAATACTTACTTGACTTTTTTAATGCTGCCTAAAAGCTACAGTTGAAATGCGTCAGTTGAAGTATGTGCACTGCTTTTGTCACGTTGGCTCTCATTATCCTAGTGAGACTACTGGTTTTTTGGGTGACAGGGTCGTTCTCAGTGCGGGGGACTAGGTCTAACCCACGTAGAAGGACCTTTGCCACCCTAAATCCGGTTTTGCTCCGGCTAACTAGCAGTGCCTCATCTCTCCCAAAGGGAAGGGATGATTGGGCAGCCGAGCGCATGACATCTTAGAACTTCTCAGGGAAGTCGTGGTCACTCAGATCCCAACCAGTTCTCTCATACACAGTGTGGTCTCATATACAAATGACAAGTTTAAGTTTAAGTTTTATATATTGATTTAATAAAACGACTGCATTTTAGATAACAAGGCGTGAGCCACAATAACCAGAACCATACAACACAGTAGGATTGAAATAGTAACAAGGAGAGTAAAACATAAGAATAAAGCTATCATAGTGCTATCAGACTACGTTCTCTCTTCTAAGTTCTATTTTGAGCACAGCATGTTAAGCTCTAAGCTTGCCTTTTAGGTTCCCCGGGAGGACATCAACCCTCCTATCTGAGCAAAGGCCTGTGATTTGGATCAGCATCTGCAACAGGGCAGTCAGCGTCTAGTTGTGGTTCCCTGGTCGGAATCTCCTTCTTCCCTGTACTAGGACTAGGAAGTGTTTTTATAATCAACACGCTGGTGTTCTGAGAAACATCCCTACGTAAGAATGTGTTCTGTCTACGAACCCTAAAGACTAAACTCCTACCACGTCTATCGGCAATGTACCAGACTGTATCCTTGACTGAAGCACAGAGTGAGCAAGAATGTATTGTTTGAGAACTCTGGTGCTGAAGTAAGCTAAACAGTGCGATAGAATAAAAAAAAACAAGACCGTGAAACTGGTTATTGAAAAATAACAGTACGAGGCTGAATAAAACGCATCTAGAACAAAGTGCACAGAGGCCTAATGTTTTAAGCAAACGTGCAAAAGCTATATTAAAAATGGCTACACTACACCCTCCCCTTGTCGGTAGAAAGTGGTTCTAATCGAATTTCAAAAAACCCTATGTAAAAAAAAAAAAACTACTAAAACCCTACATAATTTCAACAAGTTAAGAGGACATTGAAGCACAATAATCCTAAATTTAAAAATAAGCATGCGGCTAAGAGCCATATTTATATGACAGTGTCAATTTAAACCGAATCCAATTCAAACGGTGGTCAGTGAAAGCAGGAGGTTCTCCTCTTCGGCAGATGATAAGACCTGAAAATCCACGCCAAAGACTATTAAGGAGCAGGTGTGTTCCAGAGCCTCAGAATCAACCAAGGCGGCATCTCGTGCAGGGCCTATGAACAAATTGATATCAGCTTCCTCCAGGAAGAGTCATTCGTAATCAGCTTCTCGAAGCAAACGCAGCCGCAGCGCGCATGTCTGGGAATGAGCCCTCATCTGGAACATCAACAGATCAGCATCAACCACTGGGGGGCGTTGCCGTGAGAGACAGACGACAAGTGCCTGTTCAAAAGAGCACCAACGGCACCGAAACACGGGCTGCACACAATCCAAAACCGGTCTGAATGACAGAGACCAGTCACACCCCAAATGTTCCAGGAGTGTTGCTCCGAAGTGCTGCATCATGCGTTTACGACACAGCTGCGCTGTTGGGAGCGCCCACATTCGTTCTTGTTGCGGCAGGACAGCCATTGCAGAAAAACAACAGCAACAGCAAAACGCCGGCTAATAAGGCCAAAGTGATCGGAAAACCCCCCAAAATGCTTCTGAAAATTGAATGAATAGCCGAAGGTATCAAACCGAATATGGAAGAGAAGGTGTGAACAAAACCAGCACCCGCGGCTTTAAAGAAATGTGCCAATCCAGCTGTGCTGGACGCATTAAATATACGTCCCACGAGTTCACCAAAGTGGCTCGGAAAGTTTGTATTTAACAGGGACTGTATTTCCGCTGATGACCTTGCCACCTGAAGTGCGTAGGTCTCGCGCGCAGATGAAAGGGCCACATGCTTTTGAAACAATAAAGCCTTTAGTCTACTTAACTTGTTGAAATTCACCTTGGAAGTAGCAATGTGAGGCCAGATATCTGCTACCTCCCTTAATTTAGTGGGCGGAAACATCACATTCCCGCAGCAAGTAACGACCTTGGTGACCGAAACAACGTAAACTATTTCGGCCCGCATGCCACAACAGTCTTCACTATTGAGGAGAACGTAGCTGCCGTTTGAAAGCACCTGGAATGTGCGTTTAATCAAAGGGACCGGAACTCCCTTTAGATAGCAAGCCAAATTCGCAACCGAGGCATTACATGCCCCATGCAAGGACAGGTGCTTACAAACCATCGAATGGCTGACTGAAGTCTCGCAAGCAGTACTGCTAAGAAAAACCTCTCTCATGCCATTAAGACATTTGTACAAGAAGGGAAGTTCCCACACCTCATGTATATAACTGTCTCCCAGCTTTTCATATCTGCCTACCGGAACATGTTTTAAACAAGAAGTGAATTGTAGTGTAGAAATAGGCAGATTAATAACCCCGTGTATTAACCACTCAGCGGAGGGAATCTCGGCCACGGTAAAAGGCAATCTTTCCAATTTTTCTATGTTTAACATGACATAAGTCGCTTCCTTCTTAGCCATCAGTTGTTGTTGACGTGTCAAATTAAAGGAAAAGAATATCTCCCTGGCTCTGATGTGCTGCCATGGAACGCGACCCGCCTTCAGTGTCTGAAGTGTCCAACCCAACTGCATAATGGACCGTGTTTGACTTTGTCCATGATATAATGAAGACATGTCAGATCGTATAATGTCTATAGCAGAAGAAACAATGTTGTCAATAGTATATATTCGGTCGGACAGGGTGTGAATTCCATTATCGACAACAGCAAATGCCCGTTTCAAATTTTCCTGATCTATCTGCCGTAAACGTGCCGCAGCCTCCTGTTGGGAAAGTTTCCATATTTTATTGTATACTTCGTACAAAAAACGTTTCCTACGTGGTGTCTTCGGGCCTGACAAAAAATCTTGCAAGTCAGTATTGTTAGACAGGAGAGTGAGATGTGTCTTAACTGCATCTAGCGTCGATGATTTTAACCATTGTTGGCACAATTTAACCACGCTATATGTAGTTATAATTTCAGCATGTTCAGGTGATATGTAGCGAGGGTCTGCCCTACTTGTCCTGAAACCCCCCGAGGAGGTGACAAAACGTTGATGACACCCGTTGGTGTCTATGGGCCACAATAACCACCCGCCCGAACGTGACAATGAAGTGTTAAATGTACCATTCTGGACCCACTCTGTAAGTTCATTAAAGGTGGCATTGATATATTCCTGCCAATCCTTCATTTTGGTAGGGACAGGTATACCAGGCATATTCAATTCTCTAATTGTTGCTAAACCCAAACAGCTAGTCTGTTGCACAGTTTCATTTAAAAAAATCATCTGGACAGGAATGAGACATGCTCTAAACAATGTTTCTCTACCCTGTGTCTGCCAATGTTTTGTTCCCCAAACACTTTTCAAATCAACATTTTTTTACCAATATTCATAGCCTTCAATTGACAGTCGGGAAACAAAATAATCTGAGTATATGAATTTCGTATTAGTCAACAACATTTGCTTATCTTTATACAGAGTTATCTTAAAATAATATGACTTAGCATTCATTTGATGATGCCCAGAAAAATACGCAAATTTGTCAGAATATGTTTTAGAACTCCCTCGCGGGGGAGTTGGGCAATGCTCCCATTGCGTGTAGTCAAATATTGTTTTTGGACTACTGGCTTTATGTATAAAGTGGTGCCCATAATAATTATAACAAAACATGTCACCATAATTGTCTTTAAACTGGTAAACATCCTCATTCTCATAGACAGTATAATATTGTAACTCAGTCATCTTGGAATCAACTGTCATCACGTCCCAATCATCAGATACAATGCCTGGTATTACAATATCATTCATGGATAACTTTACAACGTATGGTATTTGAATTATCTCAGTGGGACCGTATATATCAAACATTACTTTATCCCACACAATCCCATCCGGAATTGGCACTGCAGAAATGTTCACAAAGGACAAGTCTCTTCGAACCTTATGCGATGAAAAATGCGGCTTCAACACCTCCTCCACCTGTTCAACCGCTGATCTCTCAGGAAGAAAATGACCATGTATCAACAGAAAAAAGGTAACGACAAACCCTATCCAAAGAAGAAACGCTACCATAGTCAGTAAGAGCCACAGATAGTTCCAAGGAAAAACAAAATACGTATCTTTAAGCCAATAAATCACCTTACGTGGACCTGGGTCAGGTGTTGAAGAGGCAAAAGAGTCCGACAGACCATCGTCGTTGTTGGCAAAGTACCCAGAGGCAGTTCTTGCAAAAGGTGCCGCCGTATTCAATGGAGGAGAAGGTGTCTCTCGCGGTGGTACACTGTAGATAACACCACCCGCAACATCAGTAGTCATTGTGACTCGATCAAATGCTTCCAAATTATTCGTTGTCAGTGGAACTATCGCAAGATCATCTTCCACCCTCCCCAAGCTCGGAGAGGCAACAGTGTTGGTGTAAATGACTTGGAGCCGAACATCTTCCCCAGTAGTGAGAGGGGTTCGGGAACTACTGGATGTTCCTCTTGGTCTGCTGTGCAGAATCGGCCACATGTTGTAACTTGACATTGTCGATGGAGACAAAGCGATTTTCTTTGGCACCTGGCAACGGTGGTAAAATAACAGTTCTTGTTCCGTGTATCCCCAACATAGGGACTGGTGCTCGATATGAAGGGCCAAATTATTTTTTTACTGCGACCTTTTCACGCACAAGATCCCCAACTTTGGGAATCCAACCAGTAGGCGTTACTTGCACATCCTTAATTCCTGTGGAGGCAGCACTTTCAGAAGAGTTATCTTCACGGAACTGTTGTAATTCCTGCAAAACAGTGACACAATCATTTATGTCAAAAGGCGTTTCCGCCGCCTCCACACTAGGACCATCTAGATCCGGAACAAACATTTGTGTCCCGAACAGGCACTCATATGAAGTACGACCCCCCAGGGACCTTCTAGGCAAGTTATTCAGTACTCTTTGTACTCCAAACAGGTGGGTTAGCCAACTACAACCCGTACCTAAGACTCTAGCCGTTAAGGATTGCTTTAAATCGCGATTTAAATGCTCCACAACAGAATTTCCCTCGGGATGAAATGGAGACGAGAACTGGAGCTGGACCCCCAACGAAGCCATGGCGTCCCTGAATGCCCTTGAGGCAAAAGCAGGGCCCTGGTCTGAATGGGACGCCGCAACTGCATATGTATCGACAAAGATACGCATATCTTTAATAACAGTTTTAGCGTCAGCCGAGCGTTGTGGCCATACCCACACAAATCTGGAGCAAGAATCAACAGCCACCAGGATATATTTGTATGCACTGTCCGGTGTCAATGGACCGCAATGATCCAAGTACACACATTGTAATGGTCTGTTGGATATTAAGAGGGGCGTCTGCGGCGGGCGCTTAGCCGTTGAAACTTTAATTTGTTGACAAATGTCACAACAAAGGACATGCTGCTTAGTCTCCTTATAGAGACCAGGCCACCAGTAACGGGCCTGTAATAGTGAAATTGTGGCCGCCACGCCAGCATGTGCAGATGCCACCCCCTCATGCGCTGCATTAATCAATTGAGGTCTTACAACTTTATTAAGGATCTCGCGTACGCCTACGCCTGGAATCTTAACCTCAGAATTCAGCATACTTCCCATAAAGTATTGATATTTGGTAGGAAATCCTTTAGGATATGGCGTGCCATCAGCCGTAGCTTTTATGGCAGCCAAAATCTCTGTGTCTGGTTTGGAACTCGAACGAGTAACTGCAGCCACTGTGGCAACTGCCACAGCCGATTTTGCGGCTTCATCAGCCAAAGTATTTCCAGCAACGTGTATTCCAACGCACTGGTGTCCAAGAGTATGTACAACATGGACTTTAGGTAGCTTTTCTTTCAGGTCCGCTACTTTCCCCCACAATAGTCTGTGCTTTATGGTGTTGCCCTTTGAATCTCTGAACCCATTAAAACGCCAGTAATGTAGGTATTCATTTAAAGACTGGACACAGTTATATGAATCACAAACTATCAGCGTAAACTGTACCGGATCCGTATGTTCCAGGGCCAGCAACAGGGCTTTCAGCTCAGCCACCTGTGCCGTACAGTCCCCTAACGTTTGTGTATAAGTATGTTGGGGGCAGAATTATTCCCCCTCCATATGTCCACTCACTACTGCACATGCAGCTGAATATTGGTGTTTTGTCCCCACCGCTGGTTGCGCAGAGCCATCGGTGTACATGACTACTTGATATTGATCAATAGGCAACGTGTCAGCAGGGACTGGATATTCAATCTCATATTGCAGAAATTCCTGTGTTTGTAACTTTGGGTCAAAAATGTAATCTACATCAGTAGCTGTTAAAAACGTAGCCCACTGTATCCAACGCGGGTGTAATGCTTTCGCATTAGGAACACTCGCTTTTGTAACAGCCTCCAGGGCCGGAATAGGGGAAATGACTATAATGCGTTTGCCCTGGGCAAGAGGTCGTTCTTTAATAACAGCCATCTGTACAGCAGTGAGAATTTTCTCTGTTTGTGCAAATCGTTGTTCAGTAGTCGAATACAAATGAGACTTGTATCCAATCGGAACTGTCTCACCTTCATTAAAGGTGACATACGTAAACCCAATGGCCCCAGTTATTACCCTGATGACCAACTGTGTCTTATTGTCTCGTGTATATAGATGTTTTGCAGCCAGCAGATCTGCTTGCAACTCTCGAAGAGTGTGTGTATGCTCAATCGCCCAAGATTTACTTGAAAAAATTAGGACGTATTAATTCATATAATGGTTTTATGCGTGTAGCATAATCAGGAATGTACGTTCTGCCAAAATTTAGAAAACCCAACAATGATTGGAGTTTCCTAATTGTATTAGGAGGTTGCAATTGTGCACATTTTTCTAAAAATTGTAGCGCCAGGCTCTTACCCTCGTTTGACAGTTCATATCCCAGAAATATGACACTGAGGAAGGCAATTTTTGACTTTCTGAAATTAAATTTGTAGCCAATGTTGGCAAATCCTACAACAATGCGGGCTACTCATCTTAAATGTTGTAGCAATTCGTCATCTGTAAGATATATATCGTCTACATATGACAATGCTTCAGGGTCCAACTCGTGCAATATTTCAGTCACACGAGCCGAAAAAAGTACTGGGCTATTCTTATACCCCTTTTTCTGGGAGCCTAACGCACTAAAACTTGTAAGGTCCCTACTTTCGGGTGCTATATTCTGGCATTAGAAACCATACGAGATATATAAAGTCGTCTAGTACTTTTTCCGCACAATATTGTTCATTAGCGCTATGTGCATTTTGTATAGCATATGTACGTGTATGTCCGTTCAAATGTCTGTAGTCTAAGACTAATCGATATGAATGGTCCGGTTCAGCTACAGGGAATAAGAGATTATTCATCGGCAAGACACAGGGTTCAATTACTCCCTGGTACTCTAATTGTATAAGTATTTCTCTCACCGGTGCCCTTGTGTCATGTTTTATAGGATATTGCAGTTGTGGCTGAGGTTCACCTTTAATCGTAATTACATGATATGGAGAATCCCTTTCCCACCCTACGTGATTTCCATATAAGGCAGGTGCCTGTGCTAGAGCCCATTCAATGCTATATGATTCTGCGAGTTCTCCTGGAACAAGTGGGGAGAACAAAGGTTTAATAACCTCCTCCCCAACTGGGCATGTGCAGACAAAGTCAGGCAGCCAGTCATGTTCAGCCAGCAAAATGTCATATATCTTGACTACACGATCCCAAAAGATTGCGTTTATTGTGCGTTCAATGTCTCCTTCCAATTGTAAAGTCACTGTATATACCCTATCGGGATCAGAGACACGCATATCTGCTGTTTCAACCTGTATGAAGTCATCAGTTGCTTTCACCTCCAGATGCTCTAGAAGATTCCGGCGAACTATTGTGACCTCTGCCATGCTGTCTAACAGTGCTAGCGCCCACGTCTTGTTCTTCAAGAGAACTCTCTTCCTGTGTGGCATGTCTAATTGAGACTGCCGCCACCTTCTTCTTTTTAAACTGTTGTTTTTGTTGTATCGGTTTCTCATCCTTCTTGACAGAAACCTCTGAAGAGCGTTGTGATTCCTGTCTTGGTTTCACGTACTCTGTTCTCCGCTCTGACCGCCCACCTCTCTCATTTCTCTTTTCCGATGAGTCCTGAAAGGAACGAGATTGGCGTGTATCAGTATATTGAAATCTATCAGGCGTTTTCAAGCTATCCCTATTTCTGAGATTATACCTAGTCTGCGGGGTCTCCGCCCTCGGAGATTCTCCCCTTTCCTTTTTAGGTGTTTGTTGTTTCTTTTCCCAGCGCTTCTTATTACCCTCAGGTTGCTGTTTAGTATTATCTTTACTAATTTGTCCTTGAAACTGTGGTTTCTGTGGTCTAGCCCCTAGGCTATCTCGACCGATACTGGAATACGTTTCCGCTATTATTTTGGGCAGTTCCCGCTCCTGATCTAGTTGCGGGACGTCGCAGAGGCGCATGCGCACCGCTAATGCAACTGCCTCCCCTTTAGGATTACTTAGTATTATAGAAGAAACCGTTGCAAAATTGCCCATCAGTTGCATTCCCAAATCTAAGGCTGGGGCAGCCCCGTATTCATCTTGAATCTGTTTAAGCACTTCCGGCAGGTTTGCCAATGTTGGTGTACCATGTGCCATTGTGTAGAGCGCGGCAAACACCGTGCCACATGTATTACAATGTTCCACTGTGGGAACCATTCCAAACGGTAAACACACTGCCAATATCCTATTTTTATCCTGAGGTCCCGTATGGGGAAATACCGCCTCCGGCGTATTAATTTTTTGTGCCAGCCAAAATGGAGCCTCTTCCCGTTTGGCTGGAACCTTACCCATAATAGAGTGTACAGTCGCCGGGTTTATACCTGGAGCCACTGCATGTTGTTGAACTGGAGCAGCAAGCGCTGGGTTTGTATTTAATGTCTGCATCACAAATTGTACTAAGCGTCTATATGTAGCCGTTAAGTCAGTATATAAACGACGAACTTCAGCCACCGGCATGTTTGCAACCGCAGGATGTGGTGAATATGTGGCCAATAAAGGCCAGGTCGGACCATCATTACTCAGTGGACCTAACCTCACCGGTAGTATTGTATGGAGTAGGGCATCATCAAGCCAATTATTATGTTCTTGATAAGATAGAGGTATCTCTAAATATGCGTACGCCCTGTATTGTCCAGGCGCGTTCATGATCGTATATGTGTGAAATGTATTAGAATTCCCATCAGCTGCTGGAAATGTGACCCAAGAGTAAAAAAGTTCTGTTCTATAGGCTGCATGGGCGGCCACCACAAACGTAACTGGACCCCCCTGGTTCGTAAGACCATGTGCAAGCAAATGCGCTGTGAGTGGTTGTCTCATATTAAGAGCTATTTGTATTACCTGAGGATTCGCCATTAAAAAACAGCGATGGTTCAGAGAAGGCACACCAAGAAACGGGGTCTTTCCTTTTAAGGTTCAAGCTTGAACAACCACCCACTATATCTAGGATAACCGATATCACGGTGGTGGAAATCCTCAGTGCCACGGACGTCTCCGTTAAAGGAACTGAGGGATCATTATAATATATGAGACCGAGAGAGACTGGTGGACCCGAAAATCAGAGCCAGACCAATCGTTGGTGGCACCATGTCGCGTTGGCTCTCATTATCCTAATGAGACTACTGGATTTTTGGTTGACAGGGTCATTCTCAGTGCGGGGGACCAGGTCTAACCCACGTAGAAGGACCTTTGCCGCCCTCAATCCGGTTTTGCTCCGGCTAACTAGCAGTGCCTCATCTCTCCCAAAGGGAAGGGATGATTGGACAGCCGAGCGCATGACATCTTAGAACTTCTCAGGGAAGTCGTGGTCACTCAGATCCCAACCAGTTCTCTCATACACAGTGTGGTCTCATATACAAATGACAGAGGCAGTTTAAGTTTTATATATTGATTTAATAAAACGACTGCATTTTAGATAACAAGGCGTGAGCCACAATAACCAGAAACATACAACACAGCTTCTGTGTCTCCCAGGGACAAAAAAATAAATAAATAAAATCCTTGGGTGCGACGCACCCGAGGATTTATTATTCCCCTCCCTGGTGTTGGCCACTGGTCGTGACCCGCACCCAAGGGGTTAAGATGATTCTTCTGCTGTTTTGCATAAATACTTGAGGAAGATGTTTTTTTCTCATTTTTCTGAAAATCCTTCAAAGATCCATTTTCAGCCTTCTTCCACTGTTTATTTGGAATGCTTAGTAACATCCACCATTGCTTTTCATGGCTGTAGACAACCACACTCCTCTGTGCAACCACTGGATTGGATGGGAGCAAAACCATATGACATCTGCATCTTTTAGGTACAGTAGCTTGCAAACTTTGACTGGAACCCTCTGTCTGTCAATCAAACATGGGGTGATAACTGGAGTAAAAAGCTTGTTGAATTTCCATTTTTTTCGATAGAGCCATCCAAAAACATGAAAAATACTTGGTGCCTCTGTCTGAAGTAATTGTATGAGGTAATTCAAGAAGGTGAAAAAATGTCAGTTGAAAAACATTGATCCATTTCTTCAGTTGTAGGTAACTTGAAGAAGAAAAATGACTAGTCCTGAAAAGATGTCTACTGTAACCCTTACCACTAAATAACATTCAGAGAACGGAAGATCTGTTATAAAATCGATATAAATCATACCCCATTTTTCAGGAGCCACTCAAAATATCTATATTTTTGAACCATAGAATAAATAGCTGTCCACCAAAAAACTGCAAAACGAAATGCAGCATAGACTTAACTCCACTGAAGAGCCAGGTTCCTGGATGCTTGGGTTCCTTTGTAGAGAAGGATTCGGGGCTTCTCTTAAAAACTATTTTCACTGGGGATTTTGTAAATGCCTGAAAAGTCAGAAATCTATTGTTCCTAGATTTTCATCTTCCGAGAGATTGCGTCTGAATCAGCACATTTATTGCCTGGGAAGTGAAAACGCTCATCCTGGTGGAGTTAGAAATTGAAACCCTCATGTGTAAATTCTAGCCCTTCTCTCCCACTGCCCATCTATGCTCATCAGTTCCACCTTTAATGATCTTTGACAATTTCATGCATCTTTTCACCTTTCTCAGGGTTTACAAAAATCCCCAGGAGTGTGCATCGAAACGTTCCCTTTTTGTAAATTTCTATGTGCACAGCTGCAGCTCTACTCTTACTGTGCAGGGTCTATTTCGTTATCCAGCTTTTGCTTGTTGCAAAGATTACATGTCATCAGCACTACTGAGTGGTGATCTTTTTGAACGATGTGGAGTGCTAAGGTCTGATGGAGCATGCTTCTTTGCCTGTGCTATGCTTGAATTGGAGAGCTCTGCCCTCTGTCAATATACGAGGTAGTCAGCAGCCAGCCATATTTAAAAGTATAGTCTTTAGCTGTGTCTTGAATCTGTGGGTATTTGTTTTGATACTGAATAGTTTCTCAGTGTATGTCTACTACGTCAGTTGGCAGATCGTGTACAGCTGCTGCCCTATACTTTCTGGGCAGTCCTTTTTGTGATCCTGGATCTGGTTTGTTGCTCTCATTATAGCGCAGCAGGGCTGTTCAGTGGAAATAATTTCAGAGGGTGTGCAGTGCTGTAGTGCTGAGGCCTGGATTTTTTGGGTCTATTTGCCTTTGCTTTTCTTGCTTGATCTGCTCTTTCCTTCACGTATATACATTGGGTGGTTGCAATCAGCTATCCTGATTGCAATCTGTTCTTTTTTCAATCTGCTATGTTTGTTTGGATGCTGAATGCGTGTACCATCCAAGCCCACTTATTAGCTCCCTAGTTTCACAGGCTTCTTCCATCACGGTTGGCCGGACACATTTTCTGCTGGCAAATATGGGCAGATTTAGCGAGTCGTAAGGATTTTGCTGTTTAAAAATGTGTCACCATCTTCTAAAGGTGCTCGGGTCTTTTAGTCACAGAAGGTCTTGGGCAGATTTATTTAATTTGATTTTGTTTTAATTTGATTTTACTGGATGTTCGAATAAAATTAAAACTCAAGAGTCAGCGTTTGTAAAGTAAGAAGATGGAGCCCTGCTAGGTCACTGTAAAACTTCTAGAACCTTTGATATGTCCATATAGTCTGCAGGCATTGGGAAGGCAGACAGAGGATGCACGTGCATGGGGCGTGGCTGGCAGCCTGAACAATCAGTTCACATACAATAGAGCTGAGAATGATGTCCAGGACAGATTAATGGGGTCGTGTATTAAGCTCCTATTTCTCAAACTCTGTTAGAGCTAGCTCTGCTGGGGGTCCTGATGTCACATTTAGTAAGTCAAGTCAGGCACAAAGAGCTGCAAGTGAGCATGGAAGTGGATAGTGCTGGCTGCTGAGCTCCAGGGTCCAAAAATGGCCATATGTGTGGCTCAGCTATGAACAGCCAAGGTGCAGTAGGTGCAGCTTTGCAGGTGTGGTTTCTTATTGGCTCAGTTGTACTTATGTACTTATTTATGATGCGGATATTCACAGTGACAATTTCTGCATTTTTATATATTTTATATATGTGCAGTGTTATAGAGAGCAGCATTTTCACATATGGTAAGTTTGCATGTACCTTTGTGCCTGACACATGCAAGATTGCTGAGTGTGAATATTTCATACCCAGTAATAAAGATAACCTTTGGTGCAAAGCCCACACATAATTAAGCGCAAAACATGCATATTCGCTCCCAGTATCACTAAATCCAGGTGCATAAATCAAAATGAAGGCCTTACTGTTGACTAAGAGCTCACTGTAGTTGAAAATAGCTTATTTCTTGCAAATACATCAATTAATTTATCTACCCAACACTATGAACCCAAATATCTATCCAAAGGAATACGTCCAGCCATTTCTGCTCACACGTATCCACCCAATCATCTATTTAACTTTCCGTTCACAGACATTCATCCACCCACACCAGAGCATTCATCCATTAAACACACAAAACTCCCAAGCATTCATTCATTCATCCATCCACCCAAACTTGCACCCATCCTGATATACACCCACGCCAAACCATTCTAAAATCACCTCTCACCCAGCACTGTGTGCACTCATATCCATCCAACTATATATTCATCCTACAACCACACAAACATAGGTCAATCCATGTTTTCAACCATCATCAACCAACATCCACCTAAGTCAACATGTGCCTGTCTGTGCTTTCTCTGACAGTGGGCCTGATTCATAAACTGCACTTTGTAGTATGTGTTGTAGCACAAAGTATACTACACGGTGTTACTCACAAACCATGTGCAGTTTATGCCTCCACATTAGCTATACTTATGTTTGCAGAGTTTGCCACCCCAACTGCAGAATCTTAGCACATGTAAGTATTTGTTTAGTGTTAAATTTGAGAGGGGCTGTAGTGAGTGGGTGGAAAAAGGGGCAGTCTTACTACAAAAGAGGATGGGACAGGGTGTATTAAGAGGCTTTTAGGAGGTATTTCAGGAAGGGACACCCCCCACCCACAAATGAATTGGCCAGGTGCTTTACAAGGGTGATGGAGACATGTAACTTGCACTTTTTTAGAAAATTTACACTCAGAGTTTGTGAATACTGAGTAGTAAATTTACTCGAAGTGTAAATTACTCAAAGTGTAAGTTACCTTTGTGAACCAGGCCTTCAATGTTTATGGATGCCTCTGTAATTCTGAGTGTGCGTTATGTGCGTCTGTGTAGATTTCGTTTGTGTGCAAATGGGTTCCTGCACTCGTTTTTGTGTCTGTGCATTCAGAGGTATTACGCAACATATAGCCATTACAACAATACACACGTACAGCAAAAATAGGTCAGACCTATTACCTTTGCCAACGCTGTTTCGCTCGGTGTAGATTCCAATAGGTCTCAGCAATATGTGAAGACACTGCAGTAATTATAAACACACCGCCACACACACACATACATACACATGAATGTTTAAATACACATCCACACCCAACACACACCAACACACACACACGCGTACACACACACACACGCGTACACTGCATGTGCTACTCAAGTGATGGACAGTTTTCACCTGGGACTCTGTACAGTACTTCTGTTACAAAGGCTACCAAAAAGCAGTACATACAAGCATAAAATAAATGAAAGCACACATTTCTGACTTAAATATCCTATTTCTGATTGTCACGTCATCTACTGGCACCCTTTCTCCTCCTATATCAGAAGGTTTTACCTACATAGTGCAGAAAGAACGAATTTTGAATTATTCCGCGCCTTAAATTTATCAACTTCTGTTCCCACTTGTAAAAAAAAACTGATGGCGCAAAACAAAATACTTTTCCATTAACTGATAATATTCCCATGCAGCTGGATTAACTGCGAACATTTGTGAAAAATCCCACCTGCTGCACGCTCTGTCCCCACGAGGCAGGATTAGAGCGTTCCAAGAGAAGGTCTGTGGTGGATGATTATATAATATCAGCAGCTCTTGGCCACTGGGGATAAGGGCCTTGGGTTATGAACCCAGCCGAGCATGGCTACTGGCACAGCAGAGGGACATCCACATCCTCGTGGCATTGCATTCACGGTGAACCGGCGGGAGGAGGTGTAAGGCTAGTCAACCGCGTCCCAAAATAAGAGGAATCCGTGTGCAGTTTGCAAAGCCCAGAGCTCTCCCGGGATAGGTTATCTCACAGAGCCATTTCTTGCATGATTGGTAGAGGTTCTTACGGTGATTGGTAGCTGTCACTGAAAGAAGCTAATTGGCAGTGTTCGGGCATATTTTCCTTCTATTTACATTTTCTTTCCGGGATTTGAATTCCATATGAATACCGAAGAGATTCTCAGATTAATGCAGGAAGTGTATTAATTAAAACAATGTCACCATTACCCAACAGTTGTGGCATGTTGATCCTTTCTCACGTGTTCCTTCAACAAAAAAGCAATGCATGGTATGTTTAATTAATCATTTTTGAAATTAGAAATGTAGTATATGGGTGAAAGCAATTCAGCGGTGTATTAAATTCCGAGTGCTCATTAATCTGCTGAGGCACACTGGTGTTAAAATAGCAATGCATCCTCGGTGTTAAAAATGGGAAATTGCTATTTTTTCAAAATTTCAAAATGTTATCGAAAATGAAATATCAAATACATTTTTGATAAATTCACTTACCGGTATCTCGCATGGAAAAAGTGAGGGCTCACTTCACGTTTTGAAGCCATTCAAAATCCCGGCAGGAGACTAGTTCTAAAACAGGTGTGGCATGGGTGTCAAAACATCCGTCAGTGTCCTGCAGAAGGTGCAATCTGTTATAGATTCTCTAGCCCGACCAGATGCTCTTTTAGCTAATGAGATAAGTAGTTATAAAGGGTCTCATTACGAGGCTGGCAGTCTTCAGACCACCGCTTCTGTGGTGTTCTGACTGCCACATAAAGACCCTGGTGGTCAGACTGCCAGGGTTCCGCCTGCACCACCAGGATCCATGATCCCAATGGTGTGGTGGTGGCGGAGTTCGTAATCCACCAGGGATTACAACCTTGTTCTTTGCCATCAAAAGGCTGTCAGAGAACAGGTGCAGGGGGCCACAGAGGGGACCTTGCACTGCTCATGCACTTGGCATGGGCAGTGAAGGGTTTCCCCTGTCGAGCACTCTCGCAATGTTCACTGTCTGCTCTGCCCTGCAGACAGTGAACATTGTGAGGGTGCTGGGGCACACTGTGGGCTGCAGCATGGCCACCGGATCGATTACAAGTCGGACACAATGCTGTAGCCTGTGTCCCACTAGGCCAGCTAGCGGAAACCAAGGTTTTCGCCTGCTGAGATAGAAGGAAACTCCTAATAGGTCTGGCAGGAAATTGGCAGATGGGCTTTCCTGTCTGTCAAACTCATAATGAGGCCCAAAGTGTTCATCATCCTATTCACCTCCCTGTCACTCTATTCTGATTCAGATATACTTCTACTAAGAGACCGAAAGAGCTTCTTTACAAACCAAAGAACAACCACAACTTTCTGGGGCACGCACACATACAATGGTAGAGATTATGCACTCAGATATGTCTTTACTATCTCAACCTCATGGGCTGGAGGGACAACGGGCAGATTGAAGAGCCCTTTGTAGCACTTTAGCACCCCCTTAGCATAATTATATTGACGCTAAGGTGGCATTGTGCCTGTGCCATATTTACAAAGTGGCGCAATGTATGCATTGCACCACTGTGTAACCCCTTACGCCACATTATGCCTGCACCAGGTATAATGTATGCAAGGGGGGGCGTTTCCCCATTAGGAGGCCAGAACAAATGTAGCAGTGAAAATTAAAAGATTTCACTGGGCCATTTTTTCTGTCATTCTCAGGGCAGGCGTTAAAATGACACCCATTTAAATCAATGGGCCTCCTTGCACTTTGTTACACAAGCGTCAACATTTTTGACACTAGTGTAGCAAAGCGCCACAATAGGGTAAAAAATGTTGACAATATTGTTCTAACTACTGCCATGGTGCACCGTTTCTTAAATACTGTGCACACATGGTGACTTTAGGAGGTTGCAGGGGGGTGCAAGAAAAGTGGCGCTAGATTAGATGTTTCGCCACTTTTTTCAATTCGGCCCAACATCTCTTAAGACCACACAGTGCCTCACCTAATTTTCCGAGAGTCCTGTTGAACCAGGCTCATAATTATTGTGTCTGTGACTAATGGCCTCATTACGAGTTTGGCTGTCTCAGGACCGCCATGTTGGCAGGGGCAGTCGTACGGCCAACAGGCTGGTGGAGAAGACAGCCAAATTATGACCATAGCAGTATTCACAACATAATAAAGCTGAAGCACCGCAGCGGACGACTGAAGGCACCTGCGGGCTGCAGGGACCATGTTTCAACCGGACAGATTACGAGACAGCACAGGGCCAAGGTTTTGCACCACAACGGAAGCCCAGGCAGAAACAACCTGCATAAAAAAAGGCACTCAGCTTCAGGAAGCCATACTTGTCCGGAGCCACCATGGAACCAGAACTACACTTCATTCCCCTGCTCGCATAAAGTACACACACATACCTGTTACTGTTGTATATTGTCAATGTATGTACACACACACTACATTCAGGGAGGGTGTGCAAGGGCGACAACCACACGCTACTACACACTGACACGCACACTCACATACAGCCACACCCCTCGCAAATACACAGCACACTCACTATGGCCAACACACATGTGAAAAACACACACACACTGAAACACAGCACAGGCCCAGTCACACACAACACCACAACACAACACCACAACCACACCAACATCAATACGTTGGCAAGCACTCACAATAGACTATATCCAGGGACACTTCACACATAACACAACCTACAACCAATAAGCAATGAACATCCACAAATGCATAACCATACAACTTACCAATCAACATACACATCACATCATGTCTATTATACCATGCTCTAAACATGCACACTGTCAAAACACACCAAGCCACACAACACAGCAACAAACACATGCCAACACAAACACCACTCAAAAGCTTGACAACAAAATGTTTCGAACAGATACATGCCCATCACACAACACACACCCTATCACTGGGCGACAAAAGCATTGCACACAACCTCACATACTGCAAAAACAATACAGCTAGCACAAGCACCACACACACACACAGCAAAGTCAGCCAGGAGCAACTCAATACTAGGAAAAGAAATGCATGACAAAGATGAAACCAGTAAACCAACAACAGGTTGGTTGTAAATATATTAAAAATTGTGCAATTTTAAACTCAAAGGCCATAGGCCAGTCCACGTTTGGAGCACACAGTGCACATATGTGTGCTTCAAACGTGACTCCTGACTGCCATGTAACCTCCACAGGTAGGAGCATCAAAGGGGCAGGCAGGCACTTCCGGTGTTATCTAGAGGAGTGTGGTTGAGTCGGGGTTTGGGCTTAGGTTTAGGAGGGGTCCTTTGGGATGTGGCTTGGGAAGTGGGGTTTAGGCTTAGGCTTAGGTGAGGGTTGGCTTTTTTGGGAGGGGTAGACTTCTTGGCAGGGGGAGGGACATGGGTATTTGAAGTGGGGTAGGGGTGGCCTTGGGGGTGGAAGGGAAGGACTTGTGGAGGGAAACAGGACATTTGGGGGTCTCACAAAGGGAAGAGGAATATGGAAAAGGCCAACCTTAGAGAAGATTGCACACACGGGCCTGTCAGAGCAAAAGGGTTTGGGTGTGGAGGAAGAGAGAGTGGTTGTCTGAGGTGCTGATGTGGATGTCTTGGCTGCATGTGTGTGGGAGGTATGCATGTGGGTGCTGGGTGTCTGTTGGGTGGGTGATTGAGGGCATTTATGTGTCTTGGGATGATGTGGGTGGAGGTGCTGGGGGATGCCGTGGTGTGTGTGTGGCTGTCTGTTGGGGTGGTGACTGCAGGTATGGTGGATGTGCTGCATGTAGGAGTGTCAGTGGTTGTGATGTCTGAGAATGGGTTGAGATGTCTGAGGGTCTGCTGCAGTGCTGTCTGTGGGTAGGATGGGTGTGGTGGCTGGATCTGTGGATGTTGGTGTGTTGTCTGCAGGTGTGTCAGGTTTGCTGTCTGTGATGCTGGGGGTGGTGAGGGTGTCAGGGCAGGTTGTGACTGTCTGTCTGAGCTACACTTGGATGTTGAGGTGGATGCGTGCCTGTCTGTCTGTGTGCTTTGGCTATGTCTGGGAAGAGTGGTTTGGAATTGGGAAGAGGACGGCGGAGGGGGATGGTAGACAAAGGGTGACTGGCTGCTGTCAGTGTGGAGGCCAGAGCCTGAAAAGATCTCTGTCGGCCAGCCAGTGCACCATGAATGCCCTCCAGGAACACATTACTCTGTTGTTTTTAAGTTGCCAGTCCCTGGATGTCATTCACAATGGCTGACTTACCAACAGAGATGGATCTCAGGAGGTCAATAGCCTCTTCACTGAGGGCAGTAGGGCTAACAGGGGCTGGAACAGAGGTGCTTGCGGCAAAGGAGACACCCGCCCTCTTGGGTGAGCGAGCACAGCCAACTGGGGGGGAGCTACAGGGAGGGCAGTGGTAGAAAAAAGGGTGTTGGACCGAGATGGCGCTGGGGTGGTCCCAGATGGGTCCACCGGGGAGTGTCTACTGGAGGAGGATTCAGAAGATAAAGACGTGGATCCTGTCTAACCGATGGCACTCCCCTCGTCCTCCGGGCCACAGGGTCCCTCAGTGTCGGTGGAATCATGACTTGAGGTCCCATGGCCAGCAGCTTCCCCACTCAGCTGTGCCCCATATCCTTCGCCTACCAAATCTGATGGTGGAAAACAGAAAGAGAGGTAGGGTCATCACAATCTTTTCAAACACTAACTTCACACTGTACACATCAATCATATTACAAGCACTTGTACAACCCTCCAGGTAGAACCAGGTTAGTGCCACCATCATGTCACCACTAGATGCCATCTACACCCCTGCATTACAACGTTACACACCAGCTGAGCCACCTATCGCACACCTACTATACCATCATATCAGTAGAGCTATCACAGTAACCATTCCATGACAACCTGACTTAACAACATAAATATGAGTCCCTATCCACAGCAACAGTCAACCAACAACCAAGCAATGGGAAATAGTTGTAAAATTCATTTCAACATATCACATACACAAAATCCACACATACCTACATTTTTGCACACAAGACAAAAACATTTGATGTAACAGAGTCCACAACCTTCACTAATGAAATTTGCAAACATGCAACAACTGTTTTTGCCTTTCCACAATTTGGAGTATGATAGAATATAAACAGATGCCACCAACACATGTCCCAATAGTCATGTAGGAGATGATGAGACATACTTTGTGCAGCTACTTAGCTCAGTCATTCTCCACCTGTAAACAAAGTCATGTACACATGTAGGGGCCTACTTGGCCCACAGGATTTACCCACAGACAACCCCAAGTACCATACCTACATCTTAAATACAATGGACACCTGCCATGTGCATGAAGGCCACATAAAGTACAACTAATCATGATGAGTGGCAACAACAATAGGCCATCATACAAGTAGCAACATCACCATCCACACGTCAGACATGGGCAATTCTAAATCTGTATATGAACATAATACATGCAAGGGTTTAGGGGATTTAAATCCGGTACACTTTCATATTTTGGCTCGACATGTGCTGAATACCTCATATTCACTGTTTCACATGACATGATTTAGATATTTGTGTGACGTTGTTGTGATCATACTTATGATGTATGAATTGAGTCATTTACATACATTCTGGTGTTGCCCCACATAGTTACTCAGGCCTGAGGAGAGCAAGACAACCTCCAGTGTATGGTCCACTAGCAGAGCTGCAGACCATGGAGGCGCGACATGTAACCACAAATATTACCTGGATAGGCATACAATAATGGATCTATGTCATCAGTTGGAATCCAGATCTGATGTCTACCATTTGCAATCTCAAAAGAATACCTCCCACCATTCTAGTCATGTCAGTGCTGTACTTCCTGGACACTGGGGCCCGTATTTATACTTTTTTTAGCGCCGCATTTGCGTCGTTTTTTGACGCAAAACGGCGCAAACCTACAAAATACAATGGTATTTTGCAAGTTTGCGCCGTTTTTGCTTCAAAAAACGACGCAAATGCGGCGCAAAAAAAGTATAAATACGGGCCTAGGTCCTTTCAGAATACAGTGGCCCTAACTGCAGGGATGTCTCAGCCCATGCTCAGTCTGGTTTTGAAGGCTGTACTGTCTGCATTGTTAAAACACCTGGGCAGCTACATCAGATTTCCCTAACGTGAGGATTTGGCCCATGTGAAGGAAATTTCTATGCTTTGGGACACATTCCACATGTGGTTGGAGCCATTCATGGCACCCATGTAGCCTTGGTTCCCACAAGTGCAAATGACCAGGTATATAGGAACAGGAAAAACTACCACTTTATAAACGTCCCAGTGGTCTGTTTGGCTGACCATTAAATTTCACAAATTGGTGCAAGGTATCCAGGATCAATCCATGATTCCTTCATCATGCGGGACAGCAAAATCCCACTGCTGATAACACAACTATACACAGAGAGGGCCAGGCTGGTTGGTAAGTCATGTATGTCATATGTGTCTGCCTTTTTTTCTCGCTAGCATATATGTGGATGTCCAAGATTAAAGTTTGGATTGGTGTCACTATACCTTACAGGGGACTCTGGCTACCCAATCTGTCCTTGGTTATTGACACTAGTGAGGTACTGAACCACACCATGGGAAGTCCGCTTCAATGAGGCCCACGGAAGGACAAGGCATGTCGTGGAGTGGATTTCTGGGCTCCTGAAGCAAGATTTCGCTCCATAGGCCAATCTGGAGGAGCCCTCCTCTACTCACCCTACAAGGTATGTCAAATAATTGCTGCCTCCTGCATGCGCCATAACCTTGCCCTGAGACATCAGATACCATTCATACCAGATGAGAGGGAGTCAGCAGATCCTGTGGGTAGAAATGCAGATATGCCAAGTGAGGATGAGCATGATGTGGATGAAGCTGGAGGCATCAGGGCAGATGTCATCAATCAGTATTTCGACTGACTCACGGTATGTGATGTGAAATAACAAATGAGATTCCATGGGGTATTCTGGAGGTTATGCAGGCCATGTAATGTCCTTTTTACCACCATCAGTGTGGTGTTAAGTGGCTCCAAAGCCCATGACTAAGATATGCATGCTGAATGTTCCTTCGGGTTGTGTACAGAACAGTTATGTATATGGTCTATTTGTTAAAAAATGCACAATCAAAGTCACATTTGTAGTTATGAATAGACAATGTGATGTTTGTGTTCCACTCTGGTCTATACCTTATCTTTGTCAATCACAGGTTGGCAGATTGGCTGTTTGGCTCATCCTCATTTTGCATTGTCAGACAGTGTCACAGGCAGATTGGATTTGCAGACTGACATGAGCAGTGGACATGAATTAGACCAGGTACTGTTTTGTATAAGATTTGTGGTGTGTGAATCCTATGCCCCGACTGTCAGGACAGTGGTTTGGAAGTGCCCTTTTCAACCAAATAGACCTGTTTTGTATAGGAGGTGTCTCAACTGTTGGCATGTGTGTGTCCATTTGTGTCTAACACATGTCATAATGTGGTATCCAGACACTCTACCATCATTAGGATTTGTGTTGTATGTGACCTAATTTGTGCATAGCTGTCAGTGTCTTTCCTCATTGCAGCACCAATGTGCATGTGTCTGAAGACTGACATATGTGAGTGGCATGCCTACAGATACTTGACCACGGTATGTGGAAGGTTTCATGACTGGGGAGATTAGTACTGACCCCTGTCTGTTTCATGGGGCATGGTCGTTTTGGAGGATAAGGTATGGGTATGTGATAAGGCTTTAGCTGATGATACATTGAACCAATCTGTCTACCTCCTGGGATGGTGACAGACTGACATGTCCCTAACTTCTGTATTCTGTGGGTTGGTAGTGAATGCCACCTAAGTTGAAACACTGAAGTCCACAGCAAGACTTCACAATGTGCTGATTGCCATTCTACAAATAACTATGAGGAGATGTGCAATACAGGTGACTTGTATCATGTGAATGTTACAATTCCAATGCACTATATATCCTGTTTGTCCAGTACATGTGTGACGACCATAACAGAGGTATGACATTGGAGATCAATATTGTGGTATTTATTGGGGAGTGAAAAAACAAATGAGTGAATTAAAACAGAAATGAACTAAAATTAATAGTGAATGGTTCAGTCATGGTGGATGAAATCATCAGGGTAGCTACTACACCATTTGGAAACACAAATCCAGTGTCCTTGCACCACAGGAAAATGGAGTTAGGTATCAGAACAGTCAGCAGGGTGTATCAGTTACAAACAAGGAGGACCAATCAGGAGAGGTTCACTTCCTGGCAATGTGTTTAGTCTTGGCATCTGCTCTTCCTGGATGTCTGGGTGGACGTCCTTGATTGTGTGGGGGGGGGGTTCTTCTGCTACAGAGGGTAAGGCATCTGCGGCATTCCCTTCCCGTAGCAGGGGCCTCAATTCCACTAGCAGCCACAGATGTTGAGGGGCCTGATGTCTCATGCCTAGTGGGTGAGGCCTGATGTTGGGTGCCAAATCTACTCAGGGTAGTGTTGATGTTGATGTGTGTAGACAAGATTGGGAGGGAGGAGAAGGAAGAGGAGGAGGGGGACACAGTGGAGACAGTGGATGTTGCTGTGTCTGTATGGGTGTGATGCTTGTGTGAGTGCCTGTGGTGTGTGTGGTGCCTATGTTTGCTTGAGCTACTTTTGGCTGTTGACTTTTGTGCATGCTGGTTTGATGGTGTGCTTGGGATGGGCTGGGGTACAGGGGATTGGGTCTGGGTGGAGGAAGTTGGAGGGGGGCGGCTGGACACAGGGACAATGGCTGCCATCAGTGCTGAGGCCAGAGATTGCAGGGATCGCTGAAGGACAGCCTGACCAGAATGAATGCCCGCCAGGAATGCATTACCGTGTTGCAACTCTCGTTCTACACCCTGGATGGCATTCACAATGTGAGTGACCAACAGTGAGTGACCTGAGGAGGTCAATGGCCTCCTCACTGAGGGCAGCAGGGGTGACTGGGACAGGGCCTGAGGTGCCTGGGTCGAAGGTGATGCCCACCATCCTGGGTGAGGGGGCACGGGGCGAACGCTGAGGGGCTGCTGGGAGGGCGGTGCTGGTAGGGGAGGTGGCAGCTGTACCTGTAGAAGTGGGGTGCACAGATGGTGCTGCCACCACAGGGGAGCTCACATCGGCGGACGAGTCAGTGTCGCTGGTTGGTGATCCTGTGGCCGACGTGAAGCTCCCCTCGCCCTCCGTCCCACTGGTGCATTCAGAGTCTGTGGTGTGGCCCTCCATGGCCATGTGGGATGCAGCTCCCTCGTGCTCAGGTGCCACTGTACCTCCGCCTGATGATGCTGATGTACAAAAGGACAGGGAGAGCAGGAAAAGGGGGGGAGACAGAAGAAAGAGAGTTTTAGTGCATGGCATACCGCTACCGTTGGCGGACAAGACAGACGCAGCAGCCCCATGCATTACGCTGTGCTCCTGCCCTCTGCACATGCAATTTCTGGGATATGGCCTACATGGCAATGGTAGAAATCTGCGCACATGGATGGCAAAGGGGCAACTATACATCAACTTGCCACTGTTCTGAGGTGGGGTAGAGTGCCACATGGCCTACATTACGGAGGGGCCTTGCCTACCTAACTCGCCCTGGCCCAGGGACACCCACAGCCCACCTCCCACACCCAGACACCTCCACTGCACGCAAAGTCCACAGAATGAGGTTGTACTCACCCCCTTGTGTCTGCTGTGATGTCCTTAAGCGCCCATCCAACTCCGGGTAGGCCACCGCCAGGATCCGGAACATCAGGGGGGTCATGATGCGACGGGCACCCCTCCCACGTTGGGAGGCCATCCCCAGCTGAGCCTCCGCTGTCTTCTTGCTGCATCGGCGAATGTCCTCCCATCTCTTACGGCAGTGGGTGCCCCGTCTCTGGTGGGCCCCCAGGGTCCAGACTTCCTTGGCGATGGCACGCCAAATGTCCCTCTTCTGGTGGGCGCTGACCTACATGACATGCACAAGGAAAGAGGAACAGTCATTCCCATGCATTTCTGTTCTATGAACTTTACACCCTTCTCTCTTCCAACCAGCCCTCTCCACCCAGGCATAGCCCATCCAACGTGCTCCCTGTGTACTGACCTGTTGGTCTGGAGGACCGTAGAGTAGCATGTACTGGGGGAGGACCCCATCCACAAGTTTCTCCAACTCCTGTGCAGTGAAGGCAGGGGCCCTTTCCCCAGACGCAGCAGCCATCGTCGCTTCCAGACCGAGGTCACAGCAGCACTAGCAGTGTAGGTCCTCTCCTGTTGAAGGTCAGGTATCTAGTGATTGAACAGATAGAAAATGGCGGTGACGTCCGCAGCGGTGACGTCCGCGGCGGGGCGCATCATCCCCGCTGGCGCACCTGTTCATTGGCTCCTGGGACCCATAGGGTCCAATGTTAACCAATGCAGCTTTGCGCCGCGCTCTACGACCGCCTACCGCGACGGTGTCCAACGCCAGCGCAGTTACCCCACAATCCCATTGTCCCAGTTTAGAGGTCAGGCAGCCGCCATTTCAGGGGCCCACATGGCTTCATTTACTACTGCGTCACACATAGCTAGGCCTATAATCAACACACATACAAGAATGGGTTTTGTGAGTGGTGTAGTCTTGTGTGTAACTGTGGGTACATACCTGGAGGAATAGTGACTGGTTCTTCGCTGTTGTCCTTCTTAGGCACCGTCAGCTGGGACATATGAGAAGATGGCGGAAACCTCCGGTGTACCGACCGCTGATGGACCTGTTGACAATGGAAGAGAGACATTTAATCATGACCTACAGGTTTGACCGTGCAACAATCCAGGAACTATGTACCCAGATGGAGCCAGACCTGATGTCACCAATCCGCCATCCGACTGGAATCCCCCCTGACATGCAGGTGCTGTCAGTGCTCCATTCCCTTGCAAGTGGGTCATTTCAGACTACTGTGGCCATGGCATCAGGGATGTCCCAGCCTATGTTTTCAAACGTTTTGTCCAGAGTGTAGGCTGCCCTGCTGAAACACGTAAGGAGATACATCATTTTCCCTGAGGTGGAGGATTTGCCTACAGTTAAAGGTGACTTCTGTGCCCTTGGACATATCCCCAACATCGTAGGTGCTATTGATGGGACCCATGTAGCTCTGGTCCCCCCCGCAGGAGTGAACAGGTGTACAGGAACAGGAAGAGTTATCATTCGATGAATGTCCAGATGGTCTGTTTGGCAGACCAGTACATTTCGCAGGTAAATGCTATGTTCCCTGGCTCTGTGCATGACGCCTACATCCTGCGGAATAGCAGCATCCCTGATATGATGGGAAAACTCCAGAGGCACCGTGTATGGCTATTGGGGACTCTGGTTACCCCAACCTTTCGTGGCTATTGACCCCAGTGAGGAATCCCAGGACCAGGGCAGAGGAACGGTACAATGAGGCCCATGGGCGGACTAGGAGGGTGATCGAACGCACCTTCGGCCCCCTGAAGGCCAGGTTCAGGTGCCTCCATATGACAGGTGGGTCCCTATTCTACTCACCGAAGAAGGTGTGTGACATCATCATCGCCTGCTCCATGCTCCATAATTTGGCATTGCGACGCCAGGTGCCTTTTCTGCAGGAGGATGATCCAGATGACGGTGTTGTAGCAGCTGTGGAGCCTGTGGACAGTGATGAGGATGAAGCTGAGGAAGAAGAAAACGACAACAGGGAGTCAGTCATACAGCAATATTTCCAGTGAGACACAGGTGAGTACATTTTCAGGTTTAACATTACATTAACTTTCACATGTCTACCTCTATCCTGTACATACATTTCACTCACTATTTGTTAATTGAGTTGTCCCCTTCCATTTCAGTTTCACAAATGTGGTAACCTACGTGTCAACAGCTTGCACCCTAGAAAGGCTTGTGATGTGTGACATTGGTATGTTGGCCTTCCAATGGGTAACCCTTTTTGACACTGTAATTGACAATACAAAGTTCAAAATCATAGACTGACTCCAGTTTTATTAGTGTTTCAAGGGTGTTTATTTAAGTGCATAAAAATGAAGGGGGGTTGTGAAATGTGGATGGGTTATGGTGGAAGAATGTCCATGGCAGAGTCCAGTCTATTAGTCTCACAGGTATATTGCACATCTGGCCATTGGAAGTGGAGCTGGGGCAGTTCCAATCTGGACAGGGTAACAAAGTGGGACAGTGGGGGGACAATCAGGGTAGTCTTATTTCCTGGCGGGGGCCTTGCCATCTTGCTCTGTCCTGTTCCTGGATCTCAGGGACCGCTTTCGTGGTGGTTGTCAATCTGCAGGGGGGGGTGCTGGTGTGGTGGTCCTGTGGCGGGGCGTCCTGTCCACTAGCGCCGGCGGAGGTGGTGGGCATTTCATTGTCGTGGCTAGTGTCAGGGGCCCCTTGGAGTGCCACGGTGTCCCTCTAAGTCTTTTGAATGTCCGTCAGCACCCCTACAATGGTGCCCAGGGCGGAGGCGATGGTCCTGAGCTCCTCCCTGAACCCCAAATACTGCTCCTCCTGCAGACGCAGGGTCTCCTGCAACTTGTCCAGGACCGTTGCCATCGTCTCCTGGGAGTGGTGGTATGCTCCCATTATAGAGGAAAGGGCCTCGTTGAGAGTAGGTTCCCTTGGCCTGTCCTCCCTCTGTCGCACAGCAGCCCTCCCAGTTCCCCTGTGTTCCAGTGCCTCCGTCGCCTGGACTGTGTGCCCACTACCACTGCCCCCAGGTCCCTGTTGTTGTTGGGGTCGTGGGTTAGCCTGGGTGCCCTGTAGTGGTGGACACACCGCTGATTGACCTGTCCTGGGTAGGGAGGTTTGTGCCCGCTGGGTGGGTGCTGGTGTTACCAGAGGGTGGAAGTTCGGTGTTGGGCTGTGGCTGGGCAAGGGGAACCTACTGTCCTGAGGCCCACGATGGTCCAGGCTGGTCATCAAGATCCAGTAGGGCAGAGCTGCTGTCGTCACTGTGGGCCTCTTCTGGCGGTGGAGTGGTGTTGCCTGGCCCCCTGGTGTGGTGACGTTCCTTCGGCGTTCCTGCAGGGGTATAAGTACATGATTATTGCATGTGTGGGTTTCATGGTGTGCAATGGTTGGGTGTGCGTGTACCCCAGTGCAGGCATTATTCCTGTGTGGGGGCTTGTGTGCTGATGGTTGGGGGGTGTTCTGGGTATGTGCAGTGGGCATGCTTTAGTGATGAGTATCCATGCTTAGTTGTGTCATGCAGGTCTTGGGGTTGGGATGGGTGGTTGGTGTTATGGGTACATTAGTGAAGAGTTAGGGTGATAGGAGAGGGTGTGAGGGTGGGGGTGTGTGATAGCATGCAGGTAAGGTGGGGGATATGATAGTTAAGATTTGACTTACCAGTGTCCGTTCCTCCAACGACTCCTGCGAGGCCCTCAGGATGCAAGATGGTCAAGACTTGCTCCTCCCATGTTGTTAGTTGTGGGGGAGGAGGTGGGGGTCCGCCGCCAGTCCACTGTACCACGATGTGGTGCCTGGATACCGTGGGACGCACCTTCCCCCGTAGGTCGTTCCAACTCTTCCACAACTACAGGCACTCGGACTCGCACCAGGACACCCAGCACCACAAGCCGCTCAGCTGCACTCACCACCCCCACTGCCATTTACACGTCCCCTGTGTCCTCTCCCAGTGTGTCTGTGACGCCCCCTCCCAAAGTACCCAAATGCCGGCAATCACTCACCCAACATCCATCCACCTCACGACAGCCTCCAGTACCTGCACCTGCACCTGCACCCAAAACACCTAAAGTGACACCTCCTACAACCACCTCCTCTTCCTCCACTCCCAGACCCCCTCCAACTACCCATCCCAGTGTCCGTCAGAAACTGTCCCTATGTCAAATTGACCTTTTTGCCCCCACCCCCCCTCCAATTCATCAGTCCCGTCGTAGCGCCTCAGCCAAAAAGCCTCCAGTACCAGTGGTGCGTGTTCCAGGTTTTTGGAGTGCACCGTCCACCAGGGCAGGCAGTAGGACCTGGAGCCAAGGCACTGTCAGCCCACCCCCTGTAAAGGCTCTGAAATTGGAGAGTGAACGACGGGATCGTGTCAAGACTCCTGGTGGGACTACAACTGAAATGGGATCGAAGGCGATTGGTGAGTCAGCTGTAACTCCAAAAAAGGTGGGGAAGGTCCCGAGGAAGTCTCCCCAGCCTGTTGGGAGTGTCACGGCGGAGAAGTGCGCCATCATTTCCGGCGGTCCATACACAACCGCCAGCACCGTCGTTACTGGTCAGGAGACCACCGCCGGAGTCACAGCCCAGGAGGGCCCAAGTATCGTTACTGGTCAGGAGACCACCGCCGGAGTCACAGCCCAGGAGGGCCCAAGTATCGTTACTGGTCAGGAGACCACCGCCAGAGTCACAGCCCAGGAGGGGCCAGGATGCCACAGCCCCGCTGGCCAATGATGGAACGTCATGCCACACACCAATGTCCAGTATGGAGATCGTCATGCCACACACCAATGTCCAGTGTGGAGATCGTCATGCCACACACCAATGTCCAGTATGGAGATCGTCATGCCACACACCAATGTCCAGTGTGGAGATCGTCATGCCACACACCAATGTCCAGTGTGGAGATCGTCATGCCACACACCAATGTCAGTATCAGAACCGCCATGTCAAAGCACTGCTGAACAGTCCTGAACCGCCATGGCAAAGCACCGCTGAACAGGGCAAAGACCGCCATGTCAAAGCACCGCTGAACAGTCCTGAACCGCCATGGCAAAGCACCGCTGAACAGGGCAAAGACCGCCATGGCAAAGCACAGCTGAACAGGGCAAAAACCGCCATGTCAAAGCACCGCTGAACGGTCCTGAACCGCCATGGCAAAGCACCGCTGAACAGGGCAAAGACCACCATGTCAAAGCACCGCTGAACAGTCCTGAACCGCCATGGCAAAGCACCGCTGAACAGGGCAAAGACCGCCATGTCAAAGCACCGCTGAACAGTCCTGAACCGCCATGGCAAAGCACCGCTGAACAGGGCAAAGACCGCCATGACAAAGCACCGCTGGACATAGCAAAGACCGTGTAGGAATGAATGTACCGCCACATCAGGCATCCTTATCCCATG